>NC_090237.1:5022500-5335000 GCF_024489055.1 Chanodichthys erythropterus
GTGTCTTCAATGTAAAAAGAGTTTCAAATGTCACATACACCTGAAATGGCATTTGCAAACTAGGAACTAAGGACTTTGGGGTGGTACTCGATGTTTCAACTGCAGGGACCAGGGTCTAAATGAACAAAGTAAAAAAAAATCCCACTCAGAAAGTCCCTGCTCATGAGTTAGTACTTTTTCAAAGTTCATTGTTCTCCTTCATTTATGCTGTTCGCCTGCTGTTTATACTACACGTTACGTGACAGAAGAACAGCAACTGAAGATGGACTTACCGGCTGTCCAGCTGTTATGCCTCGAGCGGCAATCCCTCGCAACCCACACCCACGGATTTCTAAATCTGGCAAGTCTCACCAACTTTCCGGACGAAGTTCTGAGTGTCTTTTTCCACACAAGCCTCAGCGCAGAAACTGAGGCATGCCTGCCTGGTGTGGGTCCTCGGGGGAGTTTCGCAGAGTATGTGGATTGGGTGCTGATGAACTGCGATTCACCACTGACCATTGGCCTCACTGAGGAGGAAGTCACCAGCCCTGCTACTTATCCAGAGTTCAGCCTGCCTTCACCCATCTACATGGACAACAAGCAAGAGCAGATGGAGGTATTTAGCCTGATGCGAGGAACATGCCTGAGATGACGAAAGGGACTGAGCTTTACATCGCCTCAGAGCCGCTTAGATTTTCTGACCAGGTGTGTGAGCTGGCAACACCGTGTGCCATCATGGGAGTCCTCGTAGAGTTCGAGGGGATGGAGTGGAGCCCCACCAACACTCACACCACAGAGGATGAGCAAGCGCTGAACTATTTATTTTTTTAAAGAGAACTGATTTGAAGAAGATGATTCCCTGCCCCCACTGGTTCCATCCAGCAAAAGTCCTCCAGAGTCTGTGCTGGGTCCGTCCAGCAAAAGTTCTCCTGTGTTTCCAATGTTCCCTCCCAGCCTCCCTCTCCCACCTCCTCTTCAGACTTCATCCAGTTCCTCTGCCCAGTCCCCACTGTCTCCCACCAGCCCTCTGTGGTGTGGATCCACCTCGGGTCATCCGGATCCCTCGGGATACTTTGATCCCATGGCTCTGCCTTCTGCCTCTGATCCAGTCACTCCACCTCGGCTCGTCGTCCAGACTCCTCCGCCCTTGCTCCTCCCCCCCTCGGCTTCACCTGGGACCATCAGCCATCTGGCTCCCCTGGGCTCCATTCAACCCTCCGGCTCCACCTTGGTCGGACGTCACCATGCCTTCACCACAAACTTACAAGCCGTCTGCTGTGCGCCGTCTTTCCAACCTTTTCCAACCACTGAAGCCTGCAATATCGTGCCTGGTCATCGGCCATCCATCTGCGCTCTGGGCTCCATCTCTACCGGCTCCATCTCCATCTGTCATCCCCATGGACTCGTTGAAGAGATTTACACCATGGCTCCTCCCTCCGTCGACTCCGCCGTGAGGCATCATCCTGGCTGGACTCTGGATTTTCCACCAGCTCATCCTGCTCCTGGTCTCCCCCTGGCTCCTCCCACCCTCCACTCCCACATTGTTTTCTGATTCCCTGGACTATTTTTTTGTTTGGTTTCAGTTCTTCAGTTCTTCGCCCTCCTCCAGAACCCCCACCTTCCCTCCTCATTTGGACTCTTACGGCGTGAGGATGTGCCTCCCCAGGAGGGGGCGAACTGTAACGGTTCGGATGATCGGATGGTCTGCTTTTTAATGAACTGACCCCTGAGGGATATGGATTATGCGATCTCCCGCGTTCAACGGGGAGAGGAGGTGGTATCATTGTGCTGTTTAAACAGCTTTATGGACTATGTTCTGTGGATATCCCTCCGTTTACCTCATTTGAATGCCTTGCCTTAAGAGTTTCTGCCTCATTATCTACTGTCATTGTGACTGTGTACAGGCCTCCCAAGGTTAACAAAGAATTTACATCTCATTTTGCTGAATTACTGTCTGTGTTGGTTTTAAAATTTGAGAGAATTCTTATTCTTGGTGATTTTAATATTCACATGGACAAAAAAGACACTTCAACAACAAAAGACTTTACATCTTTATTAGAGTGTTTTGAATTACACCAAGTTGTGGACTGTCCCACGCACAACAAAGGTCACATGTTAGATCTTGTGATTCAAAATGGTAAAATTGTGTCTCAGTTGTCAGTCTCTGATTTTGGGTTATCCGACCATTTTGCCATATTATTTAATTTGGAGCTAACTGATATTCTTACTTCCACTTCCCGTATTATTAACTACCGCAAATGGAGATCTATCACGCCCACTGACTTTTCTGACTTTATTGACTCTGCTCCAAGTTGTACTTTACCATCTGATGCATTGGATGACAAAGTAAACAGGCTAAACACTATTCTTTTATCCGGCCTGGACACTTTTGCTCCTTTGAAGTCACGCACTGTTTCTTTTAAACGATCTGCCCCTTGGTATAACAATGAACTGCGCGCCATGAAAACTCAGTGTCGCAAAATGGAGCGCAGATGGCGCTTCACTGGTTTAACTGTGTATCATCAGGCCTGGAAAGAGAGCTTGGGTGAATATAGGGCTGAAATTGTATCAACAAGGTCTGCTCACTTCTCTCAGATTATTGCAAGTAATCAAGATAACCCTAAAAAATTGTTTCATTCAATTAACAACCTTTTAGACAGAAAGAATATCTTCAATGTTTCTTCTTCTGTTCAACTGTGTAACAGGTTTCTTGTGTATTTTAGCAATAAGATTGAGGTGATTCGAGATCAGATTACTACTCATACATCTGTTACTTCTATAGTAAATAACATAGAATTCTCTGGTGTTTATCTCTCAGAATTCTCCACTTTAGATTCTCAATCTTTGTGTAATGTGGTTTTAAAAATGAAAGCTACCACCTCAGTTGTTGATCCCATGCCAGCTAGGTTGTTTCAGTCATGCTTTTCTTCCTTGTGTCCGGCTATTTTAAGTATTATAAATGACTCTATGTCTTCTGGTGTTGTGCCATCTGCACTTAAAATTGCTGCTGTAACCCCAGTTCCAAAAACAAATAGCTGTGACTTTGAGAATCTAAACAATTTTCGTCCAATCTCTAATCTCCCTTTCATTGCTAAAATTTTAGAACGTATAGTTGCCTCACAATTGCTCACCCATCTGTCTGTAAATAACCTTTTTGAGCCTCTTCAATCTGGCTTCCGAAAAATGCATAGCACTGAGACAGCATTAGTTAAAGTCACAAATGACTTATTGATGGCTTCTGATTCTGGATGCTTATCAATACTGATTTTGCTTGATCTCAGTGCAGCATTTGACACTATTGATCATTGTACCTTACTCACCCGCCTAGAGTCTGTCTTCGGTGTATCTGACTCGGCTTTGAGCTGGTTTAAGTCTTATCTCTCAGATCGCAAACAATTCGTTGTGTTAGGTGGCTGTAGATCTGAGGTTGGTGTGGTAAAATATGGTGTACCTCAGGGTTCAATTTTAGGCCCTCTGCTTTTTAGTCTTTATATTTTTCCTCTTGGCCAACTCTTGAGGTCTCTTGGTCTTGACTTTCATTTTTATGCCGATGACACCCAGATATACATTCATTCAAAACCTGATGTAAATGCGGCTCTTTCATTTCTTTCTAACTGTATCACTGAAATCAAAAAGTGGATGTCTGTTAATTTCCTATGTCTAAATAGTGATAAGACTGAAGTGATGCTCATTGGTTCGCCTCACCGGTTACGCAGAGTGGAACCTGTAGCTTTACATGTGGATGGTTCTGTTATTCAGTTCCAAAACAAATTAAAAAATTTGGGAGTAATATTTGATTCCAATTTAACATTTGATCTTCACGTACGAAATGCTGTTAAAGTTTCTTTTTTTCATCTCAGAAATATATCCAGATTACGGTCCATGCTGAGTTTTCCTGTAGCTGAAAAATTAGTTAATACCCTGGTTTTCTCTAGAATTGATTATTGTAATGCCCTGTTAGCAGGAGCATCAAAATCTACTTTGAACAAACTACAGTGGGTTCAAAACTCTGCTGCGCGTATTTTGACTAGGACAAGACAAAGAGATCATATAACACCTATTTTAGAGACCTTGCATTGGCTGCCTGTCAAATTTCGTATTGATTTTAAAATTCTTATGTTAACCTACAAGGCATTAAATGGACTTGCTCCTCAATATCTTGCTGAGCTTTTAATACCATACATTCCGACACGTGAACTTCGTTCGGCTGATGCTGGTCTTTTAGTCGTTCCGGTAACACAGTTAAGAACAATGGGTGATAGGGCGTTCTCTTCAGTTGCCCCAAAGTTATGGAATTCTCTGCCTTCCGAGATTAGAAATGCAGCATCCCTAAAAATGTTTAAATCATCACTTAAAACTCATTATTTTAGGGAAGCATTTGGGTGAAAAGTGATTCTAGTGGTTGTCATGGGATGTTTTTTTTTCCCTATTGTTTATAAATACCTTTTGTAATGTGTCTTTATTTTGCTTATTTTATTTATCTTAATTTTTACTTATGTAAAGCGCTTTGAGAAATGACTTTTTAAAAGCGCTATACAAAATAAAGTTATTATTATTATTATTATTATAACGTATGTTTTGTCCCATTATCTGACCTAGTTTTCCTGAGTTGTCTAATTAGTCATTTCCTTCACCTGTGTCCTGTTTATCACCTTGTTGAGATCCATTCCTCATCCATTCTCATCAGTGTTAGATGTGTTGGTGTGAGTATCCTGAGTTTTGTCATTAAATCCTGTTATAATTGTTCTATTTCATCTGCCTGCTGTTTATACTACACGTTATGTGACACACACACAGTTTCTGCTAGTCTCATGTTAATCTTGAGTACCTATAGAGTAGTATTGCATCCTTCATATCTCCAAAAAGTCTTTAGTTTTATCATATTTATAAAAGATAGATACACTGAACCCAGAGATGGGCAGTATTTTAATTAAATGTATTTAAGTTGCGTATTTAATTACTTTTGAGTATTTTATTTGTATTTTCCTTAACAAAGAAAAAATCTAATGTAATTTGCAATTAAATACTTCGAGAGAAAGTATTTAAATACTTAAAATACATTCAAATATATTATTTTATTCTCACATACAATAACTTTCATCACCAGGCTTAAAGGTAGTGTAGGTCATTTTCAGAGGGGCTAGCAATAGTGAGCTAGCTATGAAAACATAAGAATCCCACCCTCCCTTCAGAGCGTCTCCAAACCACGCATCCTCCATAACACATGAACGCACACAGCAGGGAGAAAAAAAGTCACCAGAGACTCCGTTAAACTACCTCATGGCTCAAAGCACATAACATTACAATAATAATGAACTTAAACTATTTAAAGAGCATTGACCTGTAGCATATGACTGCTGCACATTCATTTTGCCGTTGATAGTGTTGCCATTGAAAAACATAAAATTGAGTCATGAACCACTCCGAGTATAACATCACGGGTCAACATCTCTTAATTACTGTAGTTATGGCATGAATGCAGCATAAGCTCGTTGTTTTGGTTCAGGAGGAACTGTGACGGTGCATTAACACAGGGAGTCAGCATCTACGTCTGAAGATTGGTGCTGACGTGACTGCAGCCAATCATATTAGTTTCCATAGTTGTCATAGTTTTCTTTGACATCATCACTCAGGATGTCGATTACATTTTTAGCACAACTGAATATGATTAAACCAGTGTTACGTTCCCCTTCTAGTCTAGGAGTTAGAAGGGAAGGCAACAAAAGAAAATAAGATAACTTATTAGAAAAGGTAACGCAAGGATGAAAAAAAAAAAGAAAACGTGGAGGACACACTTCAGCCTCAGTCTCAGAGGGAAAACACAACACCACTTTAAGGGAAAGTCTAAATGTTTATTTCCTTATACCAAAAAGAGCTTGCCAGAAGGAGAACATGAGGGAATAAATTCTCAGGAGAGAGTATACCTAAAACAACAAACAAAACTGGAGCTAACTAAGGTTTAGAGAATCTACTTACCCTACTCAAAAACAAAGATGAAAAAACAACAACACAAACTTCCCTGAGCTCCCTCTTTAAACAATAAACAGGAGAAAACAATTGTACACAAAAAAAAAGGCACTCTCTCCCTACGATTCCCAGATAACCCAATAATGATTGAGTTAAATGATACAATACCTTCTAGTTACCCACACATGGATTAACCCGAAAGCAGGCTAAAGAATGATGCTAGCACACAGAAAAAGTATAGGCCCACACCTAACTCAAAACTGTTAACCCTCAGTCACACACAGTACACTCAGGCAAACAATTTCAGTTTCCACTCTGAGGCTGGGGAGAAGTGTTCCTCAGCGCAGGATCTTCAGAATGCACCATATATACAGCTCTGCTCAGACTCAGGCATGCTCACAACGAGTTGCAGCTGGTGGCAATTAACCTGAGTACGAGAGTGAGGGAGAGAAACAGGGCACAACACAGCACAGGACACACACACAGGGATATGACAGTTACACACCAAAACACTCTGGGACGTAACACCCCCACCACTAAGATTACAGACCAGGGTTCAATAAGGTTTCTGTATCACCACCCCAACATGCACAGCACCTAGGTTGTCATCTCAACAGATCTGGACAGAGCATCCGCCACAATGTTGTCTTTGCCTTTGATGTGCTGGATCTGGAGATTGAAATCCTGAAGCTTGAGAGCCCAGCGCAGCAAACGCTGGTTAGAGGAAGACATGTTGGACAGAAAAGTTAAAGGATTATGGTCTGTATACACAATCACAGGTAGAGCACTACTCCCAAGGTACACCTCAAAATGTTGTACAGCCCACAATAAAGCCAATGCTTCCTTTTCAATTGTGCTATATGATAACTGGCTCTTTAAGAACTTGCGGGAAAAATACGACACAGGGTGTTCAATGCCTTGAGCATCCTCTTGAATAAGGACAGCTCCCGCACCGAAGTGGCTTGCATCTACCTGTAGCTTGAACGACAAATTGAAGTTAGGTGCAGCTAACACAGGGGCATTGCTCAGCAGGTCTTTAGCAGCTTCAAATGCTCGATCACAGTCACGGCTCCAACTAAACACTCTCGTTGTGCTAAGGAGGTCTGTGAGAGGAGCAACTACAGCAGAGAAGTTTCTGCAAAAACCTCTATAGTAGCCTGACATTCCCAGAAACCGGCGAAGCTCACGCTTGTTGTTAGGTTTAGGAAACTTAAGAATAGCTTCCACCTTAGCTTCCACAGGCTTCACCCAGCCATGGCCTACCTTTTTCCCTAGGTAGGTTACCGTAGCCTTACCTATCTCACACTTAGACAGGTTTAGGGTTAGCGATGCAAGTTTTAACCTTTCAAAGACTCTCTCCAAGGTTTTAATGTGATCTTCCCATGACTCAGTATAGACTATGATATCGTCAAGGTAAGCGTCACAATTAGGTACATCACCCAACACAATATGCATCAGCCTCTGAAAAGTGGCTGGTGCATTTCTCATTCCGAAGGCGAGGACAGAGTATTCCAGGAAGTAATCTGGCGTAACGAATGCAGAAACTTCTGCAGCACGGGAAGTGAGAGGCACCTGCCAGTAACCCTTTAATAAGTCAAGTTTTGTAACAAACTTGGCTGATCCCACCCGATCTACGCAATCCTCCATACGGGGGAGTGGAAAAGAGTCAGGCTTCGTTACTGCGTTCACTTTACGAAAGTCAGTACAAAACCGGTATGTGCCATCTGCTTTTGGAACCAATAGACACGGTGAGCTCCATGGGCTCTGACTATGCTGAGCCAGGCCGTGCTGTAACATGTATTCGACTTCGGTTTTCATTATGTGACGCTTACTTGGGTTAACTCTGTAGGAGTGCTGCTTGATTGGTTTAGCGGAGCCTACATTGATGTCATGCTCAAGAACAGTGGTTCTCCCTGGCACATCAGAAAATAGGGGTGAGTACCGATGCATTAGCTGGATAATCTGATCAGACTCAACAGGTTCTAGATGTGAGAGAAAAGAAGGCAGATCTTTCAACACAGCAGAATTTTGTAGTCTCTTACCATCTTGTTCAGTAACTTGCAAGGCTACAGCAACTGGTAAAGGCACAGTCACAGGGTTACATGGGGGTTCAGACTGAGAGTCACGCATAAACCTTTTAAGCATGTTAATGTGGCACACTCTAGTTTTACGCCGCCTATCTGGGGTGCTGACAACATAGTCTGTTTCACTGAGTTTCTCCCTCACAGAGTAGGGACCTGTAAACCTAGCATGGAGGGCTGAACCAGGTTCCGGAAGAAGTACAAGAACTTCGTCGTTCGGCTGAAAACTACGAGAAACGCTTCTTTTGTCGTAGCGTTCTTTCATTTTAGACTGGGTTGTAACCAAATGTTCCCTAGCCAGATCACGAGCTCTGTGCAACTGTTCTCGAAATGAACTTACATAATCAAGGACAGTTATAGGCATTGCATTTGCATTGCATTGCACTGGGAATCGTAGGGAGAGAGTGCCTCTTTTTTTTGTGTACAATTGTTTTCTCCTGTTTATTGTTTAAAGAGGGAGCTCAGGGAAGTTTGTGTTGTTGTTTTTTCATCTTTGTTTTTGAGTAGGGTAAGTAGATTCTCTAAACCTTAGTTAGCTCCAGTTTTGTTTGTTGTTTTAGGTATACTCTCTCCTGAGAATTTATTCCCTCATGTTCTCCTTCTGGCAAGCTCTTTTTGGTATAAGGAAATAAACATTTAGACTTTCCCTTAAAGTGGTGTTGTGTTTTCCCTCTGAGACTGAGGCTGAAGTGTGTCCTCCACGTTTTCTTTTTTTTTTTCATCCTTGCGTTACCTTTTCTAATAAGTTATCTTATTTTCTTTTGTTGCCTTCCCTTCTAACTCCTAGACTAGAAGGGGAACGTAACAATTGGGGGCTCGTCCGGGATTTGAACCCGGGACCTCTTAATCATGTAATCAAGCTCTTTCATCTTAAACGCTAACAATTGGGGGCTCGTCCGTTCCCGTTACTAATAACGAGACACTCATATTCGCCGGTAAGTCTACTTTTTCTAAACTGTTTGGCAGTTTGTTTTTTTTTGTTGTGGTAGAGGGAACTGTGGTATTAAGATGGAGTTTGATTTAGTTGCATTCACTCTCTCTCCTACCACAGAGGTCTTTGAGCGTTGTAGGAAAAAGGATTTATTGTTGATTGCTAACTTTTTCAATATTACTGTTCCTGCAGACGCAGTAAAACATGTTATCAAGCAAGTGCTTCGTGAAAAACTTGAAGAGATGGGAATTTTGCCAGAATCCTCTGCCAGGGAGGAGGTTTCGCCTGACGTAGCAGAGCGAGCGGTGTCAGATGATGGCCCTCCTAGTGTCCCTGTGGTAGAGCCTTCTGGTGACCCATTGTTAGCGTTTAAGATGAAAGAGCTTGATTACATGATTAAGAAACAAGAACATCAGACAATGCTCGTTAAACTGCGTGTTATAGAGGCAGAAACTGATCGTGATATTCGATTGCGTCAGTTGGAACGTAAGGTGCCTGAACCGAAAGGTAAACCTGTACCTTTGCCTCGTTCACGAAGTATTTCTGCTAGCTCTCCGTCGTATACCCATGCTGCGACACCTCAAGATTCGCATGAGGCCGAAGCCAATGCAAATTTTGATGTTAGCAGGTATCTGAAACTTGTTCCACCATTTAGGGAAAGCGAAGTGGATGCTTATTTTGTTACATTCGAGCGCATAGCCTTGAAGTTGCGTTGGCCTAAAGATGTGTGGGCATTGTTATTACAGTGCAGCCTTTCTGGGAAAGCCCAGGAAGTTTCTTCCGCTTTGCCACTAGAACAATCACTTGATTATGACATTGTGAAGGCTGCGGTACTTAGAGCGTATGAATTAGTACCGGAGGCGTACAGACAAAAGTTCCGCTCACATGCCAAAACTGCCAAACAGACTTACGTTGAGTTCGCCCGAGAAAAGCGCACTCTGTTTGAGAAGTGGTGTCTTTCTAATCGGATCACTACTTTTGAACAACTTCAGGAGCTGATTTTACTTGAGGAGTTCAAGAGTAGTGTACCTGAGAATGTGGTAATTCACTTAAACGAACAGAAAGTGACTTCTATCGTTGACGCGGCCGTTTTAGCGGATGAATTTACGTTAACGCACCGGAACGTATTCGTTACACCACGACGTAATGCAATGTTCTCGACTAGCATTAATACGGACCAGGATGTGAGATCTGTCTTGCCACACACTAAACCTAGCACACAACTAAATTCGCCCCATAAAAAGAATGTCAAGAGGGCTTGCTTTTTCTGCCTGGACCCAAATCACATAATTTCTGAGTGCCGGGCTTGGAAACAGAAAACTACTGCTTCACATCCTAAAAGTGCAGCGTTGGTGCACACTGGCGGTAATACTAATTGTGGTACAGAGACTGTTACGAGTCCGTATCAGCCGTTTTTACTGGATGGTGCAGTGTCTCATTCACCTGACGCAGTGGGTAAGCCGGTGAAGATTTTAAGAGACACTGGATCAGTCCAGTCGCTTATTTGTGAAAAATCGTTACCAGCTTCAAGCGTATACTCTGGCTCCAATATCCTAGTGCGAGGGATTGGCATGGGCTGTCTTAGTTTGCCATTACATGACTTGTATCTCACGTCAGCTTTGGTCACAGGCCCTGCTACACTTGGAGTTTGCTCACATCTACCAGTTGATGGGGTAGATGTTATCCTAGGGAATGATCTTGCGGGTGGAGATGTTTTTCCTAGACCACTGGTAATTAGTGAACCGGCTCAAAATGATGATTCGTCGTTTGCGGAAAATTTTCCTGCTGTCTTTCCTTCATGCGCAGTCACGCGGGCCCAAAGTAGAAGGCTGGGAGATGTACTTGATCTCTCTGAGAGTTTCTTAGTTGACTCAAATAAGCATGACGTAACTCCAGAGAAGGCTGAAGTTACAGGAACCTGCGAAGTGGCTTTTGTACCTGAACTAAAGCCTATTTTAGAAGTGGGCAGGGAACAATTGGCTATTGCTCAGAGAACAGACCCCTCTTTAGCAACCCTTATTGGGACTGTTGCAAATTTCAAAAGAGAACCTCATGATAAAGTAAGGTATTTTTGGGAAGGGGAAGTTTTAATGCGGAGGTGGAGACCCCTTGCTCGTTCTTCCCTTAATGAAATTCAGCAAATCGTTCTGCCTCAACAGTATAGGGAGCCTGTACTGAAAATCGCTCATGAACATGTACTCTCAGGACACTTGGGAGTTACCAAGACGTTCAAACGAGTGTCCCGCTACTTTTTCTGGCCAGGGCTGAAGTCTGCTGTGTCTAAGTTCTGCCGCTTGTGTGCTGCTTGTCAAATAGCAGGAAAACCGAACCAAAAACTTCCTATTGCTCCGTTGCGGCCTATCCCTGTTATGCACGAACCCTTTAAGCGCCTGTTGTTGGACTGCGTGGGCCCTTTGCCTAAATCAAAATCTGGTCACGAATACATTCTGTCCATAATGTGTACTTCTACACGTTTCCCGGAAGCGATTCCTCTGCGCTCTATAAAAGCCCACATCATTGTCCGTGAACTGATCAAGTTTTGTACTGTTTTTGGATTGCCAAAGGTCATACAAACTGACCAGGGTACAAATTTTACTTCAAAACTGTTCACACAGACTCTAACTCAGTTTGGAATTAGACATGAACTGTCGAGTGCATACCACGCACAATCGCAAGGTGCTGTGGAAAGGTTCCATCAAACACTCAAGATGATGTTACGTACTTACTGTCTTGCTAGTGGTAAAGACTGGGCAGAGAGTTTACCATTCTTGATGTTTGCCGTCAGGGAAGCAGAGCAAGAATCCCTTGGGTTCAGTCCCGCAGATCTTGTCTTTGGTCACACGGTGCGGGGCCCGCTTAAAGTGTTGAGTGAACAACTGCTAGCTAAAAATGCAATGCCTATAACTGTCCTTGATTATGTAAGTTCATTTCGAGAACAGTTGCACAGAGCTCGTGATCTGGCTAGGGAACATTTGGTTACAACCCAGTCTAAAATGAAAGAACGCTACGACAAAAGAAGCGTTTCTCGTAGTTTTCAGCCGAACGACGAAGTTCTTGTACTTCTTCCGGAACCTGGTTCAGCCCTCCATGCTAGGTTTACAGGTCCCTACTCTGTGAGGGAGAAACTCAGTGAAACAGACTATGTTGTCAGCACCCCAGATAGGCGGCGTAAAACTAGAGTGTGCCACATTAACATGCTTAAAAGGTTTATGCGTGACTCTCAGTCTGAACCCCCATGTAACCCTGTGACTGTGCCTTTACCAGTTGCTGTAGCCTTGCAAGTTACTGAACAAGATGGTAAGAGACTACAAAATTCTGCTGTGTTGAAAGATCTGCCTTCTTTTCTCTCACATCTAGAACCTGTTGAGTCTGATCAGATTATCCAGCTAATGCATCGGTACTCACCCCTATTTTCTGATGTGCCAGGGAGAACCACTGTTCTTGAGCATGACATCAATGTAGGCTCCGCTAAACCAATCAAGCAGCACTCCTACAGAGTTAACCCAAGTAAGCGTCACATAATGAAAACCGAAGTCGAATACATGTTACAGCACGGCCTGGCTCAGCATAGTCAGAGCCCATGGAGCTCACCGTGTCTATTGGTTCCAAAAGCAGATGGCACATACCGGTTTTGTACTGACTTTCGTAAAGTGAACGCAGTAACGAAGCCTGACTCTTTTCCACTCCCCCGTATGGAGGATTGCGTAGATCGGGTGGGATCAGCCAAGTTTGTTACAAAACTTGACTTATTAAAGGGTTACTGGCAGGTGCCTCTCACTTCCCGTGCTGCAGAAGTTTCTGCATTCGTTACGCCAGATTACTTCCTGGAATACTCTGTCCTCGCCTTCGGAATGAGAAATGCACCAGCCACTTTTCAGAGGCTGATGCATATTGTGTTGGGTGATGTACCTAATTGTGACGCTTACCTTGACGATATCATAGTCTATACGGAGTCATGGGAAGACCACATTAAAACCTTGGAGAGAGTCTTTGAAAGGTTAAAACTTGCATCGCTAACCCTAAACCTGTCTAAGTGTGAGATCGGTAAGGCTACAGTAACCTACCTAGGGAAAAAGGTAGGCCATGGCTGGGTGAAGCCTGTGGAAGCTAAGGTGGAAGCTATTCTTAAGTTTCCTAAACCTAACAACAAGCGTGAGCTTCGCCGGTTTCTGGGAATGTCAGGCTACTATAGAGGTTTTTGCAGAAACTTCTCTGCTGTAGTTGCTCCTCTCACAGACCTCCTTAGCACAACGAGAGTGTTTAGTTGGAGCCGTGACTGTGATCGAGCATTTGAAGCTGCTAAAGACCTGCTGAGCAATGCCCCTGTGTTAGCTGCACCTAACTTCAATTTGTCGTTCAAGCTACAGGTAGATGCAAGCCACTTCGGTGCGGGAGCTGTCCTTATTCAAGAGGATGCTCAAGGCATTGAACACCCTGTGTCGTATTTCTCCCGCAAGTTCTCAAAGAGCCAGTTATCATATAGCACAATTGAAAAGGAAGCATTGGCTTTATTGTGGGCTGTACAACATTTTGAGGTGTACCTTGGGAGTAGTGCTCTACCTGTGATTGTGTATACAGACCATAATCCTTTAACTTTTCTGTCCAACATGTCTTCCTCTAACCAGCGTTTGCTGCGCTGGGCTCTCAAGCTTCAGGATTTCAATCTCCAGATCCAGCACATCAAAGGCAAAGACAACATTGTGGCGGATGCTCTGTCCAGATCTGTTGAGATGACAACCTAGGTGCTGTGCATGTTGGGGTGGTGATACAGAAACCTTATTGAACCCTGGTCTGTAATCTTAGTGGTGGGGGTGTTACGTCCCAGAGTGTTTTGGTGTGTAACTGTCATATCCCTGTGTGTGTGTCCTGTGCTGTGTTGTGCCCTGTTTCTCTCCCTCACTCTCGTACTCAGGTTAATTGCCACCAGCTGCAACTCGTTGTGAGCATGCCTGAGTCTGAGCAGAGCTGTATATATGGTGCATTCTGAAGATCCTGCGCTGAGGAACACTTCTCCCCAGCCTCAGAGTGGAAACTGAAATTGTTTGCCTGAGTGTACTGTGTGTGACTGAGGGTTAACAGTTTTGAGTTAGGTGTGGGCCTATACTTTTTCTGTGTGCTAGCATCATTCTTTAGCCTGCTTTCGGGTTAATCCATGTGTGGGTAACTAGAAGGTATTGTATCATTTAACTCAATCATTATTGGGTTATCTGGGAATCGTAGGGAGAGAGTGCCTTTTTTTTAGCTAGCAGTTGTTCACTCAACACTTTAAGCGGGCCCCGCACCGTGTGACCAAAGACAAGATCTGCGGGACTGAACCCAAGGGATTCTTGCTCTGCTTCCCTGACGGCAAACATCAAGAATGGTAAACTCTCTGCCCAGTCTTTACCACTAGCAAGACAGTAAGTACGTAACATCATCTTGAGTGTTTGATGGAACCTTTCCACAGCACCTTGCGATTGTGCGTGGTATGCACTCGACAGTTCATGTCTAATTCCAAACTGAGTTAGAGTCTGTGTGAACAGTTTTGAAGTAAAATTTGTACCCTGGTCAGTTTGTATGACCTTTGGCAATCCAAAAACAGTACAAAACTTGATCAGTTCACGGACAATGATGTGGGCTTTTATAGAGCGCAGAGGAATCGCTTCCGGGAAACGTGTAGAAGTACACATTATGGACAGAATGTATTCGTGACCAGATTTTGATTTAGGCAAAGGGCCCACGCAGTCCAACAACAGGCGCTCAAAGGGTTCGTGCATAACAGGGATAGGCCGCAACGGAGCAATAGGAAGTTTTTGGTTCGGTTTTCCAGCTATTTGACAAGCAGCACACAAGCGGCAGAACTTAGACACAGCAGACTTCAGCCCTGGCCAGAAAAAGTAGCGGGACACTCGTTTGAACGTCTTGGTAACTCCCAAGTGTCCTGAGAGTACATGTTCATGAGCGATTTTCAGTACAGGCTCCCTATACTGTTGAGGCAGAACGATTTGCTGAATTTCATTAAGGGAAGAACGAGCAAGGGGTCTCCACCTCCGCATTAAAACTTC
Organism: Chanodichthys erythropterus; assembly: GCF_024489055.1. NCBI lineage: Eukaryota > Metazoa > Chordata > Actinopteri > Cypriniformes > Xenocyprididae > Chanodichthys > Chanodichthys erythropterus. The sequence continues at coordinate 5,037,503 of NC_090237.1, forward strand.
CCCTTCCCAAAAATACCTTACTTTATCATGAGGTTCTCTTTTGAAATTTGCAACAGTCCCAATAAGGGTTGCTAAAGAGGGGTCTGTTCTCTGAGCAATAGCCAATTGTTCCCTGCCCACTTCTAAAATAGGCTTTAGTTCAGGTACAAAAGCCACTTCGCAGGTTCCTGTAACTTCAGCCTTCTCTGGAGTTACGTCATGCTTATTTGAGTCAACTAAGAAACTCTCAGAGAGATCAAGTACATCTCCCAGCCTTCTACTTTGGGCCCGCGTGACTGCGCATGAAGGAAAGACAGCAGGAAAATTTTCCACAAGCGACGAATTATCATTTTGAGCCGGTTCACTAATTACCAGTGGTCTAGGAAAAACATCTCCACCCGCAAGATCATTCCCTAGGATAACATCTACCCCATCAACTGGTAGATGTGAGCAAACTCCAAGTGTAGCAGGGCCTGTGACCAAATCTGACGTGAGATACAAGTCATGTAATGGCAAACTAAGACAGCCCATGCCAATCCCTCGCACTAGGATATTGGAGCCAGAGTATACGCTTGAAGCTGGTAACGATTTTTCACAAATAAGCGACTGGACTGATCCAGTGTCTCTTAAAATCTTCACCGGCTTACCCACTGCGTCAGGTGAATGAGACACTGCACCATCCAGTAAAAACGGCTGATACGGACTCGTAACAGTCTCTGTACCACAATTAGTATTACCGCCAGTGTGCACCAACGCTGCACTTTTAGGATGTGAAGCAGTAGTTTTCTGTTTCCAAGCCCGGCACTCAGAAATTATGTGATTTGGGTCCCGGCAGAAAAAGCAAGCCCTCTTGACATTCTTTTTATGGGGCGAATTTAGTTGTGTGCTAGGTTTAGTGTGTGGCAAGACAGATCTCACATCCTGGTCCGTATTAATGCTAGTCGAGAACATTGCATTACGTCGTGGTGTAACGAATACGTTCCGGTGCGTTAACGTAAATTCATCCGCTAAAACGGCCGCGTCAACGATAGAAGTCACTTTCTGTTCGTTTAAGTGAATTACCACCTTCTCAGGTACACTACTCTTGAACTCCTCAAGTAAAATCAGCTCCTGAAGTTGTTCAAAAGTAGTGATCCGATTAGAAAGACACCACTTCTCAAACAGAGTGCGCTTTTCTCGGGCGAACTCAACGTAAGTCTGTTTGGCAGTTTTGGCATGTGAGCGGAACTTTTGTCTGTACGCCTCCGGTACTAATTCATACGCTCTAAGTACCGCAGCCTTCACAATGTCATAATCAAGTGATTGTTCTAGCGGCAAAGCGGAAGAAACTTCCTGGGCTTTCCCAGAAAGGCTGCACTGTAATAACAATGCCCACACATCTTTAGGCCAACACAACTTCAAGGCTATGCGCTCGAATGTAACAAAATAAGCATCCACTTCGCTTTCCCTAAATGGTGGAACAAGTTTCAGATACCTGCTAACATCAAAATTTGCATTGGCTTCGGCCTCATGCGAATCTTGAGGTGTCGCAGAATGGGTATACGACGGAGAGCTAGCAGAAATACTTCGTGAACGAGGCAAAGGTACAGGTTTACCTTTCGGTTCGGGCACCTTACGTTCCAACTGACGCAATCGAATATCACGATCAGTTTCTGCCTCTATAACACGCAGTTTAACGAGCATTGTCTGATGTTCTTGTTTCTTAATCATGTAATCAAGCTCTTTCATCTTAAACGCTAACAATGGGTCACCAGAAGGCTCTACCACAGGGACACTAGGAGGGCCATCATCTGACACCGCTCGCTCTGCTACGTCAGGCGAAACCTCCTCCCTGGCAGAGGATTCTGGCAAAATTCCCATCTCTTCAAGTTTTTCACGAAGCACTTGCTTGATAACATGTTTTACTGCGTCTGCAGGAACAGTAATATTGAAAAAGTTAGCAATCAACAATAAATCCTTTTTCCTACAACGCTCAAAGACCTCTGTGGTAGGAGAGAGAGTGAATGCAACTAAATCAAACTCCATCTTAATACCACAGTTCCCTCTACCACAACAAAAAAAAAACTGCCAAACAGTTTAGAAAAAGTAGACTTACCGGCGAATATGAGTGTCTCGTTATTAGTAACGGGAACGGACGAGCCCCCAATTGTTACGTTCCCCTTCTAGTCTAGGAGTTAGAAGGGAAGGCAACAAAAGAAAATAAGATAACTTATTAGAAAAGGTAACGCAAGGATGAAAAAAAAAGAAAACGTGGAGGACACACTTCAGCCTCAGTCTCAGAGGGAAAACACAACACCACTTTAAGGGAAAGTCTAAATGTTTATTTCCTTATACCAAAAAGAGCTTGCCAGAAGGAGAACATGAGGGAATAAATTCTCAGGAGAGAGTATACCTAAAACAACAAACAAAACTGGAGCTAACTAAGGTTTAGAGAATCTACTTACCCTACTCAAAAACAAAGATGAAAAAACAACAACACAAACTTCCCTGAGCTCCCTCTTTAAACAATAAACAGGAGAAAACAATTGTACACAAAAAAAAAGGCACTCTCTCCCTACGATTCCCAGATAACCCAATAATGATTGAGTTAAATGATACAATACCTTCTAGTTACCCACACATGGATTAACCCGAAAGCAGGCTAAAGAATGATGCTAGCACACAGAAAAAGTATAGGCCCACACCTAACTCAAAACCTTTAACCCTCAGTCACACACAGTACACTCAGGCAAACAATTTCAGTTTCCACTCTGAGGCTGGGGAGAAGTGTTCCTCAGCGCAGGATCTTCAGAATGCACCATATATACAGCTCTGCTCAGACTCAGGCATGCTCACAACGAGTTGCAGCTGGTGGCAATTAACCTGAGTACGAGAGTGAGGGAGAGAAACAGGGCACAACACAGCACAGGACACACACACAGGGATATGACAGTTACACACCAAAACACTCTGGGACGTAACACCAGTAATGATACATTACTGTATAATTTTAACAGTGGTGTATTAATTGTTACTTTAATATATATATATAATGCAAATTTATACTGTTAGTCAGTACACTCTAAATACAATACACTGTAAAAAATAAAACAAAGATTATTAGAGCACATTTTACAAGACCGTTATTTCAGTTTTTATAGTTTGAAATTTCACATTTAATTCAATGTTGCTTGCTGTTTCTTTGTAAGTGTTTGAGAAATTTAGCAATTTCTGAGAGAAAATTGTTTCTACACCATTTATTTCAGTCCATTTATTTCCATTTATTTAAAACATCTTCAAGCACTATTATTATGAAGCACAGCCCTGTAATACATGTAAACACAGCAAGAAAGAACAATAAGTTCATATGGAAAGATGTTTTTAGAAACATAATGACGTCAGCAGTTTAAATCAACCCATCATTCACACTTTAATATGAGCAGTTTATGGATGTGTGTTGGGGTTGATCTCTGTGTTCAATACGAGCTGATCGTCATTTCTACTGACCTAAAGACTGTTATGTGCTTTCATATGAAGAACACTGATTTCTTGTAATACTAATGCCAAATCAGACTAGATGACAGCACAAAATGTGATTTTTAAATAAAATAAAATGCTGTTAGTTGTAGAAGGTCTGCAGTTTACATTTAAAAACCAATGATAAACATTATTTGACATGGAAATGGAGTTTCTTACACCTTTGAAAAGACACTTCATGATTACAGCACTGCTATATTCTCATCTCCATTCAGACTAGAGCTTCATCAACATCACATTAGTGATCAATTATGAGACAAATTCAAATTGTGCTGTAAAGTAGTTTTAAAGTGACAATAGTGTCATTTTATATGAATGAGAGACTTTAATACAGTGCAGTCAGAAATGTATGTTATTTATACAGTTATACAGTATTTTATACATACATATATACAAGTTAACAGAGTTAGTGTATAACTCACATACTGTACAGTCATTATTAACATTTATGAAACCCTGTCTTAAAAAAAGCTATAATTATTAATCTATCAGTCTGTATTCAGTATGTATAACAAGAAACACAAACGGTGTCTCTCTGTCCGCTCTCTGAGCTCTCTGCTTCAGGACCCTGTGGTTTCTGCTGCGTGATTCAGATCAGAGGAGTTTATAAACACTGTGGTGAATTTCTCAAGTTACAGTGGAGAAAGAAGAGAGTGTCCGTGAGGAGAGTGTGTGGAGCCGGACTCAGAGCGGATATTTGAATGGAAATGGGAGTTTCCTCAGTAAAACCTGTAAATCCAAAAATAAAAGTCAATTATATAAAATCAGACATTCATTTGAAATAATACAAATCTGAAATATACCTTAATTATTTTAATACAGATCAATTATAAACAAGCCAAATCTCTGTCAAATATGCTAAATGAAACTGTAAGAGCTGAAAATGATTGATACATTAATAACACCCACTTTATATTAGCTGTCCTTAACTATTTACTTACATCAAAAAGTAATTACAAAGTACTTATTGTTTTTATATTGTGTTGAAAACACTTTTGCTGCTATTGAGGTTGAATATGGGTAAGGTATGGGTAGGTTTAAGGGTGGGTTAAGGCGTAAGGGAACGGTCAACAGTGTAATTATAAATGTAATTACAGAAATTATTTACAGATGTAATTAAATGTACTTATATTTTTAAAAAATACCTGCAATGTAAAAACATTGGATTGTACTAAATTATTAATTTAAATGTTAGTACATAGTTGTTAAAGACACCTAATATAAAGTGGGACCAAATATGCATATAAATATATAAATGATCATCTATATGAAAACATGAATATTTATTTGATATTATTACTTACTGCAGTGTCTCTAGTTTACAATGTGGAGATTTTTTCAGAGCAGTGAGCAGTTCACGTCCTGAATCTCCTATTTTATTCCCAGACAGATCCAGTAATCTCAGGTGCGAGGGGTTTGATCTCAGAGCTGAAGTCAGAGCAGCACAATCTTCATCTGTGACTCTACAATCACACAACCTGTAGAGAACAATGACACACTCTTCACTCTCTCAGTTCAGATCAGGGGCCGTATTCACAAAACATTTTATCTTACCACTAAGAGTTCTCCTAAATAGCAGTAAAAGTTCTTAGCTAAGAGTTTTCTCTTAAAACCTATTCACAAAGCTGCCGAGACAAACTTTTACTAAGGAATAGACTGAAGTCTTAAGCTAAGAGTAAGGGCAGGGATGACCTCGTTGCTATGGAGTAAACACACAGTGATTGGCTGATGGGGGAGGAGTCAGCGATTTAATCATAGAAATATTGTAGAATGAGGTGTCATGTTTCCACATTAAAATAAAGGTTTTAAAATACAAATGTTGCCCTATTCAAATAAATATTTTTTAATAAAAATGTTGCCATAGTCGAAATAAAATGTTGCCATATTGTTGCCATAAAGGTTTTAAAATGTAGGCTAAGTGTCACTAATTAAACTAGTATATACAGTTAATTGTCCACCTCTTGGATGTCTGTATCTCAAGAGAATGCAGAATTCAAGCGACAAATTATGTTTTATAAACAAAGTTTGGGAGAAACACATTTAAACCGTCTTTCTTATCAGCTCGAGAGGAGAAATATATACACAGACGAGAGCCGACTCGCCTATAGTTACTTCGACAGTTTTCTGCATCCCTCTGCCACCCCGTCCCTCACTCTCTGCTGGGGATACGGGGAGAACTTTGGGTTTGGAATAAAATTCCAAGCTCGGAGCCCTCGATCCCTTTGGACAGCACACTAAATATGCTTATTATATATATTTATATTTTTTACTCTATTCAATCGTTTGTAAGTGTGACTCATGAAAACCATTGCCACAGGTAATCAGACAATATTTATTTATTTGTTAAAGTTTTTTTTGGCGTCTCATCATAGATTCAAATCTATAAATCAAAATGTATTGCATTTATGAAGAAAGAGTTCAGCACCTAAGGCTCTATTGCTATTGCCTCAATGGTGTTCAGTGTCTTTGGGTGGATTAGGACTGTTTATGCTTTGGTCTTAGTGACTTAGAAGTCCTCTTGACTACTCCTAACGTTTCACAGATTTAGGAGCTAGTTTGAGTGCTAAAATGCTTTGTGAAATACTCTTAGAGCAAAAATTTAGGACTCCTAAAATTAGGACTGACAATCCCATTATTTTTAAGAGTTTATCCTAAATCGGCAAGTTAGGAGCTACTTTTAGCCTTTAGATGTTTTGTGAATACGGCCCCTGATCAGTTTAGCAGTGAATCCATTATTAAAGAGAAAATACAAACTTAAAGCAAAAATTATCATGTGTTAAATCATTGAGATCTGAAATGTCACAGAGCACAAAACATGATCATGTGTGTGTGTGTGTGTGTGTGTGTGTGTGTGTGTGTGTGTGTGTGTGTGTGTGTGTGTGATTTTACAAAATTAAAACAATACTTTAGAAAATGTCAATGCAGAAAGATGAACGTGATGAACAGTAAGAATGAATCCAGCATGTTCTTCATTTCTCAGTTGTGTTGAGCTCGAGTCTGTTTAAAGTCAAGAGACTGAAATGTTGATTGTGTGAAAGTGTGTATTTCAGTGTGACTCTCAGTCCTGCAGTATCATGTGACTGAGGAGCAGCTCATGTGTTCAATCATTTACAGCTCAATCAGCTGAACTCACAGCAGCAGAAAGAGGCTGAACACTTCAAATATACTTTACATTGTGATTCATGTGTGAGAGTCAAATATGATCTTACCACAGTATCTCCAGTTTACAGTGAGGATCCTGTAGTACATCAGACAGCAGATTCACTGATTCTCCTATTTTATTCCTAGATAAATCCAGTTCTCTCAGGTGTGACGGGTTTGATCTCAGAGCTGAAGTCAGAGCAGCACAACCTTCATCTGTGACTCCACAACACATCAAACTGTAGAGAACAATGACACACTCTTCACTCTCTCAGTTCAGATCAGATCAGTTTAGCAGTGAATCCATTATTAAAGAGAAAATACAAACTTAAAGCACAAATCAAAATGTGTGATAATTGAGATCTGAAATGTCACAGAGCACAAAACATGATATATGTATGTGTGTGTGTGTGTGTGTGTGTGTGTGTGTGTGTGTGTGTGTGTGTGTGCAGGTTCATATTACATTTTGGGGACCAAATGGTTGCCACAAGCATAGTAAAACCTGATATCACCTAGACTCTGGAGTCCAGGCAGCAGCCCAATGGGGCAAATATAAATATACTTTTTTATATATATACTTTTAAATATACTTTTTTTTTTTTTTTAAATGTAAAAATGCTGAATGTTTTCTGTGATGGGTAGGTTTAGGGTTAGTGTAGGGGACAGAATATACAGGTGCTGGTCATATAATTAGAATATCGTGAAAAAGTTCATTTTTTTTATTGTAAATTATTTTTAAAAAATGGAACTTTCATATATTCTAGATTCCCTACATGTAAAGTAAAACATTTAAAAAGATTATTTTTTAAAATTTGTTGATTAGAGCGTACAGCTAATGAAAGTCCAAAATCCAGTATCTCAAAATATTAGAATATTTACATTTGAGTTTCATTAAATGACCATCCCTACAGTATAAATTCCGGGTATCTCTTGTTCTTTGAAACCACACTAATGGGGAAGACTGCTGACTTTGCATTGGTCCAGGAGACAATCATTGACACCCTCCACAAAGAGAGTAAGTCACAGCAGGTCATTACTGAATGTGGTGGCTGTTTACAGAGTGATGTATCAAAGCATATTAAATGCAAAGTTGACTGGAAGGAAGAAATTGGGTAGGCAAAGGTGCACAAGCAACAGGGATGACCACAAGCTTGAGAATACTGTCAAGTAAAGCTGATTCAAACACTTGGGAGAGCTTCACAATGAGTCAAATGAAGCCAGAGTCAGCACATCAAGAGTCACCACACTCAGACATCTTCAGGAAAAGGACTACCAAACCACTTCTGAAACAGAAACAACGTCAGAAGCATCTTACCTGGGCTAAGGAGAAAAAGAACTGGACAGTGAACAGTGGTTGAAAGTCCTCTTTTCAGACAAAAGTAAATTTTGCATTTCATGTTGAAATCATGGTCCCAGAGTCTGAAGGAAGACTGGAGAGGCACAGAATCCAAGCTGCTTGAAGTCTAGTGGGAAGTTTCTGAAGTTAGTAATGATTTGTGGGGGCCGTGATGTCTGCTGGTGTTGGTCCATTGTGTTTTATCAAGTGCAAAGTCAATGCAGCCATCTTCCAGGAGATTTTGGAGCACTTTATGCTTCCATCTGCTGACAAGCTTTATGGAGATGCTGATTTCCTTTTCCAGCAGGACTTTAGCACCTGCCCACAGTGCAAAAAACACTTCCAAGTGGTTTGCTGACCATGATATTACTGTGCTTTATTGGCCAGCCAACATGCCTGACCTGAATCTATGGTATATATTTAAGAGAAAGATGAGAAACAGTCGATCCAACAATATACAGATGATCTGAAGGCTCAATAGTGCCTCAGCAGTGCCACAGGCTGATCACTTCCATGCCACACTTCACTGATGCTGTAGTTTGTGCTAGGAGCAAGTCATTTGCTGTAATATGTGCTGCCGACCAAGTACTGCCGACCAAGTACTCTTCCTGTCCTTCACCTCAAGTCAGAATTGTGTTAAAATTAGAGTTATAGTACTCGAGGCCGGTCTTAAGACCATTTTTTGAAGATCTTGGTCTTGTCTTGGTCTCAGACTGAAAGGACTCAGGATTTTATTTCAAGACCGGAATGATTGCAAAAAAGTACTTGTAAAAGATATTGATATTTATATTATAACATATGATATAATTAAGCAATATCACAAGAAAGAGGGCTGTTTTCACATATATGAGCACAACTACAAACTTGATATTGTTTTTTTTACAAATGTTCAATGAACAAAATTTTATTTTTAAAACTATAATCTCAACATTATTTATGAATTTGTAATTGTTCCAATTCAGATGCAACTTCTGTTCCACCTCTGCAGTGTAAAGATTAATTTTGTTGTTAGTGATTTCAATCGATTGGTAACAGCTTATTCTAATGGTAATTATTGATTAAAAATAAGACATTTCTCAGGCAGTAAAAGTGGATCTTTCAGAAGGATTTGAGGAGTGCTAGTCTGGTCTTGGTCTCAGTTTAGGTGGTCTTGACTACAACACTAGTTAAAAAGCTTTAAACTTTGAAACTCAATCAGCTGAACTCACAGCAGCAGAAAGAGGCTGAACACTTCAAATATACTTTACATTGTGATTCATGTGTGAGAGTCAAATATGATCTTACCACAGTTTCTCTAGTTTACAGTGAGGATCCTGTAGTACATCAGACAGCAGATTCACTGATTTTCCTATTTTATTCTCAGTCAGAATCAGTTCTCTCAGGTGTGAGGGGTTTGATCTCAGAGCTGAAGTCAGAGCAGCACAACCTTCATCTGTGACTCCACAATTATACAACCTGTAGAGAACAATGACACACTCTTCACTCTCTCAGTTCAGATCAGATCAGTTTAGCAGTGAATCCATTATTAAAGAGAAAATACAAACTTAAAGCACAAATCAAAATGTGTGATAAATAGGGGTGTAACAGTACACAAAACTCACGGTTCAGTACGGGTTCGGTACAGCAGGTGGGGAAAAAAACTAAATATAAATTTGCCTTTTTCATGATTAAACAGTGGTTTATAATTTAGTTATCTAGTTATAATTTAATTTAATATATTTAAAGTTTCTTAAAGATAAAAAAAAAATTATCTTTGCTGATGCTATAAACTATGTAGGAAGCCCTTACTTGAACATTATGCTACTATAATATTAAAGGTTAACAACAGAGCCCACACTATAAATCCAATCGCTTTTTATTTTTTAAATATAATAATCAACACTCAAATAACAAATTGTATGCAAACATGTAAGCTTGTCACAGAGACGAACTCCGTGATTCCCTCCTCTGTCCATCGGAGGGAGCCCTCGCCCGAATACTGACACTTACATGCATACACTACATTTCCCATCAGCCCGTACCTTGGACTAATTGCCACACCCAGCTGTAGATCATTTACTGGACTATTTAAGACTCTCATTCACACCACATCATCGCAAAGTCTTGTATTGCCATGGTGTACATTTCTGAGCGTTATTATTCTGTCTGACTGCCTGTTTCTGATCCTGTTTGCCACCCGTTTACGTTTCTCTGCCGCCTGCCTTTGGACTGTATATTGTTTACTGACCTGTGAGTGTTATCTGCCTGCCCCGAACTATTGAATGTGTCCTGACCATGATTCTGCCTGTCCCTCACCATTCCTGTTTGCCCCTGTTCGACCTTGCCTGTTGTACCACGCTCTTTTCTAATAAAGCTTGCAAATGGATCCCAGCCTGAGTGACGATTCATTACAGAAGACTTTGCCAGTACAAGATCCAGTGGCTTTCTCCCACCTGTGTGCGACCATGTCCGCCCAAGCCAGCCAGCTCGCTGCACACCAGCATCAGCTCAATCGCCTCACTTCACTCACTGAGGAACTGGTGAAAGCGCTACAAGGTCTCCAAACACCTGCTCCAGCGGCGCCTCTGCCACGCTCGCTGGTCTCTGTTTTTCTCTTGCTTCCATTTCACCGTCACTTACCAACCAGGCTCCAAGAACGTCAAAGCGGATGCTCTTTCTCGTCAGTTCAAACGTGAGCTCACAACACAAAATCCTGAAACTGTATTACCTGCTTCTCTTGTCGTTGCACCCATACAGTGAGACATTATGACTGAGCTGGAACAAGCTAATGCCCAGAACAAAATACCGTCTGACTGCCCACCTGACAAAGTCTTCGTCCCAGAGGACTTCCGTGGCCGCATACTGGAGATGGTTCACAATCTACCTTCGTTCGGTCATCCAGGTATCACCGCCACAATACACCTTCTGCAGAACTGCTTCTGGTGGTCTACATTAATTAAGGACTCAACTCAATTTGTAAAACAATGTCGCCCTGGTCCAGAGTATCATCCCGGCCAATGGGTATGGTTATCCACCCGAGACTTGCGCCTCAAGCTTCCCAGCAAAAAATTAAGTCCAAGGTACGTTGGTCCATTTCAAATCACATGACAAATCACACCAGTATCCTTCCGTCTTGCCTAATCACTTTCGTATTTCTCCAACATTCCATGTCTCACTGCTCAAGCCTGCCGATGGTCCCAGCGAGGAGGGGGAGGAGGTGTCCGGTGACCAGGGCCCCCTACCCATCATGGTGGAAGGCGAGGAGGTTTATCGGGTCCGTGAACTGCTGGACTCCAGGCGTCGAGGAAGAGTTCTCCAATATCTGGTTGACTGGGAGGGGTACAGTCCAGAGGAGCGCTCGTGGGTCAACGCGGATGATATCCTAGACCCCAACCTTGTGGAGGAATTCCACCTAAACCATCCTGAGAGACCAGCCCCTCGACCACGTGGGAGACAGAGTCACAGAGTCTGTCACAGAGACGAACTTTGTGATTCCCTCGCCCGAACACTTACATGCATACACTACATTTCCCATCAGCCCGTACCTTGGACTAATTGCCACACCCAGCTGTAGATCATTTACTGGACTATTTAAGACTCTCATTCACACCACATCATTGTGAAGTGTTGTATTGCCACGGTGTACATTTCTGAGCGCTATTATTCTATCTGACTTCCTGTTTCTGATCCTGTTTGCCACCCGTTTACGTTTCTCTGCCGCCTGCCTTTGGACTGTATATTGTTTTCTGACCTGTGAGTGTTATCTGCCTGCCCCGAACTATTGAATGTGTCCTGACCATGATTCTGCCTGTCCCTCACTATTCCTGTTTGCCCCTGTTCGACCTTGCCTGTTGTACCACGCTCTTTTCTAATAAAGCTTGCAAATGGATCCCAGCCTGAGTGACGATTCATTACAAAGCTGCACTTAAGGCAGATTTTGCATTAACTTTTAAATCTAATTATAAAATTACATTTTACTCCAATTCAGTGTTGAAATATAATAATTTATACACAGTGGCTGGCATTTTCATGACAGATTTATTTAAACATAGGCCTACATTAAATAATCAAGACGTCACTAACAGGTAAAGTAAAATATAATGAATATATAGGCTAATACAGTGCATATATTAAGCGAAAGAGTTAATTTCTCTGGCAAACTAACAAGCTGTGGACAGTGAATGGCTTTTCTGATGTAAATGCTACATGACATATTGTTTACAAGCTTATTTATACAAGCTTATTACAAGTTTCTGCCGTTGAAACACTGAGTGATTACAAGATATTACACATTTCAGTGAGTTGTACTGTATCTTTCAACATACCTTCACATGTTCATTTAAGATTATTCTGTAACTAGCATTAAAGAGGAAGAGATGATCGCGTTCACTCGCGCCGTTTGCCGTTTGAACTGAGGTGCCTATACAGTGAACTGTCATGCCACATTAAAGCGCGCCAAAACGGCACTTTCTGTTTGAATTTCATGATTTCGTGGACAGAATTTGAAGGATGACACTTTGTTCCCATTCAGTCAGTCACGTTAGATGTTACGTCGATACTGACGTAATGGGGTCCCCATTACGTCAGTATCGAAGTAACGTCTCCGTTCCCTCCTTCAGGGAACAGGGGTTACAATAGTAACCTAGACGTTTCTTATTGAAAGTAACAAAACGCAGAGCTTACTGTGATTATTCGTGGTTAATGGTGGTTTATCACTAGAGGTGTAACGGTACACATATTCGTAGTGAAGCGTTTCTGTACAGGGCTTTCGGTTTGGTGTACTGAATGCATTACATCATTGAGATCTAAAATGTAACAGAGCACAAAACATGATATGTGTGTGTGTGTGTGTGTCTGTGTTTGTGTTTGTGTGTGTGTGTGTGTGTGTGTGTGATTTTACAAAATTAAAAACAATACTTCAGAAAGTGTCAGCTGAGGAGCAGCTCATGTGTTCAATCATTTACAGCTCAATCAGCTGAACTCACAGCAGCAGAAAGAGGCTGAACACTTCAAATATACTTTACATTGTGATTCATGTGTGAGAGTCAAATATGATCTTACTCCAGTATCTCCAGTTTACAGTGAGGATCCTGTAGTACATCAGACAGCAGAATCACAGATTTTCCTATTTTATTCCATGTCAGACTCAGTTCTCTCAGGTGTGAGGGGTTTGATCTCAGAGCTGAAGCCAGAGCAGCACAACCTTTAACTGTGACTCCACAACATCTCAACCTGTAGAGAACAATGACACACTCTTCACTCTCTCAGTTCAGATCAGGGCCTCATTTATAAAACTTTCTGTAGATTTCATCCTAAAAGTGTATGTACGCAAAAAAGCTAGATTCTGTGTACGCAAAAAAGTTTCCAGATTTATAAAACCATGTGTTCTGGGTTACTACATGTTCAAAAAATGTAGGTTTTCTGGTTTAATTCTGGTCTAAAGCTCAACAATCAGATAAATTGAGTAGTTAAAGGTGCTCTACGCTATCCTGGGTGGAGTAAATTCCTGTTGACGTTCAAAGTGTTGTCAAATAAAACAGAGGCTAGCTAGACCCTCCCTCCTCCTCCTCCCCCTACCCTCCGTGCTTCCTGAAACAGTCATGAACGCACATTTAAAATCATTCTTGTCGTTTATTGGCAGGAGCATGTTTATTATGTTTCATGGTCCAGCCTGCACCAGGTAGTTTTTATGGAGTCAAATTAATGCCTTAAAGTTTTGCACAAAAATAAAGTTTTGCAAAACAAAACAAAAAAAAAAAAGTATTGAGTGGAAAAAAATAAGTTTTGCAAACAAATATAATAAATTACAAAATAAAATAACATAGCGCAAAAATAAAAATATAATCAATTACAAAAATCAATGACAGCTGTAATCCTATTTTATCTTTGCCTCATATTTGTCATGCTCAAACCTACTAAATCATTTGCAACGCTCATTTTATTCTGCGTTTCAGTCAAGCTTGCGCTCACAATACCGGTTTTCCTCTTTATGGCACTGGTTTGACGTGGGGGTGGAGTCAAGAAACGGGGACACGCCCCTGCGAAACACATCATCCGCAGGAGACGTAGATCGCAACAGAACAGATCAAGCATAGACACAGAGCGCATTTATTATAATCTGAAAACCACGCCCACCGGGGGGAAAACAATCCAACCGTCTCCATTGACTTTATATTGCGTGAGGCTGCTCTTGTCTTTTCTGACGTATTACAAAAAAACTTAATTATTATTTTTTTTTTAATGTGTATAGCGTTTTTGGATAATTTATTTCTTCTCTATCTATCTATCTATCTATCTATCTATCATAACTTTATGGAATTTATCTATAACCATTCATCAAATTCTAACATAACGGAGTGATTCTAAAAAAAAAAAATTCTAAAATTTGAAAACGCCAGTAGGTGGCAGCGATTCAACGTTTTAATGAGTGAGCTACTTAAATCGTTCATTCATTCAAAATCAGATTAATTAAGGAAGAAACCAAACACAGATGTGAATACTTTTGTCATTGATAAGATACTATTGAAAAATGAAGTAACAAAACAGACGGCTGTTTTAGTAACTGGTTACAGTTACACTGTTAGTTATGGCTAAATTGCAATGGATTAGCTAGTTAAAATATATGTGGAATGTACTTAGCTATTACAATGTTTTCATACCTCCTTCTCAGTACATGCTTTATTCTTTTTAACGTCCCTCTTTGGACAGAAGTTTAATATAGTCGGCTGGGCAACGGTTCTCTTCATTTTTTGGTGCTACCCCTGCTCTCCATTCAAACATTAGAGCTCCACTCGCGTTGTTTTGGTGAAAGTGCGACGCGCATTGGTTGGGCGTTACCAATCGGTTCAATGGAGGAGGTATTTTTTTGACTAATTTATTATGACAAACTCATATTCGATTAGAAACAAAATTATTGTTACAAAATAAATGAATTATACATATCTTAGTATAGATCTACTGTGATTTTCATGTTGAAATATTGGGGGGGTTGTAACTGATGGATTTGAATATTGGGGGGGGTTACCTCCCCCCCATCCCCCCCGCAAACTACGCCCCTGCCTCCAACGCATTTCTTATAGTAATATGACCCGTTGCGCTCTGTCTCACTGCCTGTATCCACTTTTGTGTCCTTAAACATTTGTTTTTTGCGATCTGCGTCTCCTGCCAATGACGTGTTTTGCGGGGACGTGCCCCCGTTTCTTGACTCCACCCCCACGACAAACCAGTGCCATAAAGAGAACTGCGCAGAAAAGTGCAGCGCAAAGGAAAACCGGTATCGTGAGCGCATGCTTGACTGAAACGCAGAATAAAATGAGCGTTGCAAATGATTTAGTAGGTTTGAGCATGACAAATATGTGGCAAAGATAAAATAGGATTACAGCTGTCATTGATTTTTGTAATTGATTTTATTTTTATTTTTGCCCTACGTTATTTTATTTTGCAATTTATTATTTTTGTTTGCAAAACTTATTTTTTTCCGCTCAATACTTTGTTTTTCCTTTGCAATTCTTTATTTTTGTTTGCAAAACATTTTTTTATTGCTCAATTCTTTTTTTTGTTTTGCAAAACTTTATTTTTGTGCAAAACTTTAAGGCATTAATTTGACTCCATAAGTTTTTGTTGCCGTTTTTGGAGCTTGTGGCGACTACAGAGACTGCTTTTTTTTGACAGTGTGTTCAGGGGACAGGCTGATGGCAGATAGTGAGACTGAAACATCGTGGTGACCGAGCTTTTGCTATTGCCGGGCCAACAATCTCCCTGTCTCCATCCGAACATCACCTTTTTTTGTCTGTTTTTAAATCTATGCTTAAAATGAAAAATGTATGCTGGGTTGAATGTTACTGAATTGGTTTTGAGTATTTTCTACAATTATGTACAGCACTTTGGTCAGCCCTTGATTGTTTTTAAATGGGCTTTATTAATAAATGAAAGAAAGAAGAAAGTACACCAGAACCTGCACAAACATCCCTTTATAAATCCCAGTCAGAGGAAGATTGTGTTTACGTGCATCTCCTCCCCGAAATCACAACGCCTAGTTTTACTATTCATAACCTCATCTGCATATCATTTACATGCATATTCTCATCCACGTGACACCATGTTAACAGAGTCAAAGGTACAAGACATTGGAAAATATTAGATACGGACTATAAATGCCGATTGTGCCACACACATTACATTGATCAAATCATCCAATATCCTCTTTATGTTTTAGAATAAATATTTCAAAATATCCATAAAAACAAAATTGTAGCTATAAAATATTTCTCAGATAAAGTTTTTAGAATAGAGATTCATTCATTTCCACTGGCCAAATAGTATTTTAATTGTTTTAAACACTTCAGATCAAATCAAATTTATGCAGTTTTACTGATAATGTAATCATATCTTTTAGGAGGTTTATAGGCTATTTTTAGTGGAAACAGATTGGCCTATACTTGCTTATTGCAGAGTAAATATACAATTGTCTGACTCTGTGCGTCACTGACAAAGTATTTTAAAGAGGAAACATGCAAATCTTGCCATAATATTGAAGTAAGTGTGCATCACTGATCATCGTTCTCACTAAAATATTTAGTCATAACATGAGATCTGCAGTTTAGTTTCTAGAGGAATTATTGTGCTCCTATCACTCCTCACTGTCATTAAAACAGCGTGTCACAGAAAAAGTGATCAAAAGTTGCACATCCACTGTCTAAATTCATATCATTCTGTTTAACTTCTGCGTAATGACTTTCGGTGCTTATCGCCATTAATGAAAGAGGAATATTAATGTAAATGTGTTTATCAAAATGAAGACAGAGTTTAAAATCGTTCTGTTGACTTCATTACTTTTCTCACTCTAGTAAAAGAGTTCGTACACATGGGTCAGAGTTTGTGTGCAGGTTAAGTTAACATTAAGTTTGTTTTTATAAATCCCATCTTTTGTGTAGGAAGTGGCATACGCCTCTTTCAGGACATGTTTTGTGTGTAACGGTTATAAATGAGGCTCCTCTGCTGTGTTTCCCAAAAGCATCGTAAGCCTAAGAAGTTCATAAAAACGATCGTACGACTATTCTTAATATTACGGTCTGTTTCCCAAAGCATTAATGAACTCACAGCAGCAGAAAGAGGCTGAACACTTCAAATATACTTTACATTGTGATTCATGTGTGAGAGTCAAATATGATCTTACCACAGTTTCTCCAGTTTACAGTGAGGATCCTCTAGTACGTCAGACAGCAGATTCACTGAATTTCCTATTTTATTCCATGACAGATCCAGTAGTCTCAGGTGTGAGGGGTTTGATCTCAGAGCTGAAGTCAGAGCAGCACAACCTTCATCTGTGACTCCACAATAACTCAACCTGTAGAGAACAATGACACACTCTTCACTCTCTCAGTTCAGATCAGATCAGTTTAGCAGTGAATCCAATATTAAAGAGAAAATACAAACTTAAAGCACAAATCAATATGTGTGATAAATAATTGAGATATAAAATGTCACAGAGCACAAAACATGATGTGTGTGTGTGTGTACGAGCGTTTTTGTGATTTATGAGGACACAAATTTGTATAATGACATGAGTACAATGGGTACATGCCACAATTATACAAACTGTAGAGAGAAATCAAACAGCATAATAAATAGTTAAACTATCAAAAAACATTTGATCTCTTGAACTCAATGGCCAATCAAAGGAGTTTCATTTAGTCAGAATCCACTCACACACAAAATATTCATATCAATACATTTTTGAAATTATATTCCAATTATTTGTAAAAGTAATGACTTATTAAATAATCTTAAATGTCTCACTGTACATTGTTATTCTTGTTATGGTGGAGCCGCTGCTACACATTACATCTGCTCTTTACTAGAGAACCTGCACTAACTTCAGATACTCAGTGATTTGATTCTTAATCGTCCATCTAACAGTAAAATTAAAATGTATGACTCTGCTATGTTAACCATACATCAAATGTCTTAAAAACGGCTAGATCTGCCTATTTTTCAAAACGTTTAGAAGAAAATAAGCACAACCCTAGGTATTTATTTGATAGTGGCTAAATTAACAAGAAATAAAGCTTCGACTTCTGATGTTTCCAAAGAGTACAGCAGTAATGACTTTATGAACTTCTTTACTTGCAAGATTGATAATATTAGAGAAAAAATTATAACCATGCAACCGTCTACTACAGTCTTGTGTCAGACAGTGCATTGTAGTGTCCCTGAGGAACGATTCAATTCATTTTCTGCTTTAGGAGAGGAAGAATTGTCTAAACTTGTTAAATCATCAAAATCAACAACATGTATGTTAGACCCTATACCGACTAAGTTATTGAAAGAGATTCTTCCAGAGGTCATAGATCCTCTTCTTACTATTGTTCATTCATCTTTATCACTAGGATACATACCAAAAACTTTTAAGCTGGCTATTATTAAACCTCTTATTGAAAAACCACAACTTGATCCTAGAGAATTAGTCAATTACAGTCCGATCTCAAATCTACCTTTTCTGTCAAAAATACTAGTAAAGTATCATCGCAACTATATTCCTTCTTAAAAAGAAATCGTATCTGTGAGGATTTCCAGTCAGGATTTAGACTGTACCATAGTACTGAGACTGCTCTCATTAGAGTTACTAATGATTTGCTCTTATCATCAGATCGTGGTTGTATCTCTCTATTAGTGTTACTGGATCTTAGTGCTGCATTTGACACTATTGATCACAATATTCTTTTAAATAGACTCGAAAATTACAAACCTGATTCCAAAACAGTTGGGACACTGTACACTTTTTATTGTGAATAAAAACTTCAATATTCAAATTTCAATATTTTATTCAGAATAGAACATAGATGACATATCAAATGTTTAAACTGAAATGTAAATGTATGAAATGTTAAAATGTATAATTTTAAGGGAAAAATAAGTTGATTTTAAATTTCATGGCATCAACACATCACAAAAAAGTTGGGTTCTTCTTTTTATAACAGTCTGTAAACGTCTGGGGACTGAGGAGACAAGTTGCTCAAGTTTAGGAATAGGAATGTTTCCCATTCTTGTCTAATACAGGCTTCTAGTTGCTCAACTGTCTTAGGTCTTCTTTGTCGCATCTTCCTCTTTATGATGCGCCAAATGTTTTCTATGGGTGAAAGATCTGGACTGCAGGCTGGCCATTTCAGTACCCGGATCCTTATTCTACGCAGCCATGATGTTGTAATTGATGCAGTATGTGGTCCCAGAGAAAACGCCTGCACTTCTGGATCATGTTTAGATATGGCTTCTTTTTTGACCTATAGAGTTTTAGCCAACAACAGCGAATGGCACGGTGGATTGTGTTCACCAACAATGTTTTCTGGAAGTATTCCTGAGCCCATGTTGTGATTTCCATTACAGTAGCATTCCTGTATGTGATGCAGTGCCGTCTAAGGGCCCGAAGATCACGGGCATCCAGTATGGTTTTCCGGCCTTGACCCTTACGAACAGAGATTGTTCCAGATTCTCTGAATCTTTGGATGATATTATGCACTGTAGATGATAACTTCAAACTCTTTGCAATTTTTCTCTGTGAAACTCCTTTCTGATATTGCTCCACTATTTTTCGCCGTAGCATTGGGGGAATTGATGATCCTCTGCCCATCTTGACTTCTGAGAGACATTGCCACTCTGAGAGGCTTTTTATACCCAATCATGTTGCCAATTGACCTAATAAGATGCACATTGGTCCTCTAGCTGTTCCTTATATGTACATTTAACTTTTCCTGTCCCAACTTTTTTGGAATGTGTAGTTCTCATGAAATCCAAAATGAACCAATATTTGGCATGACATTCCAAAATGTCTCACTTTCAACATTTGATATGTTATCTATATTCTATTGTGAATAAAATATATTTATGAGATTTGTAAATTATTGCATTCCTTTTTTATTCACAATTTGTACAGTGACCCAACTTTTTTGGAATCGGGTTTGTATGTTGGCATTAGTGGAATTGCATTGTCATGGTTCAAAATCATACTTATCTGACAGTTATCAGTTTGTAGTAGTAAACGAAGTGAGGTCATATCGCAACTCCATATCACAAGTTCAATATGGAGTACCGCAAGGCTCAGTACTTGGACCATTGCTTTTTACTCTGTACATGCTACCCTTGGGAGATATCATTAGGAAGCATGGCGTTAGTTTTCATTGTTACGCTTATGATGCTCAGCTCTATATTTCTTCGCGCCCTGACGAAACTTACCAATTCACAAAATTAACGGAATACATAGATGATATAAAAAATTGGATGACTAGTAATTTCCTACAACTAAATTCAGAAAAAAAACAGAGATTCTAATTTTTGGACCAAAAACTTCTTCACGTAATAACCTAGAATACTGTCTAACATTTGATGGCTGCTCTGTTAAGTCTTCGCCATCAGTTAGACTACAGGTTTAATATAAAACAGCAGTAACACATGAATTATGACGTAGTTTCATCCCTTATCCGGGTTGGCAGAGTTTAAGAGGTTGAGAACCTGGGTGTGCTCTTTGATACCAATCTTTCATTTGAAGGCCATGTTACTAGCATCTGTAAAACTGCATTCTTCCATCTTAAAAATATATCTAAACTACGACATATGCTCTCAATGAAGAATGCAGAACAGTTAGTTCATGCGTTCATGACCTCAAGACTAGATTATTGTAACGCTCTACTGGGTGGATGTTCTGCTCGCCTGATAAATAAACTACAGCTTGTACAAAATGCAGCAGCTAGAGTTCTTACTAGAACTAGGAAGTATGACCATATTAGCCCAGTTCTGTCAACACTGCATTGGCTTCCAGTTAAACATTGTATAGATTTTAAAATCTTGCTAATTACTTACAAAGCTCTAAATGGTTTAGCACCCCAGTACCTGAGCGAGCTCTTAATGCATTATAGTCCTTCACATTTATTGCGATCTCAGAATTCAGGCCAGCTGATAATACCTAGAATATAAAAATCAACTGCAGGCGGTAGATCCTTCTCCTATTTAGCACCTAAACTCTGTAACAATCTTCCTAACATCGTTCGGGATGCAGACACACTCTGTCAGTTTAAATCTAGACTAAAAACGCATCTCTTTAACCTGGCATACACATAACACATTATCAATTTATATTTTCAAATCCGTTGAAGGATTATTAGGCTGCATAAATTAGGTCAGCCGGAACCGGGAACACTTCCTATAACACCAGATGTACTTGTTAAATCAGAAGAAGAATGCACTGTCTCCACACCTGCACTCACTTCCCTCGCCATCTCCCCATCATCACGGATCACCTGCACCTGAACATCATCATCTGCACACCCTTTATATGGACTCGCTCCCTTCACTCCTTGTCTGTTCTTGTTGTTGTATAGTTGCTTGTGTAGTAGTTTCTCTGCTCCTTGTTGTCATTAAAGCCTACTGATTGTGGCTTTCTGTATTTGCCTCGTCTATACACACCAGCACTGTAACACATACAGTTGATAGGAATCATGATGAACCCCACCCAAATTCAGCAGAAGCTCTTAAGAAGGTGATAACATTTCATTCACTTACAGATGTGCGGAGATAATCTTTCCCTAAATGTTGGCAGTATACATGGCTAAAAACAAATTCCAATATAATATCGCGGAAAATAAGTATGTATATATGTATATTGGATATACATTCAGAAATGTAGAAGAGGAAAATTCTTTGAAAGTAAAATTAATCCTACACCAATTTCTCATCATTATTATGTCTCTGTCATAGTCTCAACATGGAACAATACTTATAAATCCTATTGGCAATTCAACAACAGTTTGTTGCAAGATCGTACATTTGTGCGTTTATTCACTTTCTTTTGGAGAGAGAGAGAAAGACAGAGTTAAAGTCCCTAAGTCAATGGTGGGACATTGGGAAAATTCAAGTCAACAGTATGTAAAAATCAGTCATTTTGTCAACAGTATGTAAAAAATACAAAAGAAATCCAGAAGAAAATTGAACAGCTGGAGCAAGAAATTATGAGATTGAATGGCTCCATAAGTGAAAGAGAAGGAACAAGAAGTGTGGATTTGCTTGAACAACATAATTTTCTTTTGAAAAATTTGTTTGAAGAAAGATATCAAGGAACAATTGTACAAACAAGATTTACTCAACTTAACAACATGGACTGTTCAACATCATTCTTTTTTGGTTTGGAAAGAAAGGTTCAAGAAAAGAAATTAATTAATAAAATTTAAATTACCTGATGGAAGAGAGACAACAGAGAAGAGAGAAATTATTTCGCAAGTTTTGTCTTTTTATGAAGAACTTTATAGCGCTTAATCCTGCGATTTTGAAGCAATGGATTTTTTTCTTGGTTAAATTCCAAAATAAATTGAAGATGAGAAGATACAATTAGAAAAGCCACTTTCATTTGAAGAATTGAGTGCGGCTGTTAAACAACAGTCTGCAGGACGATCTCCAGGATTGGATGGACTGACCTCTGAATTCTATAAGGCTTCGTGGTCATTGATTGGACCAGATTTACATGGTGTATTTCTTGAATGTGAAAAATCAAAAACTCTTCCTCTCAGTTGTAGAAGAGCTGTAATAACATTATTGCCAAAGAAAGGAGATTTAGGAGTTTTGAAGAACTGGCGTCCCATCTCCCTTTTAGGGATAGATTATAAGATACTTTCAAAGGCACTAACAAATCGCTTGATGAAGGTTATGGCTTCTATAATTCATGAAGAGTCTTATTGCATTTTAAAACATTCTTGTGTGTGATTTATTACATCTTACTGAGATATATGGACTTGATGTAGGCCTTTTGTCACTTGACCAGGAAAAGGCATTCGACAGAGTCGACCATGGTTATCTTTTTAATGACTTATCAGCTTTTGGATTTGGAGAACAGTTCATCTCATGGATTAAGATACTTTATACAGATATTTACAGCATTCTGAAGATAAATGGAATTTTAACAAGACCCTTTCCTGTGCATAGAGGTGTAAGACAAGGATGCAGCCTCTCAGGACTATTATATGTAATATCTATAGAACCTTTATTAATTGTTCTAAGGGAAGAGTTGCAAGGTATCTCAATCCCAATATATCGGAAACTACTACAGTTAGGCTTATTGCCTATGTTACTAACAATGTTACGGTCAGATCTCAAGAAAATATCTTTCAACTGAGCAAGCATCTGGATTATTTTCAAAAAGCATCTTCAGCACGTGTAAATTGGAATAAAACAGAAGCATTACTTTTTAGTCAGTGGCAGGAAGAAGCTTCACCTCATCTCCCACAACAATGCCACTGGAATACAGAGGGATTGAAAATCCTTGGAATTCTTTTTGGAACTCCACAATTTATGATGAAGAACTAGGATGAAGTAGTTGAAAAGATACTGGGAAGATTAAAGAGATGGAGTTGGATTCAAACACAGTTATCATATAGAGGCAGAGTTTTAGTGGTAAACAATTTAGCTGCTTCAATGTTGTGGCACCGACTGGCTGTTTTAGATCCTCCAGCAGGACTTTTACAGTTGCTCCAGATACATTTTGTGAACTTTTTTCTGGGGAGGGCATCATTGGCTTCCTCCAGGCATACTGAATTTACCCGTGATTGAGGGTGGTCAAGGTCTCATTGATTTAACCTCTAAATGGAAAGCTATGAGACTATAATCGGCTCAAAAACTGCTTTATAACACTAAACCGCAGCCATGGATTATGTTTGGTTTAGCAGTATTACGAGCTGTTAGTAAAATGGAACTTGACAATTATTCCTAATATCTAATAATCTAATTGAAAGGTTTAGTGTAAATGGTTTCTATCAATCTGTATTAAAAGCATGGAGTATATTTAATGTGGAAAGAGAGAATCATTTTGGTCTCGAAGAACTACTTTTTTTTTTATAATTCATGGTTATGTCATCAATCTTATTTGCCAAATATTGAAATCAACACTTATTTCATCTGGTGTTTTAAAATTGGGAGATTTAATTGACACAGAGCAAAATAAAAGGTCTTCTGTACAAGACATTACTAAACAAATGTGGAGAAGGTCAGAAAGGATTGTGAAAAATGTTTTAAGAAAGTTAAAATCATCATTTCCTACATCATTGAATATGTTTCTTTAAGATTTTTTTGTTGGTGGTTCAAATCAATGTTCTTTTCCTGAAGTATTTGTTACACCACATAATTGGCAGGAAAA
Organism: Chanodichthys erythropterus; assembly: GCF_024489055.1. Classification (NCBI taxonomy): domain Eukaryota; kingdom Metazoa; phylum Chordata; class Actinopteri; order Cypriniformes; family Xenocyprididae; genus Chanodichthys; species Chanodichthys erythropterus. The sequence continues at coordinate 5,061,625 of NC_090237.1, forward strand.
TTGGTCTGTAAGACAACTTTTTTCTTTACGAGAGCTTCAACATATGTCCTTTTCAGAAAGTAATAAGCGACATTTGTATATAGCATGTGTGAAGTTATGATTTGTGAACATTTCAAGGATAAGATAGACACAAAATGGAGGAGTTGTCTATCTGTCCCTGATATACAATCACCTTCATGGCATTTGTTTTATAAAAGTCCATTGCCAAAACGATCAGGAGATTTTACAATGGCGTATCATGCATTGTGCATTAGCAACAAAAACGAAAGTGCAACCTTAACATATCTTCAGTTTGCACATTTTGTAATGTACCAGATACTGTTTTTCATATCTTTTCTGATTGTTACAGAATTATACCTCTTTTGGATCTTTTGGAGAACATCTTTAAAGGTTTTGGTTGGAACTTTTCAAAAACAATATTCATTTTTGGGTTTAAATATTTTAAGTCTCAAAGTGAGTGCTGTACCTTCTCCGATTTTTTAATTGGTCAGGCAAAGTTAACTATTTGGAAAGCATATAAAATTGAAATTGGAGGAGGAATAAATATAGAAGAATTGTTTAAAGCCTTGAGGGAATCAAGAGTTAAAATGGAGTATGAATTTTATAAAATGAATAATGATATGTTAATCTTTAAAAGGAAGTGGTGCATAAATGTTAATTTTATTTATGTGAATGATGATGATAAATTAGTGTTTCATTGGTATTGTTGAAAATTTGATGAAATCAATATTGGTTAGAAGTTACATATTGTATTTATTATTAATTGTTATTGAGTATTTTCAATTATAAAAATGTTTTTTTATAATATGATGGTAAAATAAAGTGTTTGTAATGTCAAATGTCTCTCTCTCTCTCAACTGCATTAATAACTGTATTATTCTGCTATCAATGGCTCAAGCCTCCGTTACTAGTTCTGAAATTACACTTTGGAATTAGCAACGGAGGATTGGGATAAGCTGCGTAAGAAATTAGTCCCACACAAGAGTGTTTTAAGGACAAGAACATGACAAATGTCTTGAAATACAACATCAGAACAATGTTTTGAGGTGTGGTAACTGTAGTATAAGCAGAATAATTTACTCTGGGCCGTTGAATTATTAGAAAATCCACTTCGAGTCATGGCCGCATTACCAATTTGGTTGTGCATTATTTTCTAATAATTCAACGGCCCGGAGTCAATTATTCCTTACTTATTCTTTTAAAGTTTTAACAGTGAAGTGATTGTTCTCAAAGATACTTACTGAACTGATCTGGATTCTTTAATCACAGGCAGCAGCTTCAGAAAAACCTTCAGTTTTTTAGATTTATCGTATCCTCCAACAAATGTATTAATATCAAACACATCCAGCTTCTTCTCTGAGGTCAACAACACAAAAACTACAGCTGACCACTGAGATGAAGAGAGTTTGGCTTCCTCTATTCTTCCAGATTTCAGATACTGTTGTATTTCCTCCACTAGTGAATGATCACCCAGTTCATTCAGACAGTGGAACAGATTGATGAATTTCTCTGGAGAGTCAATGGACCTGATCTTCATCTTGATGTACTTAACTGTTTTCTCACTGCTGTCAGATCTGCTTCTTCTCTGTTTCATTAGTCCTTGAAGGAGAATCTGATGAGACTCCACTGACAGACCCAGAAGAAACCTCAGGAAAAGGTCCAGATGTCCATTTTTACTCTGTAGGGCCTCATTCACAGCTCTCTGATGCAGCTCAGATAATGAAACATGTTTTGATGAATTGTGTTTATAAAAGTCCTTAACTTTAGACCACAAACTCTGTTTGGTGATTGGCTCAAACACATTTCTGTTGTAGTTTGTACAGGAGAGGTGCACATATAGAGCTGCTAGATGTTCCTGAACGCTCAGGTGAACAAAGCAGAAGACTTTCCCCTGATACCAGCCAAACTCCTCTCTGAAGATCTGAGAGCACAATCCTGAGTACACTGATGCTTCTGTCACATCAATGCCACACTCTCTCAGGTCTTCCTCATAGAAGATCACATTGCCTTTTTCAAGCTGCTGAAAAGCCACTTTCCCCAGTTTGAGGATCATGTCTTCATCTGTCACGTTCTTCTCAAAGTCCTTCTCATGTTTGATGTTGGTCTGAAGGATCAGGAAGTGTGTGTACATTTGAGTGAGAGTCTTGGGAATCTCTCCACTCTCTGCTTCGTTCAACATCTTCTCTAGAACAGCGGCTGAGATCCAGCAGAACACTGGGATGTGGCACATGATGTCGAGGCTCCTTGATGACTTCAGGTGTGAGATGATTGTATTGGCCAGACTCTGATCACTGATTATCTTCCTGAAGTATTCCTCCTTCTGTGGCTCATTGAAGCCTCGTACCTCTGTCACTCGATGGACACACTCAGAGGGGACGAGATCAGCTGCTGCTGGTCTGGAGGTGATCCAGATGAGAGCAGAGGGAAGCAGATTCCCCACAATGAGGTTCATCAGCAGCACATCCACTGAGGCTGATTCACTTACATCACACAACCTCACATCGCTCTGAAAATCCAGAGACAGACGACACTCATCCAGACCATCAAAGATGAACAACACTTTATATTTGTCACTGGATATTTCCATTTCTTTTGTTTCAGGGAAAAAGGCATGAAGAAGATCTGAAAGACTGAGTGTTTTGTCCTTCATCAAATTGATCTCTCTGAAAGGAAGTGGAAATATGAGCTGGACGTCCTGATTCTGTTTCCCTTCAGCCCAGTCCAGGATGAACTTCTGCACAGAGACTGTTTTTCCAATGCCAGCGACTCCCTTTGTCAGCACAGTTCTGATGGGTTTGTCTTGTCCAGGTAAAGGTCTAAAGATGTCATTGCATTGGATCGGTGTGTCCTCTGTTGCTGCTCTCCTGGATTGTGTCTCAATCTGTCTCACCTCATGCTCATTACTGATCTCTCCACTCTCACTCTCTGTGATGTAGAGCTCTGTGTAGATCTCATTCAGGAGTGTTGGGTTTTCCTGCTGTGCTGTTCCCTCATACAGACACTCAAACTTCTTCATCAGATTTGATCTAAACCTGTCGAGGACTTCATGGCTGTAATATTAGAATACCACACGATTACATGAGTTAATAATGTCTTTTTTACATTCTGTATCATAATCAATGCATATCTTTTACAGAAACGTTATACCTCAGATCAGTCTGTGTATCTCCACTCTTAAACAATATTGGTGGATTCATAGACTCGTCGCTCTTCATAAACAGACAGCTGGACTCTGGTTCTGATCTCTTCTGATGAACTGAACTATAACAGAACAGATTTGATAATTTATGATTGTAATAACGTTAAGATAAGGGGCCCTATATCATACACCCGGCTCAATGTATCATTTTCACGTCCTGCGCCATGTTGTTTAAATAGCAAATGCATTTGCGTCCATTCGTGTGGTCTAAAAACAAGTTGTGTTCAGGCGCATTGTTGGAGCGTTACTAAATAGACTGCGCCATTTACCAACTGAAACCTGGTCTAAAGTCAATGGCGCATATATGCGCCTAAAAGCGGGTGCACAACGCACGTACATTCTGCTTACTACACACACAGGGACGCGCAGCAGCACACAAACATGCCAAATATTAAAAATAAAATGATTACAATGTAAAAAATTATTATTGTGTGCATAATGATAAAAATGCTTTGGTGGAATCCGGCTTGTCCCGTAGATGGTCTTTTCACGTGCTTTAACCTTGCACACAAGCAGATTCGTTTCCTCACTATAGACGCGTTCAGTTTTTCTGCTTGCTAATTCCGCCATATAAATAGCGAATCCGCCATGGCGCGAGTGCAACTGGCTTTTAAAGGGAATGGGAAACGAGACTCTAGTTGGTTTATTGCACATTATGCCCAAAACACACCCATGACTCATAAGAGAATAGGGACAACCCTTTTAGACAACGCGCCGGTGTTGTGTAAAATTCAGTTCCTGTGAAAAACTGTTCCAGTGGGTGGAGCATATGTGAATATTCATATTATTTCCCCTGCTGTGGGCGTGGCCTTGAGACAACATGCAGACAAATAGAACTGAAAATATTAGTGCTCAAATCAAACTCGTTTAATGGATTATTTTGAAATGGTAATGAAGATTCAGTGTTAAGCATTAACTGCAACAGTTGACATTTTCAAATGAGTGAAAAACCTATTCTAATCTGAGATAGTACAGTTTATTACTTGTGCCCTATTAAAATGTTTATAAGCTAGCCTGTTGTGAGTCATCCTTAATTTCTTGTTTATTTCGCATATAGCCAGTGTTTCTGTTAACTACATAAAACACATACCTGAGGAGAATGTTTTATTAATCTTTCTTCATCATAAACATTGCAATTTGTACATTATTATATAATACAGTGTATAAATGTTTAAAGCATTGTTCTGATGACCCAGTCTTTCTTATATAGGCCAGCAGTTACCTCAAGAATATTATTCTATTTTATAAAAGCTGGACATACATGGAGGCTGTTCTCATTGAGTGCCAAGGCCCTGTTTTAATAATCTCAGACAGCAGACATTCACTTAATTTTGCTTTGTTAGAGTTGATAAAAAGCATACAACTGTACAAAATAATCAAATAAAACACTAAAAAAGATATTTAATTTGTTTACCTGCATGCCACATTAACCAACAACAGAGAACAGTGAACATGAAAGTGTGTGTGTAAGAAATATTTAGTAATATATTAGTAGTTGTTATTTCTCTAAACTGTATTTTACTCTTAAATAAAATAAAAAAAGGCAATGGGCACCAAAATTAGTTCTATTGGTTCCCAATGTTCTTCAGAATATCTTCTTCACAGAAGAAAAGAAAACATACTGGTTTCGAAAGGGTGAGTAAATGATGACAACATTTTTGGATGAACTATACCTTTAATCTATTATAATCGATTAGTACTTGAAGACTAGTGATTCCCAAATAGGTGTGGAAAGATTTTGATGTTGCTTTGTTAAAAAAGAAAGAAAGAAAGAAAGAAAGAAAGAAAGAAAGAAAGAAAGAAAGAAAGAAAGAAAGAAAGAAAGAAAGAAAGAAAGAAAGAAATAAAATGTGATGGATACAATAACCCTTTAACTTTTACAGAGCCCCTAAAGGGACGTGGTGGTGGGAAAAGAAATTAGGAAGGAGGGAAATTTTAAGTGCTGGTGGAAAAAAAATTGGGATGGGAGGATTTTATTTTTTTTTTCAAATCTTTTGCATTCCCTCGCAAAACTTTTGCGTTCCCTCGCAAAGATATAATCGTTGCCTTGCTGTGAGCTCGGACAAACACTTCCTCTTTAATGTCCCGCTGGCTGGCAGTAGTGTTTCAGTTAGTAGCATACATTATTAATGCACACAAATAATGCACAGCTCTTAGAGTTTGAACTTGTTGGACTCAAATATAAAGAAATGCAGTCAGTGCTTATGTCAAGCAGTTCAGTAAAGTTGGCAATATATTCACAGATTTGAGCTTCCCAGATCAATAACTCGTGAAATAAACGTAGTTAAAACACAAATGCAGCTACTTCCAATCATAGTAACCTAGACAACAAGCTACAACAACCCAATTTTCCTCAAATGTGCTTTATAATAAATTGGTCTCTATGAGCAGGCGGTGGAGATACACGACTGAAGGGACCGTCTGAAAAGTGCAAAACCCAAAACCCTTTTGCTAATTTTATATTATGAAAAATACTCAATAACTTCACTGTAACACACGTACTGTCACCAAATTTAGTTCATACTTCACTGCTCTCCTGCTGGTTAGGTACTACAACACTTTTTGTGTTCTGATGTTCTGATGTCATTTCCATCAGGAGGTTCATACATTTTTGGTCAAGATCTTGTATTGACAATGCAAGAGGTGAGCACTCTGTAAAGTCTCCTCCAGCACATCCCAAAGACTTACACTGAGGTTAAAGTCAGGACTCAGAAGTGTCCATTTCCTATGTGAAAATGATTCTTTGTGCTCTGTGAACCATTCTTTCACAGTTAACCCTGTTGAATGTTGGCATTGTCTTTCTGGAAAATGGCCGTGATACATCTTTCAACACATTTGTTTAAGAAAAGAAAAGCTACACACTACATCTCTTAGGGTTAAAAGAACCATTGCCAAACATATAACATGCTAGAAACATAATAATCACTGTAATAATGATCCATTCATAGATTCTTAAGTATTTACCTATTAAAATCCAAACAACAACCTTTTTTTTGGCCGGGCAGTGTATATTTTAAGTTCTGTGAGGGGACACACTGACACAGACAAAACCTACCGGTATGGACGCATGGGTCTAATTACAGTAGCCTTAAAATATTCATAAATGTGCATATGCACAGATTTGATCTTAAGAGTGTTAAATCTACACCAACGCTCATATTTATAAAAACGTGAAAAAGTGCTTAGCGCCACATCAGAGTCTGAACAGCCGTACAGTACACACTTTTCCTTGTCAGATTTAGGTGAAGTTCCTAAACGTAATTTAGGGAGGAGCGAGCCCATCTAATCTTCCAATCAACAGCCAGAGCATATAAGCAGCTGCTTACCTCTCTTCAGTCTCAGCTGTTTCAGCATCCCTCCACCTCCCCAAACTCCACCTTCATTTCAGGTACCTTGCCCTATGTAATCACATCCTATATTTATTCACTGGGGGGTGTATCAGAGCTCGAGTTGAAGATGCTTCATCGAGCCCCTCCTCAGTGGACAGCAAGCCAAATTAGCTAACCTAATATCCTAAAGATTATATGGGCAAACGAACTCGTTAAATGACATTAATTAGGTGTTGTTTATAATGCAGATATCTGAAACCATTCAGCTGTGCACAAGTTCAAGATTATTTGCGATTTAGGCTATATATTTCACATCTGAAAGAGAGACATATGCTCGTTTTCTATGTTTACATTCATTCTAAGAATCTCAAATACGCACATCTGAGAAATGATCGTAAGATCAAATTTAGGACGGTTTCTGTCCAACATTTTATAAATAAGGCTCTTGATCTCTTAGAAATGTAATGTTTCACTAATACAGCCATGTAAAAGTAAATGCAATACAATATAATGTAAATTAAAAAGTAAGAAACTTTATAGTATAATGTAAAAAAATAAGTAGATTGTATGCTGAAGAATGTGTGTCCCACCATCCCTGTTACTCTGGTCAGTCCTGTTACCATTATGTCAATCCTGTTACTCTCATTAATTTCATAAATAATGTAAAAATAATATTTGAAATTGCCTTTTAAGTTTTTCAGCTGTAACAATCACATTATTTTGTTTTGGACAAAGCCCTTCTTTTAATATCTCTCTTGTAAATATATATATTTTTCTTAATTGACAGGTGATCAGCCTTTAAAATTAGGATGTTTTTGGTCATCTGAATGACAAATATAAGATTTAAAGGTGCCCAAGAATGCTTTTTCACAAGATGTAATATAAGTCTAAGGTGTCTCCTGAATGTGTCTGTGAAGTTTCAGCTCAAAATACCCCATAGATTTTTTTTAATTAATTTTTTTTACTGCCTATTTTGGGGCATCATTAACTATACACTGATTTTGGCAGCGCGCCGCCCCTTTAATTCGCCTGCTCCCTGCCACACGAGCTCTCGATTATATTACAGTGCATTTACAAAGTTCACACAGCTAATATAACCCTCAAATGGATCTTTACAAGATGTTCGTCATGCATGCTTCGAATTATGTGAGTAAAGTATTTATTTTGATGTTTACGTTTGATTCTTTATGAGTTTGAGGCTATATGCTCTGTGGCTAACGGCTAATGCTACACTGTTGGAGAGATTTATAAAGAATGAAGTTGTGTTTATGCATTATACAGACTGCACGTTTAAAAATGAAAATAGCGACGGCTCTTGTCTCCATGAATACAGTAATAAACGATGGTAACTTTAACCACATTTAACAGTACATTAGCAACATGCTAATGAAACATTTAGAAAGACAATTTACAAATATCACTAAAAATATCATGCTATCATGGATCATGTCAGTTATTAATGCTCCATCTGCCATTTTTCGCTGTTGTTCTTGCTGGTTTACCATGTTTGTGCACAGATCCAGACGTTAATACTGCCTTTCCTTGTCTAATGCCTTGAACATGGGCTGGCATATGCAAATATTGGGGTCATACATATTAATGATCCCGACTGTTACGTAACAGTCGGTGTTATGTTGAGATCTGCGTGTTTTCCGGAAGTCTTTTAAACAAATGAGATTTACATAAGAAGGAGGAAGCAATGGGGTTTGAAACTCAATGTATGTCTTTTCCATGTACTGAACTCTTGTTATTTAACTATGCCAATATAAATTCAATATTTAATTCTAGGGCACCTTTAAAAAATACCAAATTTGAAACAACCCCAGTGAAAAAAGGGACAAAAATACTGCTCATATATGTAAAAACTATTACATAGTTCTAATTAAAACTGTAGTATATAGTGATGATTATGTCTCTAACAGGGTTGACAAAAATATCAAAACATGAGGACGAAAAGTACTAATAAAATAAAAAAAAGTATAGCCTGAGATGGCACAATGCAATTTCTTGTCATTTAAAGTTGTCTTCATTTCATAGGTTTAATTTTTTTTTTTTTAAATTAACCTTATTTTATTTTTTTATTTTTTTCAAAGTTGAAAAGGCACCGATTTCGTGGAATGACCTAAAGGAAGTTTGAGCCTTACTGACGTGGTTGTGCAGGCTTGGAAACACTGGCTATAAAATAAATTAAGAAAGACACAAATGCTCACACCAGGATAGTTTATATACATTTTATTAGGGCATAGATAAATAGAAGTTTATTTCAGGCATTGTTGTAAACACTCTACTGTACCTACTGTTGTCACTGAATGGCAAAAGGGTATACATGCTACTAACCAAAATATTTAAATTAAATTGAAAACCTCAGATGAAATAATAATAATAAAAAAAAAAGATAAAAGACATCAAATAGTTATAAACAGTACGATCATGGGTTATTCGCTGATTGTTTGCTCTCCTGTGTCTGTAATCAATCGGGCAAAACAGTACAGATTTATCATATTTCACAATATATTCATAGTTTTGAAAATGTCATCTGTTGCAGTTAATGCTTAACATTGAATCGTCATTACCGTTTCGAAATAATCCATTAAAAGAGTTTGATTTAATCACTAATATTTTCAGTTCCATTCGTCTATGTTGTCTCAAGGCCACGCCCACAACAGGGGAAATATCATGAATATTCAGGTAACTCCACCCACTGGAACAGATTTCCCACAGAAACTTAATATTACACGACACCGGACGCACCGACCATTTCCCCGTCCTTATAGTGGATCCCCAAAAGTGGATTCGGACACACCCTGAGTGCCGTGAGCTTTAGACCATGAGCTTAGATAGTTAAAATATGGCCCAAGGTCTTATAAGCATTTATCATCAAACATCTTTTTACATCTTAACAAAATATCAAAATATCTTAAGATATTTATCTAGTGTTTATTCAAAGTACCTGCATTCTGGAGAAAAATCTTCATCTCTGGATGTTTGTGTGTCATCCATGATGAATCTGAACAGTTGAAACAGAATCTGATCTCCAACACTGACTCTGGATGGAAGATCTTGTACAAACACAATAATTCAGCTTTTCCTCAGACAGGATCAAGAGACGCGGCGTTCACTCAAATACACAATGTTATTGTATGTTCACACAAATGCTGAAATAAACCACAGAAAACACAAAACAATATAAAACTCCTCCACATTTTCTATCAAGTATCTAAATTCACGACTTACCTTTTATAAAGGTTCCTCTAAAACACACCGATATTCCTGTTGTAGAATATTCCTGGTTGTTACAAATGGCGAAACATCAACTGTGTTCATTTATGCCTTGTCCATATACACATACTTGCGGCACTGGCCACTTGAGAGCTCGTGCACGCGACAGGAAGTGCGTGCGCAAGACTGTCCCAGTTCGCAAAGTTCGGACTCGCGTCTTTGGTAGTTAGGACCATAGATGGTTATGACTTGGAAAGTTCGACTCAGGAGAACGAACTCCCGTGAACGGGAAAACAAAAGTCCGGAGATTCTGCAGAGCAGCGTACTTGATAACGTCACTCAGCTCGCTCTGACTTCTCCGGTTATCTATGTATGTATATTTTAGTCAACGATAACACGAAATGTCTTATAAAACACCACTCTGCCTCTTTTCGTTTTATTTAAAAAACAAACAAAACATATTAATAGCCTCAGGCAACTAGTGATTGATTATCTGCAATGTGCATATATTGAACAAAATGAAATATTAAACAACCCCGACTCTTTTCGTATATATTTCAAAAATATTAAGCATAATACTATTTGCAGAGGTGGGTAGAGTATCCAAAAACTGTACTCAAGTAAAAGTACAAGTAAAAGTGGAAGTAATAATCTTTATAGTTACTTGAGTAAGAGTAAAAAAAAAAGTATCCAATGAAAAAACTACTCTAGTAGCTAGCTACTAGATACTTTGTAAATATATATATATATATATATATATATATATATATATATATATATATATATATATATATGTGTGTTTTTGAACGAAGTCTATATGTTCATTAAGGCTGCATTTATTTCATAATAAATACAGAAAATACAATTTCAAATTATGTTTTTTTAATTTTAATATACTTTAAAATATAATTTATTTATGTGATGCAAAGCTGAATTTTCACTATCATTACTCCAGTCTTCAGTGTCACATGATCCTTCAGAAATCATTGTAATATGCTGATTTATTATCAATGTTGGAAACAGTTGTGCTGCTTATTATTATTGTATAACCTGTGATACTTTTTCAGGATTCTTCGATGAATAAAAAGTTAAAAAATATCAGCATTTATTTAAAATAGAAATCTTTTGTAACAATATACCGTTCAAAAGTTTGGGGTCAGTAATTTATTTTCTTTCTTTTTTTTTTTAAATAAATTAATACATTAATTCAGCACGGATGTGTTAAATTGATAAAAAGTGAGAGTAAAAATTTATATTGTTAGACAAGATTTCTATTTTGAATAAATACTGTTCTTTTTAACCTTTTATTCATCAATGAATTCTGAAAAAAGTATCACAGATTCCAAAAAAATATTAAGCAACACAACACTGTAAAAAGAAAACTGTGAAATGTGTGGTAACTTGCTGGCAGCAATTAGCAAGTAAGTTGCCATGTTCTATTCCACAGTATGCTTGATTTACAGATGTAAATCCAACTATTTTGTTACTGTTTTTTATTATACAGTTATTTTACTGTAATAATAAACACCGTAACAAAATAGTAACTGTAAATTGAATCACGGTAACTATTTTTTACTGTGTTTATTATTACAGTAAAATTACTGTATAATAATAAACATAGTAACAAAATAGTTGGATTTACAGTAAGCATGCTGTGGGATAGAACACGGCATCTTATTTGCTAATTGCTGCCAGCAAGTTACAGTACATTTCACAGTTTTCTATTATTACTGCTGTATTTTTTTATCACAGCAAATATAAGATTACTGTAAACTGCTTTAATTGTGTACTGTAAAATGAAGACATGATTTTTGTCAAAAAATGACATTTATTTAAAACATTTTAAATGTGAAAATACATAGGCATAAAATATCTTACATTATATACATTTATAGGCTATACATTTTTATTATTTGTTATACAACACCCCTAAACATACAAATCCATCATCTTTGTTGAAGTTGAATCAAAATGTCCAGATACAATTGGAAATTAATAAAACAGAAAGGAAATATAATTCAAAAACTGTAGAATTTTAAGCTTCAAAATCCTTAATACTGACTTTATTCCTGAATGGGAAACTTGTAGACGACTAAAAAGGCAAGACTGATGGCTTGATGATAATGTGATAAGTTGGTCTGGATAAATTAAACAATCCAGTCAACATTAATATTACTAAGTTGACCATATTAACTGGTGTGGACATGAGTCGGCCTCAATCAGCTCCCTAGGTCAGTAACTAACATTTTTATCCCTGAATTGTTGCACATATATGTAACAAGCAAAGTATCACAAAGTACTTTAAACAACATTAAATATAATGTCAGAAAGATATTAGTTCTGCTGCTGTTCATAAATACCAGTAGTGGAGTTATAAAATGATGACATTGTGTTGTCACCAGAAATAGAGTCATCTGTGTCCCAATGTGTGAGCCAGTGTTTTTGTACACCATATACTGATTCACGAGCTCAGGAGTTAGGGAGCTGAGCTGACGATCCCAAAAAAATCATGGCCATGTCCTGTGATGAGGAAACATCATCTTAATGTGTAAACAAACCTGGATGACTGTAGCAACATGGGATAGTCATAAAGGGAGAATATTAATAAATTTACTATAAATTTAAACAAACTTATTATTTTCAATTATGGCATAATGGCTACATTATATTACATTATAATATATTATATTAACCCTGTTTCTCAGTCTGTTTGATTAATCATTCTGTTCACCTGTTGTCTCATTAATTAATTATCTTATTAGGTCCCTTTGTTTGTTCATGCTTATAAGCCCTCAGTTTTCACTTAGTCTTTATCAGTTCTTGTGACAGATAACATTTCTTTTTATTCCTGTTTTCTAATCATTTGTCATTAAAGTCTGTCCTTGAATGTTTCCTCATCTTTGTGACTTTCCAAACCATGTATTGTAATAATTATATACTATATTATTGTCACACAAATGTGTGTGCCGGCGGACAGAAGAGGACTATTGCAGCATTGAATATAAATCCAATACCAAGTTTAATAAATCCCCAAAAAGAAAAACAATCCACTACACAGGCAGAGTGACACACCTTAACATAATTGTAACACCAAACAGAGGATGGAGACAAGGCACAACTTAAGTAGGTAATACAAATGAAACTAATTAATCAAACACAGCTGAAACCAAATGAACTAATGACAGTTACTATAGAAACAAATGAAAAGCATGTTACTATATGGTCACATAGATTTTTTACACTAAACTTGTGGCCTTGAGAACATATGATCTTGCGGTCATGACAAAACATTGATTGGCCACAACACAACGATGTACATAGTTCAACATATCGATTTTGTATCAATCAAGTTCCCGAACAAAACTCATTGAACCATTCACCATTGTAACACAGTTCGTAAGTATGGGAAGAAGGAGGCGGGAACCGGCGAATGTTCAACAAAAATTTAATACCAAAATAAACAAAGAATAAACAAAAATAAGGCCGGCAGACCCTCCGGATGTCTGCCGGCCACACAAACATAACCAAACATCAAATAATATCCAGGCCTGGTCCTCTCTCGTCCTTCACTGTCGTCGCTCCACCTTTTATGCTTCCAGAGCTCCTCCATGAGAGACTCAAGGCCGGTGCGCCTCGCAGGTGAAGCTCATTATTCACTTAAAAGGCTAGCATCTATTCTATGTAGCTGCTGTATTTTGCCTGGCAAAGAAGCTCAGAAAAACATGATCCTTTGAAAAATGTTGTGCTGTTTAAAATACTTACCTGCATGTTGCTGTATTTTACTTCAGCCTGCTTCAGTATTTGATTCATCATGCCATAGCTAGAGAAACAACAAGAAACAGCTAGTGCACTTTGCTAACACACATGCATGTGCATGGATACAGTTCCAGTTTACTTTTATCCAGCAATGTTACTCCACCAAACTGATGACAATATCAAATATTGATAGATAAAAAAAAAAATCTATCCAAACTATATGAGCAAATAGTTATGTTTGTAATGATATGGCTTACTAGTGCCGCTCTCTGCATCTCTCTCCTGGCGCACTCCTAAACACAGGTAAATTTACATGAGGAAACCTTGGTAAATTAACCTAACATTGCAAAATATGAGCAAAGTTACCTTGTTGAAGTCAAATCCTAAATAAATTGTGGAATCTCCTCAGTTTCTGCTGCTGAAAAAAGTCCTGCTCAAAATTTCTTTATTGCGATTCACGGTAAAAATATATTTACTGTAGAATTTAACCACCATTAAAATTTAACCATGATGCTTTGCAGATTTATAGCAACATGCTGTTTACAAGTTCTACAGTAAGGGTTTATTTATTTTACAGTAATAATGGTGTGAAAACTACAGAAATTTGTTACAGTGTATGTTATTTATACAGTTATACAGTATTTAATACATACATGTATACAAGTTAACAGAGTTAGTGTATAACTCAACTACTGTACTGTCATCATTAACGTTTATAATGTTTTTAAAAAGCTATAATTATTAATCTATCAGTCTGTATTCAGTATGTATAACAAGATACACAAACGGTGTCTCTCTGTCAGCTCTCTGAGCTCTCTGCTTCAGGACCCTGTGGTTTCTGCTGTGTGATTCAGATCAGAGGAGTTTATAAACACTGTGGTGAATTTCTCAAGTTACAGTGGAGAAAGAAGAGAGTGTCCGTGAGGAGACTTAACTATTTTAATACAGATAAATTATAGACAAACCAAATCTCTCTGTTTATCAAATGCAATGTACTTATTGTGTTCATATTGTGTTGAAAACACTTTTGCTGCTATTGAGGTTGAATATGGGTAAGGTATGGGGAGGTTTAAGGGTGGGTTAAGGCGTAAGGGAACGGTCAACAGTGTAATTATAAATGTAATTACAGAAATTATTTACAGATGTAATTAAATGTAGGTATTTTTTTAATTGTAAGTACAATGTAAAAACATTGCATTGAACTAAATGATTCATTTAAATGTTAGTACATAGTTGTTAAAAACACCTAATATAAAGTGGAACCAAATATGCATATAAATATATAAATGTTCAGCTATATGAAAATGTGATTATTTATTTGAAATTATTACTTACAACAGTGTCTTTAGTTTATAATGTGGAGAATTCTTTAGATCAGTGAGCAGTTCACGTCCTGAATCTCCTATTTTATTCTCAGTCAGAATCAGTTGTCTCAGGTGTGAGGGGTTTGATCTCAGAGCTGAAGTCAGAGCAGCACAACCTTCATCTGTGACTCTACAATAACTCAACCTGTTGAGAACAATGACACACTCTTCACTCTCTCAGTTCAGATCAGTTTAGCAGTGAATCCATTATTAAAGAGAAAAAACAAACTTAAAGCACAAATTAATGTGTGTTAAATCATTGAGATCTGAAATGTCACAGAGCACAAAACATGATGTGTGTGTGTGTGTGTGTGTGTGTGTGTGTGTGTGTGTGTGTGTGTGTGTGTGTGTGTGTGTGTGTGTGTGCTTTATGTGACATATCAGGACACAAATGTGTATAATGACATGGGTACAATGGGTACATGCCACAATTATACAACCTTTAGAGAGATGAAAATCAAACAGCATAATAAATAGTTATCTTAACTATCAAAAAACATCAAACAACTTTCAATTCCAATATAATTTAACAATGTCAAATTCTTTTCCAAGTTGCATGGTCAAATTCACACTAATAAAAAAGGTTAAGATTGAATTAAATTAATATTTATGTATTTATTAACTTTAAACCAAGGGTCTTTAACCGGGGGTTCACAGCGGTACTGCAGGGGACCGACAATTAATGTTTGATCACAGAAATGTTTTGATCTCTTGAACTCAATGGCCAATCAGAGGAGTTTCATTTAGTCAGAATCCACTCACACACAAAATAATCATATCAATAAATTTTTGAAATTCTATTCCAATTATTTTTAAAAGTAATGACTTATTAAATAATCTTAAATGTCTCACTGTACATTGTTATTCTTGTTATGGTGGAGCCGCTGCTACACATTATATCTGCTCTTTACTAGAGAACCTGCACTAACTTCAGATACTCAGTGATTTGAGTCTTAATTGTTCATCTGACAGTAAAATTAAGCTATGTTAACCATACGTCAAATATCTTAAATTCTTTTAAGTCACTTATTTAAAATAAATATACTAAACAATATGATAAAAACAGTCAATTATTGTCAAGGTTTTTGCCACAAAATTAACATACAGTACAACATGACACATTTATTGGGCGGTAAAGTTGGTTCCCTTTCAGTCGGTCACGTTCGACGTACGTCAGTAGTGACCGACGAATTGGGATATCGCTTAGAGAGCCCTATCATCTTCGTGTAAACTAAAACAAGCCAATGGAATTGGCGTGCGATATTTGCATAATGCGCACCGCCCCCGACAGGTGTATATAAATAGGAAGCAGATGCAATCGCACTCTGTCTTTCGCTTCGGAGCCATTCACTGGTGTCCTGTTTTAGAAGACTCCTTTCTTCGTTTGTTTTATTCTAAAACATTGCCTCAGAAGAGGATTTACAGCGAGCTTTCAGTGCTGGTGAAAGGGCACGTTCAGCGAGGTCGCGAGTCTCCGAGGAGCTGAGCTATAAGCTCGAAAACTGCTGTTTTCACAGCAACACAAAGAGTGTGTGCGTGTGTAGCGATTTGGGCCGGTTCCTCGGTGTGTCAGGGAGTGGTGTACCTGACACATCGCGTCGCTCCCTGGGTGCTTCAGCACGAGTGAGTTGACTTCCCCTTCTAAAAGAGCTTTACAGACGAACCCTGACAGTATGTCATTTCGTCTGTGCGTTAATGGGTGCGGTCGTTCCCTGGTCCCTGCTGATGGGCACAATCGTTGCATCTCGTGTTTGGGCATTCTGCACGCTGAAGCAGCTTTTGTGGATGGTTCATGTTCCCATTGCGGGAACATGACTATCGCGATGCTGAGGTCGAGACTCTCCTTCCTGAAGTCTCAGGAAGTGGGGGTCCCCTCTCCTATGCCGCGTACGACCGTTTTTTCCGGCCCCGGGAACCGGAATGACGGTACGGCGCTGTATAGGAAGGGTGACCGGAGGATTACGGTCAGGGCTTCCCCGCCGAGCGGAAACGCTCCTCGGGCCCCTGCCGCCTCATCAACACCGCAACCCATCGTGCCACCATTGGTTTCCGCTGGGCCCTCTACGGACTGTCCAGCCGTTACCTTTGGTGTGCTGGCGGCGGATCGGATGTCGATCGCTGCATCGGAAGGTGAGCCTGAGTCCTCGGGGGAGGATTCGGACGCGCTGCCGCCCGGGACGGTAGCGTTGCCCGAGTCGGATCCCGAGCTCACGGCTGTGCTCTCCCGGGCCGCCTTGTGCGTCGGGCTTGAGTGGAACCCTCCACCCTGTCCCGGCCCATCTCGGTTGGACGATTGGTACTTGGCGGGGGGTCGCGCTGGTCAAATCCAGCGTCCCGCCCCAATGCCTTTCTTCCCGGAAGTACACGATGAGGTGACCAGGTCTTGGCAAGCTCCGCATGGGGCTCGTACAGGGCCTGGTCACTCGTCCGCCTTCACCTCCCTGGACGGCGGGCTAGCCAGGGGGTACGCGAAGATCCCGCCAGTCGAGCGGTCTGTTGCGACGCAGTTGTGTCCAACGGCCACTGGCTGGCGCGGTGAGCCGCGTCTTCCGTCCCAGGCCTGTGAATTCTCAGCCGGTCTGACTGAGAAAGCTTACAGTGCCTGTGGGCAGGCTGCCTCTGCCCTGCACGCGATGGCCCTTTTGCAGGTCTATCAGGCAAAAGCGCTGTCGCAGATGCCCCAGGAAGGTCCTGACCAACAGCTGCTTGGGGAGCTGCGCGCTGCCACTGACCTTGCCCTCCGGGCAACGAAGGTGACAGCGCGTTCTGTTGGCCAGGCGATGTCTACTCTGGTAGCCCAGCAACGCCACCTCTGGCTGACCTTGGCAGACATGAGGGAGACCGACAAACATCGGTTCCTGGATTCCCCCGTGTCTCCGGTCGGCCTTTTCGGCGACGCGGCGGAGAACTGTGCCCAACAGTCCTCCGCTGCACAGAAGCAGGCTGAGGCTATCAGACATGTCATGCCACGGCGGTCCGCTGCTGCATCCACCCAGACGCCCGTGGCTCAGCCTCAGCCCGCTCGTCGCCGAGGGCGCCCGCCTGCGTCTTCCTCCGCCCCTGCTAAGTTGGCAAAGCAGCAGCCTACACCAGCCAAACAGCAGGGTGCCGGGCGCGGACGTGGTGCCCAGCCCGTCTCTGCCAGCCAGGTGGCAAGCGGTCGGGGAAAACTCGGCCCTGAGACGGGCGACCTGGAGCGGAAGGTTCCTGCCCTTTGGGAGAGTATTCCATCTGCTCTCCCACCCCCGGAGGAGGGCCGGGGGGGATTTTGTGGCGGCTGTCCATCTACCGCCGCTGGCTCTCCGGAGTCCAGCGGTACCCACTTTGCCACAAAAAGAGCAGTTTCCTCAAACTCCAGGTCACAACAAGGGGTGTCTGCCAGTGTGCCAGGCTCCGCCTCGCTGCTGTCAGCTCCCTCCCCATTCGCCAGCAGGTGGCAGTGTGTTGGTGCAGACCGCGTCCCGTGCGCCGTCTCCCATGCACACTGCTGCCTCGCAGAGTCCGACCCCACTCCGGGCCGCCCTCAAGCCGTCCGAGTCGGGTCCCTCTCTGCCTTGCTGCCCCACCCCCGGTGCGTCTGTGGTGCCTTTGGTCCCGCTGGCTCAGTGTCTGGAAGCGTGGATAGCGCTCCCCAGCCTGTCCAGTTGGCTCATTCGTACTATCAGACTCGGCTATGCGATTCAGTTCGCCCGGCGTCCCCCGGTCTTCAGGGCTGTCCACTTCACTCAGGTGTCGTTGGACAGTGCTCCTGTTCTCCGGGTGGAGATTGCTGTCCTCCTGGCGAAGGGTACAATCAAGCCGGTCCCTCCAGCCGATATGAAGTCGGGGTTTTACAGCCCCTACTTCATTGTACCGTAAAAGGGCGGTGGGCTACGGCCAATCCTGGACCGTCCCCAGGATTGGTTTGCAGCAAAAGACCTGAAGGACGCTACTTTCATGTCTCGGTTCTGCCTCGACGCAGACCCTTCCTAGGTCGGTCTGCGTTCGAGGGTCGGGCATGTCAGTACAAAGTCCTACCCGACATGGTTGTAGCTCCCAACCGGTTGGGTCTTCAGGTCAACTGGGACAAGAGCAAACTCGCCCCCGGGTAGAGGATCTCTTGTTTCGGTCTCGAGCTAGACTCGGACGCACGGACTGCGCGTCTCACCGAGGTGCGCGTCCAGTCGGTGTTGAACTGCCTGAGCTCGCTCAAGTGCAGGACAGCGGCTCCACTGAAAGATTTTCAGAGGCTCCTGGGGCATATGGCATCTGCAGCCGCGGTAACGCCGCTCGGATTGCTTCATATGAGACCGCTTCAACACTGGCTCCGCGGCCGGGTCCCGAGATGGGCGTGGCAGTGCGGCACGCTCCGTGTCCCCGTGACACCGAGCTGCCGTCGCACCCTTGTCCGGTGGTTGGACCCTTCGTTCCTGTGGGCCGGAGTACCCCTCGAACGAGTGTCCAGGCACGCTGTGGTCTCCACAGATGTCTCTGCCACGGGATGGGGGGCCACGTACAACGGGCATGCAGTGACAGGTCTTTGGACGGGGCCTCAGCTGCATTGGCATACCAATTGCCTCGAGTTGCTAGCGGTTCGTCTTGCGCTGGCCCGCTTCAAGGAGCTGTTGTCAGGCAAGCACGTTCTAGTCCGCTCACTAAGCACTGCGGCCGTTGCGTACACCTACCGTCAAGGTGGTCTACGCTTCCGTCGCATGTTGCAACTCGCCCGCCATCTCTTGTTGTGGAGTCAGAAGGATCTGAGGTCCCTTCGGGCCACTCGTGTCTCAGGTGTGCTCAACCGTGCAGCCGACGAGCTGTCACGGCAGCATCTACTTGCGGGCGAGTGGCGGCTCCACCCCCAGGCGGTCCAGCTGATTTGGCAGCGTTTCGGCGAGGCCCAGGTAGTCCTGCTTGCCTCCCCGGAAACTGCCCTCCGCCAGAGGTTTTATTCCCTGACCGGCGGCACGCTCGGCACGGATGCCCTGGCACACAGCTGGCCCCCGGGTCTGCGCAAACATGCGTTTCCCCCAGTGAGCCTTCTCGCACAACTCATGTGCAAGGTCAGGGAGGACGGGGAGCAGGTTCTGTTAGTGGCTCCGTACTGGCCCACTCGGACCTGATTCTCAGACCTCATTCTCCTCGTGACAGCACCTCCCTGGCCGATTCCTCTGAGGAAGGACCCCTGACTCAGAGACGGGGCACCCTGTGGCACCCGCGTCCCGATCTGTGGAACCTCCACGTGTGGTCCCTGGACGGGATGCGGAGGTTCTGAGTGATCTCCCGCAAGCGGTCGTAGACACCATCACTTCCGCTAGAGCTCCTTCCACTAGGAATCTCTACGCGCTGAAGTGGAACCTGTTCGTCGAATGGTGCGCCTCTCGCCGAGAGGACCCCCGATCATGTTCGGTCGGATCCGTGCTTTCCTTTCTGCAAGATGGGTTGGAGCGAAGGCTGTCTCCCTCCACCCTCAAGGTGTATGTTGCCGCCATTGCCGCACATCACCATGCAGTTGAGGGTAAGTCCCTGGGGAAACACGATCTGATCGTCAGATTCCTGAGGGGGGCCAGGAGACTGAATCCTCCTCGCCCTTCCTCCGTACCCTCTTGGGATTGACCCTGGTTCTCACAGCTCTCCGGGGTCATCCCTTCGAACCTTTGCAATCAGTCGACCTGAAACTAATGTCTCTTAAGA
Source organism: Chanodichthys erythropterus (assembly GCF_024489055.1). Lineage (NCBI taxonomy): Eukaryota > Metazoa > Chordata > Actinopteri > Cypriniformes > Xenocyprididae > Chanodichthys > Chanodichthys erythropterus. Next base: position 5,082,162 of record NC_090237.1, read on the forward strand.
CGGTTCTTCTGGTTGCATTGGCTTCCCTGAAGAGGGTAGGGGATCTGCATGCATTTTCGGTCGACGAAACGTGCCTAGAATTCGGGCCCGGTGCTTCTCACGTCATCCTGAGACCCCGGCCTGGATACGTGCCCAAGGTTCCTACCACTCCCTTCAGAGATCAGGTAGTGAACCTGCAAGCGCTGCCCTCGGAGGAGGCAGACCCAGCCCTAGCTTTGCTCTGTCCCGTCCGCGCTCTGCGCGTTTACGTGGACAGAACGCGAAGCTTCAGGACCTCAGATCAGCTCTTCATCTGTTACGGAGGCCAGCAGAAGGGAAAGGCTGTCTCCAAGCAGAGGATGGCCCACTGGATAGTGGATGCCATCGCCTTGGCGTACGAATCCCAGGGCGTGCCTTGCCCGCTCGGGTTGAGAGCCCACTCCACCAGAGGGGTGGCCTCTTCCTGGGCGCTGGCTCATGGCGCCTCGCTGACAGATATCTGTAGAGCTGCGGGCTGGGCGACACCAAACACGTTCGCTAGGTTTTATAGCCTACATGTAGAGCCGGTATCCTCACGTGTACTCGCATCCACTAGTCGGTAGACGTGTTGTACCCACTCTAAGTGTCGGCTTGCAATGCCATTCCCGCCACTGGCCGGATACGTGCATACTTCACTCCATTCGTGTTCCCCGCTTGGCGAACCCTGTCGAGTTCCTCCGCCTCCCCCTTCGGCTCGGACATTGCGGAGTGTCTGATGCCAGGCCTACATCCGTCGCTGACGCTGTCTGTTGGCTGGGGCCCATATGTCGTGACCCCTCTACGTGAGCGGTCCCATATGTGTATTTTCCACGGTTTAAAACTCCCTACGGGCCGAGTCCGTGTCTTTCCCTTAGCAGAGCCAGCTCTGCTGTCACCTGTCAGATGAGTCTCCCCCTAACCAGGTGGAGCCATCCCAGGGACTCCATATGCGTACTGCCCCCCCGGGCCAGTCCATGTGTGTATTCCCACGTAAACTCCTCCCCCATTGGGTAGGTAGTGGTTTCCGCAGCGTCCCTTACGGGTTCGCTTCCCCAGTGTGTCTAGTTTACTTAGTGGGTAGTGGTTAGACAGCAGTAGACTCTCTCGGTGTAAGCTCGCCCCCTTCACCGCCAGCCGGTGCTATGGGCGGCTGAGCTTGTGCTGGGCACTGGAAGGGGTTTCGTAACTGTGGCGCTTTAGTTGGGATCCCAATTCGTCGGTCACTACTGACGTACGTCGAACGTGACCGACTGAAAGGGAACGTCTCGGTTACGTATGTAACCCTCGTTCCCTGAAGGAGGGAACGGAGACGTACGTCCCGTCGCCACAGTTTCTGTACCCTCGCTGTAGTGCGGACACCAGTTGTCTCCTCAGCGAAAAACAGAGTGCGATTGCATCTGCTTCCTATTTATATACACCTGTCGGGGGCGGTGCGCATTATGCAAATATCGCACGCCAATTCCATTGGCTTGTTTTAGTTTACACGAAGATGATAGGGCTCTCTAAGCGATATCCCAATTCGTCGGTCACTACTGACGTACGTCTCCGTTCCCTCCTTCAGGGAACGAGGGTTACATACGTAACCGAGACGTTTTATTCGCTGGATCCCATATGGACCGTCTGAAAACTACAGTGGAAAAATGTTAGTGATGCAATGTCCAATCATTCATAATGATCATGAAGTAGGATATTTAGGAGATCACAGATTTCTACAAGTCAATCTATTGAAGTTGAACCATTTACACAGATTTTGAGCTATGAGAACAAATGATTTCTTATCCTGTGTCTCCTTCTGGTGGACAACATTAGTATTACTTAATCTCTCATTCCTGCACATTTATAAATTGCTATTAGTGAGAAACATAAATAAATGTCAAAACAGTACGTTAGACCACTAATTATTCCAACTTTTATTGACTTGTTCCCTATTCCTATTCCCTATTTTTTGCCCTTCCCTCACTAACTTCCCTAAGTCTCATTAACTCTGATGTTTGTCTTTACTTACACTGCACAAGTTCACAACTACACTTGCAATAAGTTGGAATGGGAAGTCCTGAGCTCTTGATCTCTTGGAATCTGCTACAGTGTGGATTTATTACACTAACAATCAAAATATCAAAACAATAAACTTTAACCGTGAAACAAAATCATTCATCTTAAAGTAGCAAAAAGAATTATGCATCTCAAAATAATAAATCTATAAATATATCAAATGTAAATTTATGTCTGTTACACTTAATTTTCCTGGTTAAATAAACATTACATAAAAAGAGAGTCCAAATACAATTCTATTTTGTATTTTTATACTATGTAATGTTCTATTTATTACAGTTTTTTTCAGTTGCTAACAAGCATTGTTCAATACCGAAACCACATTTTCAAAACTCTTCACACAGTCAGCGAAACAGAAGTCAATGCAGTCCAAACTGTGAACCATTTTTCATTGCTTTCAGACAAAATACATTCAGTGACCACACTTTTCAAAATTCAGGAACTCATTTCCCATTCATACTCCACAACATGCAAAATACTATGTATTTTCAGCACATTTTTCTAATGCTAACACATTGCATTCAAAATTATTAAAAACACATTCAAAACAGAATGATGGCAAATTCCAAGCATTTATGCAGTAATTATTTTAAAATATTCTCAATTTTATAGCCAAAAATTTAAAAAATAATCATTACAAGCTAATTGCAATTTTAGCTGAAATTCCACCCACTCCAAAGCAAGAGAGAGAGAGAGCAGACTAGAACCATCACTGTAATTCACTATAATGAACAACTACACATGCTGTTACAGTAATGTGTAGAATGTATTTTATTTATTCTTTTTTTATTATCATTGCAGCCCTGGAGTTTTTTCCCTCTTTTTTCACCTTTTGGTTATAATTTTCAAGTACTATATTACAGTTTTTTCCAATTGCTAACACACTAAAATGACATGCACAGCACAATTATTTAAACTGACACACAGAGAGCAAAACTTCTTCTCAAGTCTCCAAAAGTCTAAACACCTTTTCTGTTTTACACACATTTTGCATTTCAAAATAGCACTTTTTAAATTCACTAAATACAGTTCTCTGCATAAGACACAACAATCTGACATAAAGTCACATGTTTGCCATTTCAAAACACTGCCATTCAAAATGACACTACATGAGCTAATTGGCCAATTACATGTGCCACCTGGCCAAACACCTCAGTGGTTAATTGTTAACACTTCAATCAGGATGTAAGCACTATGAAAAGACCACAGGTGAGAACCTTTTTTTTTACAACAACAATGGAAGACATTGCAGAGAGAGGAAGAGGAAGAGGAAGAGGGAGGTTGAGAATAAGAGGGGGAGGAAGAGTGAGAGGTAGGGGTAGAGCAGGTAGAGGAGTTCATGGCCAAAGAAGACAAACCCTTTCAAATGAAATCAGAGCAACCTTAGTAGATCATGTCATCAACCATGGGTTGACAATGAGTGAGGCTGGACAGAGAGTGCAGCCAAACTTGAGCCGTTTTACTGTCGCCTCTGTCATCCGGACCTTTAGACTGGAGAACAGGTATGTAACCAAAATTTCATGTAGTACACATGTAGTATACCCCATGTCATAGTGTATCAGTTGGGTGACACCTGTTTACTTAGTGTATGACATCAGCCATTCATGAACTGTACAAGTTTCCTGTACAATGTACTCTACTGTGGGGGAAAATATTTAGGCTGCATTGTCCAAGCCCTATATATATTTTTATTTTATTTTTTCTAAAGGACTGAGAGACGACACCATGGTGGAGGAAGGGGCCAAATGTTCACCGGGGTACAGGAAGCTGCCATTGTAAACTTGGTTTTGGAAAATAATGAAATCCGATTACGAGAAATTCAAAGCCACATCATCCAAGACAACACCTTATTCAACAACATTCAACGAGTTAGTCTGTCCACATTGGCTCGCATTCTCAAGCGAAACCAAATCAGAATGAAACAACTTTATAAGGTGCCGTTTGAGAGAAACTCTCAAAGAAACAAAGAGTTCAGACGAGCATATGTGGATGTAAGTACTATATTGACTGCAGTACACTACACACAACATTGTTTCCCAGTGTACTGGATAACACCATATTGAGTGATTTTTGTTCTTTGTTTTCAGGGAGTACTGGAAATGGATGCTCATGCAATCCCACATGAGTTCATCTTTATAGATGAGGCTGGGTTCAACCTAGCAAAGACCAGAAGAAGAGGGAGAAACCTCATTGGCCACAGAGCCATTATAGATGTTCCTGGCCAACGTGGTGGGAACATCACAATGTGCGCTGCCATCTCCAATATGCATGGTGTCCTCCACCGTCATGCCAAACTTGGACCATACAACACAGCCCATATTCTCACATTTCTGGACAGACTTCACAACATTCTCATACCACCAGAGCGTATGAATGATGCAGACCATCAAAGAAACCGGTACGTTGTAGTATGGGACAACGTGAGCTTTCATCGTGCAGCCCCAGTCCAAAACTGGTTTGCTGACCACCCAACATTTCTCGTGCAATACCTCCCACCATACTCCCCATTTCTGAACCCCATAGAAGAATTCTTTTCGGCATGGCGGTGGAAGGTATACGACCGGCAGCCCTTTGTGCGCATGCAGGCCATGGAAGAGGCATGTGATGAGATTGATGTGGGTGCAATTCAGGGATGGATAAGGCACTCAAGGCGCTTCTTCCCTCGATGTCTGGCAAGGGAAGATATTGCCGGTGATGTTGACGAGGCGTTGTGGCCAGACCCGGCTGTGCGGCAAGATGCTGCCTAATTATTTTTCTTGCCTTTTTTTTTTTTGTTTTTTTTTACTGTAATATATTTTTTTTCAGAAATTTTCTTTTTCAGTTTACTTTTTTTTTTTTGTAAGAATATTTTTGTTCAGTCCCATGTAAATATATCTGCTGTGCTTATGTTGTACTGACTTGTTTACTGTAGTGAAGGAAAAAAAATAAAAATGTTGCAACAGCATGTGTGTGTATCTGCAAATATTTCTGTGCATGTGAACAATCTGATACATATTTTAGTATTATGGCAAAGCATACTAAAGATGGGGGTGCTTTTCATTATGCCCAACAGTGTGTAGGTGGTTAGGCAAAAATCTGGTAATATGAATGAAGTGTGTGCCATTTCATGCAAAAGTTTGATTTTGATAATGCTCTGTGTAGTTTTGGTTGCAGTGCTTCATTTTGCAGGATATATGAGGTATTTTGCAGTTTGGGTGTGTGGTTTTGTGAATTGTGTTAAGTGTTTTGATAAAACCAGACTAGTTTGAAAAATTGTGTGTTAGCAATTGGAAAAAACTGTAAAAAAATGAAATTTTGATTAATTTCTGATTCATTCGTGTTACAAATGCTTTCAATAAAGTGAAATTGTGTTACAGTATTCTATATGAAGAACTGATTTATGTGGAAAATCATTGAAACTTTAAAAAAGAAAAGTTCATCAATTATATAATGCTTCTTGTTGTTAGTCTTTTTTAGGTCAGTGTGTTGTGAATGAAATGTGTGTTTTCTGAATGAGAATTGTTGCCAGTGTTATGTTGGTCTGAGTGAGTTTTGTAGGTGAGATTAACTGTTTGGCCAACATTCATGCTGGTAATGCAGACTGTGTGAAGAGTTTTGAAAATGTGGTTTCGGTATTGAACAATGCTTGTTAGCAACTGAAAAAAACTGTAAAACCAAGTATTCATTTCAAGTTAGTGTTTTTACGCATTTTTACATTTATTCCAAAATAATAACTAAAGGCAATAACAATTTAAACAATATATATTATTTGTGAACTAATGTTCAGCTTTTCTTTTTAATAATCATCTTATTTCATCATTTGTCAAGCTTGCTCACACTGGTCACAGTCATGAAGATGTACAGTAATCTACCTTTAATTTCCCTTCAGCTGATGCTCACTAAAACCCCACAGTCTATCAGTGACTGAGTTCTGGACTCGTGTCAAAACTCCTGTTTTATTCAACGAATCTCTTAGTTACACCGAGTTTGCACTATTAGTTATGATGAAAGCATTTGTTAGTGTGCAGAAATGAAGTTATGACGAGATCCAACCTTTCATGCCACAATCTAAATATAATGCCATAGATCTGAATGTAATGCAGCACTTTTCACGATTAGTTAACCTTGAGAGCTGTAATAGTAAAAACGTGCTAAAAGTTTTCGAGAGAGTAATACTTAGTAACTATTTCATATTGCAAAGTTGTCAGCCAATCACAGCAGTGGGCATTTACACTGAAGTCTCTCAGCAGACACGCCCCTTAAAATAGAGCGTTCAAATCAGAGGGCTAAAGTCAGGGTAGGAAAAATGCCTTTTCTTTCTAAATTATGACAATTTTTGATGTAAAAAGCAAACTATCATATGAGTGCACCCCAGAAAACATTCTAAAACAATAAAACAAATTTAAATTTAAATTTTAAGGAGCCCCCTTAAAGGGGCTCGCACACCGGACGTGAAGCTCAGTGCCACGCAGCACCACGCCACATCTTTAAAATTCGAACACATTGTTTTCTATGAGTGTACGCACACCAGAGGCGACATTCGGCGCCTGTCCGCGACACCCAGCTACGACTCAGAAAACAATAGAAAACAATGCGTTCAAATTTTAAAGACGTGTCGCGGCGCTGCGCGGCACTGAGCTTCACGTCCGGTGTGCGAGCCCCTTTAGTCTGTTTCTTCTTTGACTGATCAACTCCCCTGCCTTTGAGAAATTCTCTCAGATGGAACAGATGATGCAGTGATCCCAAGATATTTTTTTGCTAGTTTGCTGAGAGTTGGGAAGGTTTGCTCATGATTTCTCCACCAAACTAGTGGGTCTTGGTTTCGGGGAACTACTTTCTCCTCAGCATAGCGACACATTTCAACTATAGAATCACTGCTTCCCGATTGTTGTTGTTGTGCTGATATAACCTGGATGTCAAAATCCTCCCATATGCCTCCTTTAGATGCAGTACGTGTGGTCATTTGAGGAGTCACTGATGAGGCACAGCTTGCTGTACTGACACAGACCTTAGGACAGATGTTGAGGTAGCTTCTAGTGGTGCAGCAGCTAACTCAGATGTGGCCAAGTTGACATCTTGCATTTCAGATAGGAGTCGCTTTTTCACTGCTTCTACATGATCTTTGTCACGAAATGCCAGGCGCTTAAACCTCATGTCAAGAAAGGTGCTGGCAGCGAGGCTGTGTATGGTTTCAACCCCACAGAATCTGTGCTGACATTGCTGTGCCAGTTCTGCGGCAAAAGAGCAACCTTGACGCTCACTGGCAGCAGTTGCTCTAAGAAGCAGTGATATTAGGAGAATGATCTTTGAAATAGAAATGTGTTTTTCCGCTGATACTTCACATGTTGCCTCCTCAAAAGGTTTCAAGGCCTCAATGGTCAGGGGGATAACAGTCGCTCTTCATTTGTAAAGCACAGGTCACGCTTTCAAAGTAGACAGAGGGCTGTTGTAACTGCTTCCTTTTGTTCATGTTGCCTCTCCAACATATAGAAAGCTGAATTCCACCTGGTTTCAATGGAAATGATAAGTTTATGTTCTGTCACCCTCAGCTGCTTTTGGATCTGTTTAAGCTTCTCTGTGGCTTTTGTGCTGTGGTGGAAAAATGATATAATGCTTCTGCATTTTTCCAGCAGGTGAAAGATCTCAGGATATGATTTTATTGCATCTTTGACCACCAAGTTTAATGTATGGGCAAAACATGGGTAATGCTTCAACCCAGCCTTACGCACTGCAGAAATCATATTCGCACCATTATCTGGGACAACTGCAAGCACCTTTTGAGTTATGCCCCATTCTTCAGCTATTCTTTTCAGCTCTGCACTAATATTGTCAGCTGTATGCTGTGCACTGAAATGGCTGGTTTCTAACTCAAATTCCTGCATTTGCCAGTTGTTTATAAAATGACAGGACACAGTTAGATATGCCTCTGTGGACCTTGAGGTCCACATATCCGTTTTGAGTATCACATGGTCTTCATTTTGTAATGCTGCCATTACTTTGACTTTACAGTCTTCATACATGTTGTTTATTGTACTCTCCATCACCTAGGGATTTGGTAGCGTGGATCAAGACAAGAGTCTTGACAAGTGCAATAAATCCTCTGTCTTCTACCACTGAGATTGGCTGGAGGTCCCTCACAATCATCTCTCCTGTGCATCTTGTAATTGCCAATGCTCTCTGAGAGTCATCTATGAAATATTGTAGTGAAGCATGCGCCACTACTCGCTTTGGGGAGGGGAAAAGTAACGGTTGTTATAGGAAGGGAAAAAAAAAATTATGGCTTACTCGCACAGCACTTACATGCAGGGTATACTTTATTTACAGTGCCAGTAAATAAGGCAGTCCACAGTGAAGTATATGTGCAGGTGCACACAAAAACCCAAAAGTATAAAATAAAGACGAAAACTGTATCCACAATATACAATGGTTTTGGGGTTTTGCTCGAGGTTCCACAATAACACTCTCTCCGACTTTGGTTAACAAGCCCTGAATGTGAGTCTAGCCTCTCTTTTTATATGCCAGACTCCACCCCTTTTTGGCATTTGACATTTTAAACCCTTCACAACACTCATTAAATCAACCTTAAACAATAATTTTCACAGGTAATTCAAATACATATATTGGGGCTGCGTTCCAGTTCGATTTTTAAATGCCCTTCCCTCGCTAACTTCCCTCGGTCTCGTTGACTCGGATGTACATCATTGCTTACGTTGCACGAGTGCCCACTTCTGGCGGAACCTTGCAATGGGCTGAACTGGAACGTCCTAAGCCCTTGATCACTTGGAATCCGCAATGGAGCTGATTTATTATTTATTTTTTCCCCTTACAAATTTGTTTAATACAACATCATATATGTATATATGTGTGTTTTAAATGTTTAAAAAAATAATTAATATATCATAGAATTGTTTGTGGTAGGGTAAATTAAACGCGATATGCGGTGACGTCATAATCGTGTTGCATTGTGGGTTATGGAGCTGCCTGAAGTGTACATGTGAAGTAGACCATGTAAACTTCCCTGGAACGCACTTCAAAATGGCGGCAGGGATTCCCCCGAGGGGAAGTGTGTAGGGAAGTTCGCGAGTGCGTGTCTAAAACTGGAGTGGAACGCAGCCCGAGTGCTTCCATAGACAGTAAAAGAAATGGACACAGCGACCCCATTGGAACTCAATTGAGACAAGTGAAGCCCATTTTTAGCGATTTTTAGCACTTCCGTTTCTGACGCGCAGACTCAAACTAAGCTTGATGACGTCAGCAACCTGTCTGACAGATGTAAATCTTCTAGTAGCTGTGCGTGCAAACTGCCATCGTTAATCTTGCAGAGACGGCGAGCTTGAGCGGGGAGTTCTTTGGCGTGAGTGAGCAGGAGTAAGTATTCTGATTTATTATTTTGTATAGTATTTTAAAATGTAACGCCAGTACGCCATATTAAGTTAATGCATACTATTGCCTGCGAGCTTCTCCTCCTGTCTGTACGGTAATTTCTCTACTGTGCGACAGAGAGTCGAGTGGTTATGACACAATCGTTAGCCTATTTTTACAAAAACTGTTTCTACGGGGCCATAATGTAACATAGAAGGTAATGGAGCCCTTTATACATTGTCGTGTAGCTTTAGAAAATAAATAATGGACAAATGGAGTCTTTAAACGCCTCAGATGTAAAGTGAAGTTCTGCTACAAGATGGCGGCACGCGGCCGACTTCAACTTCCGGTCGACTTCCTTGGGCACTGGGTGCTTCTCAATTCTTATTCTCACATCCTCGTTTCCTTTCCTTGCTTCCTTTCCTTGCGTCTTAGCTCCACCCCTTCAGGATGCGAGGGAAGGATGCAACGAAAAGATGCGAGGACGGAGGAATTGAATCAAGTGAAATGATATATCCTCGCTCCCTTTAGCGTCACTTCAAAGCGTCATCAGCTGCACTCCAGGGATCTATCTATATGTTATGAAAGTTTGGTTATTTAAAAAAATTATAATAAATATTAATAAAGCAAGAAGCCCCGTTGAAATATATATGAGGTATAAAGTTTATTTAAATTTAAATTATTGTGACAGATATGAATGGGGAGGAGAATTTATGCATGCGTCAGGTTTCTTGACGAGAAAGACTTCCGCAAAGGATGCAGCTGTGTATCCTCACTCATGACTCCTCAGGAAGCCTCCTCACTCCTCGTTCCTCGCCTCCTCGCGGTGCGATTAGAGAATTAAGATGCCCTTCAAGATGGCTGAGCTCGATCGTTTTCCGGGTCATAGGATGGAGGATGGAGGAGCGAGGAGACGAGGAGGGATATTGAGAAGCACACTGTGTTTGGCTGACGCTGCGTTTACCCGCTGAAAGATCGACTAAACCCAGACAAACAAACAACAGAGTGCCCCAGGGATGACGTGTTTTTGTAGGCCAACCCGGAAGTTAGTGGCGCACGGGTTCCCTCGGTTGAAAGCCTATGCATTTTTCCCATAGACTTTTGGAAAATTGCAGAAAATAAGCTCTGTGTTTAACAAAGGGTTATGACACTTACACGTTTTGTTAAAACAACATTTATAGATTTTGAAGCCTAAATAAAGTCATCAGATATAAAAGGCTAACAGTAGGCTATAAACGGACTACAGCACACCATGGTCGCGGATCAACGTCGTCACCACCAAGCTTCCTCAAACTGTATTTAAAAAACAACGTTATTTAAAAACATTCTCTCTGATTATGATCTGTGCTGTTATGAATACTTTTCCACTTTTTCATGAGAAATGCTGTCCAAATGTCCTGTTTGTCATGATAACGTCTAAAGTCCCCACCAAAGGAAGTTAGCACTTTGTTAGCAACCGCCGTTTTGAAGACACAGTAAAGGTTAAAAAAAATCACAAGCAAGTTCAAGGAATGGAAACCGAGATGGCAAAAAGTGCATCCTGTTTTCTTTATTTTGCAATTGCATAATGTTCTGTTTTTAGTGTGAGTGTATAAAATTAAACTTCGCAGTATCGAATAATGTCTTATTCATATCTGTAAATTACGGAGTATTTTTGTTTCTGCTGGTATAAGGAAACAGTTGAAGTGATCGCGCCGGCGCCTCGCGTGTGCACTCAACATATTCATTGCAAACTTGACATCACAGTCTGTTCATTATCAAAATAAAATACCGTCAGCCAAACATATAAAAAATTAAATTTTACATACTCAGTAATATCCTGTCTGTGCCGTTCGTGACCATCGCTGAAACTGGTCCTGCCAAATACATTTTTGCTCATTTGAAGAGGATGATTTTTTTTGTTGATATTGAAATGGGAGTGAAGTACAAATACTATTTGACACAATAAATACAAGTTCAGCATCCAAATACATTGCTAATATGGAAATATTTGAATTTGTGCCGAACAAGAGAGGCTGCTTGAGAACACCGCCAAAGGTGCTTACTCCTTGCTTATTTGAGGGAACAGAGGAGCAAAACGGCGCATAAGGTAAGAGAAGCTGTTATACCTGTTATTTTACCGTGCACTTGCATAAACACTGCATCCGTATGGGGCTGCCATTGTTGTTTCGCGGGCTATGTGACGTCAGAACCCGCCGTAACTGGGACATCGATCTAGTACGAGTTCACGGATGTGAAGTCACGGCTTTGACTGCTGTTCCAGTGCACATTCACGGGTAGAAGGTTGGAAAAACACGGGTTACGAGTTGCCTGGAACGCGGCATAACAAACACATCTCTATCGTTCATTTTGATCACGGCTTGTCTTGAAAAACGAAGACGATTTGACGTTCGTCGTAGAAGTCACACTGGAGGATTGTGCGCCAAATCTTCTGACCCTGCCAGAATTTCGTCGGAGGTAAAATTTGAGCGCAACAGTCATTAACCGGCTGTCTGTGAACATGTCAAACTAGCGATCAAAGACAACAGATTTTAGGCTAGGATTATAGGAATCTTTTAGGATTAGAAAAATTTGTCTCATATGACCAAATCATGACCAAAATCGCACAGTGTGAACCCAGCTTTAGGTACTTTTGTCTGGAAGTTAGCTCAGTAGATGACACGCCACACTTAAAACAAAAAACTGCGTTTATCACCTCAAATGAGAATAGTGTTAAAATGCTTTAAACTTTGAAATGTTCATCTTTGACATCATCAGTCAGGGTGTTGATTACATTTTTAGCACAACTGAATATGAATAAACCAGTAAGATATTATTGTATAATTTTAACAGTGGTGTATTAATTATTACTTTAATATCTATAATGCAATTTTTCACTGTTAGCCAGGCCTACACTGTAAATACAATACACTGTAAAAAGTTAAACTGAAATTATTAGACAACATTTTACAAGACAATGTTATTTCAGTTTTTATTCAAAATATTTTGAATACATTTATTCAGTTTTAGTTCAAAATTTCACATTTATTTCAATGTTACTTGCCGTTTCTTTGTAAGTGTTTGAGAAATTTAGCAATTTCTGAGTGAAAATTGTTTCTACAGCATTTATTTCAGTCTACAAAACATCTTCAAGCACTATTATACACAACAAAGAAAAGAAAAGACACTTCATGATTACAGCACTACTATATTCTCATCTCCATTCAGACTAGAGCTTCATCAACATCACATTAGTGATCAATTATGAGACAAATTCAAATTGTGCTGTAAAGTAGTTTTAAAGTGACAATAGTGTCATTTTATGTGAGTGAGAGACTTTAATACAGTGCAGTCAGAAATGTATTTTATTTATTCAGTTATACAGTATTTTATACATACATATATACAAGTTAACAGAGTTAGTGTATAACTCACATACTGTACAGTCATCATTAACATTTATGAAACCCTGTCTTAAAAAAGCTATAATTATTAATCTATCAGTCTGTATTCAGTATGTATAACAAGAAACACAATCGGTGTCTCTCTGTCAGCTCTCTGAGCTCTCTGCTTCAGGACCCTGTGGTTTCTGCTGCGTGATTCAGATCAGAGGAGTTTAGAAACACTGTGGTGAATTTCTCAAGTTACAGTGGAGAAAGAAGAGAGTGTCCGTGAGGAGAGTGTGTGGAGCCGGACTCAGAGCGGATATTTGAATGGAAATGGGAATTTCCTCATAAACTGTAAATCCAAAAATAAAACAGTCAATTATGTAAAATCAGACATTCATTTGAAATAATAAAACTCTGAAATATGCCTTAACTATTTTAATACAGATCAATTATAAACAAGCCAAATCTCTCTGTTTATCAAAAATGTACTTATTGTGTTCATATTGTATTGAAAACACTTTTGCTGCTATTGAGGTTGAATATGGGTAAGATATGGGTAGGTTTAAGGTGGGTTAAGGCGTAAGGGAACGGTCAACAGTGTAATTATGAATGTAATTACAGAAATTATTTAAAGATGTAATTAAATTCAGGTATTTTTTAAAATATAAGTACAATGTAAAAATATTGCATTGTACTAAATGATTCATTTAAATGTTAGTACATGGTTGTTAAAGACACCTAATATAAAGTGGGACCAAATATGCATATAAATATATGAATGTTCAGGTATATGAAAATGTGATTATTTATTTGAAATTATTACTTACTGCAGTGTCTCTAGTTTATAATGTGGAGAATTCTTTAGATCAGTGAGCAGTTCACGTCCTGAACGTCCTAGATTATTCTCAGTCAGATTCAGTTGTCTCAGGTGTGAGGGGTTTGATCTCAGAGCTGAAGTCAGAGCAGCACAACCTTCATCTGTGACTCCACAATTCATCAACCTGTAGAGAACAATGACACACTCTTCACTCTCTCAGTTCAGATCAGATCAGTTTAGCAGTGAATCCATTATTAAAGAGAAAATACAAACTTAAAGCACAAATCAAAATGTGTGATAAATCATTGAAATCTAAAATGTCACAGAGCACAAAACATGATGGGTAGGTTTAGGGTTAGTGTAGGGGACAGAATATACAGTTTGTACAGTATAAAAACCATTACTGGTGTGCATCTTGAGACTGAGTGTCTTTATTTAAAGGACAGGACACCTTTGTGACACACTTTTAATCTCATTTCTTTAACTGACTCCAGTTATCTTTTGGAGAAGTCGTCACACAGAGTTTCACACACTGTCCTGTCAATGATCACTCAATGTCTTCAGTATCATTCTGAAAAATATAACTGTGTGTTATTAGATTAGTCAGATTGTGTTTGTCTATGAGTGTGACTTAATTTTATTAATAATAAATGCAGAAATCCAGATTTTTCAAAGGGTTCACAAATGTATTCTTGTCACTGTATATATTGTATTCATACTGAAATGGTTCTTTGTTCAGATGTTTCAGTTGTAAATTTATATCATTGTCAAGGCCTCATATTCACAGTGTCTCTGCTGCCCTCTGCTGGTGAACAACATCAATAATACAGATTCAATCTTCTTCACTTACACATTCTTCTTCTTCACAACTCAAAACTGCAGTGATCTTTCTGAATTACATTTCTGAATATAATTACATTAAATAAATGTCTACAAGCACAAACTATTCCTGTCCTTCACTTCAAGTGAGAATAGTGTTAAAATTAGAGTTGTGGTCCTCGAGACCGATCTTAAGACCATTTTTTGAAGATCTTGGTTTCAGACTGAAAGGACTCAGGATTTTATTTCAAGACGGGTATGATTGCAAAAAAGTACTTGTAAAAGATATTGATATTTATATTATAATGTATGATATAATTAAGCAATATCACAAGAAAGAGGGCTGTTTTCACATATATGAGCACAACTGCAAACGTGATATTGATTTTTTACAAATGTTCAATGAACAAAATTTTATTTTTAAAACATTAATCTCAACATTATTTATGAATTTGTAATTGTTCCAATTCAGATGCAACTTCTGTTCCACCTCTGTAGTGTAAAGATGAATTTTGTTGTTAGTGATTTCAATCGATTGGTAACAGCTCTATATAGTCTCTTATTATTCTAATGGTAATTATTGATTATAAATAAGACATTTCTCAGGCAGTAAATGTGGATCTTTCAGAAGGATTTGAGGAGTGCTAGTCTGGTCTTGGTCTCAGTTTAGGTGGTCTTGACTACAACACTAGTTAAAAAGCTTTAAACTTTTGAAATTTTCATCTTTTACATCATTACGTCTATGGAGAGTCTCTACAAGTATAGTGAACCAGACTGTGTGTGTGTGTGTGTGTGTGTGTGTGTGTGTGTGTGTGTGTGTGTGTGTGTGTGTGTGTGTGTGTGTGTGTGTGTGTGATTTTACAAAATGAAAAACAATACTTCAGAAAGTGTCAATGCAGAAAGATGAACATGATGAACAGTAAGAATGAATTCAGCATGTTCTTCATTTCTCAGTTGTGTTGAGCTCGAGTCTGTTTAAAGTCAAGAGACTGAAATGTTGATTGTGTGAAAGTGTGTATTTCAGTGTGACTCTCAGTCCTGCAGTATCATGTGACTGAGGAGCAGCTCATGTGTTCAATCATTTACAGCTCAATCAGCTGAACTCACAGCAGCAGAAAGAGGCTGAACACTTCAAATATACTTTACATTGTGATTCATGTGTGAGAGTCAAATATGATCTTACCACAGTATCTCCAGTTTACAGTGAGGATCCTGTAGTACATCAGACAGCAGATTCACTGATTTTCCTAATTTATTCTCAGACAGATCCAGTTGTCTCAGGTGTGAGGGGTTTGATCTCAGAGCTGAAGTCAGAGCAGCACAACCTTCATCTGTGACTCCACAATTACTCAACCTGTAGAGAACAATGACACACTCTTCACTCTCTCAGTTCAGATCAGGGACTCATTTATAAAACTTTCTGTAGATTTCATCCTAAAAGTGTATGTACGCAAAAAAGCTAGATTCTGTGTTTGCACAAAACTGTTCAGATATATAATACCATGTATTTTGTGTTACTACATGTGCAAAAAAATGTAGGTTTTTGGTTTAATTCTGGTCTAAAGCTCGGCAAACATAAATGGACTAGTTAAAGAGTGTTTTTTCAATCTTGTGAAACCTTTTTTATCAAGCAAGAACTTTGAAAAAGTAATTCATGCATTTGTTATTTCCTGTTTAGACTATTGTAATTCACTTTATTATGGGATTAACAGCTCATCTATGGTTGACGAGAACACGTAAATTTCAGCACATCTCTCCTGTCTTGATCTCTCTCCAGTGGTTTCCTGTAAAATTCAGAGTTGAATTTAAAATATTAATTTTGTTTTTTAAACAAAACACTTAATAATGTCAGTCTTCACTTAATAATCTAATGTCAGTCTATATCACTGAGTTGTTGCACTCACACAAATCACGCCAGAACCTGCACAAAAATCTCTTATATGGAGCTTACAATGCCTAGTTTTACTATTCATAACCTCATCTGCATATCATTTCCATGCATATTCTCATCCACGTGACACCATGTTAACACCGTCAAAGGTACGAGACATTGGAAAATATTAGATACGGACTATAAATGCCGATTGTGCCATACACATTACATTGATAAAATCATCCAATATCCTCTTTATGTTTTAGAGTAAATATATCAAAATATCCATAAAAACAAAACTGTAGCTATAAAGTACTTCTCAGATAAAGTTTTTAGAATAGAGATTCATTCATTTCCACTGGCCAAATAGTATTTTAATTGTTTTAATCAAATTAAATCAAATCAAATTTATGCAGTTTTACTGATAATGTGATCATATCTTTTAGGATGTTTATAAGCTATTTTTAGTGGAAACAGATCCTACTTGTTTATTGCAGAGTAAATATACAATTGACTGACAAAGTGTTTTAAAAAGTAAATGTGCAAATCTTGCCATAATATTGAAGTAAGTGTGCATCACTGATCATCGTTCTCACTAAAATATTTAGTCATAACATGAGATCTGCAGTTTAGTTTCTAGAGGAATTATTGTGCTCCTATCACTCCTCACTGTCATTAAAACAGCGTGTCACAGGAAAAGTGATCAAAAGTGGCACATCCACTGTTACGTTCCACGTATGTTTTTGTATTTTGTTTTTCCCTCCTTCTCTCTCTTTTTTTTGTTATCTGTCTGTCGAGTTTTAGGTTGACGGTAAAGCGGTGCTCATCTTGGTGACGTCATGACGCTCTGACGTCCCAACCAGCGTTCTGCCAATCTGCGGGTGGCTGATCATTTAAAAGGCTTTGGCGGCATTCCACCTGCAGTGAGCGTTTGAGCTCGGACCTCACTCATGCTTGTCGAGCCAGAGCCAGCCATCCTTTGTGTCTGCGAACTGTGTATTTAGTCTGTGGTTTATTGAGCCAGCACCTGGTTGTTTGTTTCTGTGTAATAGTTAAGCTGACGGAGTTAGAGCGTGATACAAGTTTCTCGTGTTAAAGGTTTGAGCCCATTTGAATTCTGGCGTGAAGTCATTATCTGTCAACCGAATGGTTGTTCTGTGCTGTGCGAATACATCTAATGATGCTACTGGACACATCTTCAGTGATGTTCCTGGAATCATTGGGTGTTTCGGGTCTTTCAACATCATACACCCTCATCCAGGCGACCCAGCTGAGGCTGATCAGACCCCAGCTTGTGTCCAGTTGACGAGTCTACCTACTTTGCCCCCATGGATCTCCTCTTGAGCCATAGCCATCTTGAGGCTTTCTCTGCTGCTTCAGTGATGTTGTAGATGGCTCTTCTCCTCCTCCCTCCATCAATGCCTAACAGACTGAAGGCTCTAAACAGGGATCGGGCCGCAAAGCCCCTGCATCCGACTTCAACTGGGAGACACCTTGCTCTCCATCCTACTTGTCGACACTCGCTGACCAGTCCCTCGTATTTGGCGAGCTTAGTCATTAGCGAGTGAGCACAGTCCTTTATAGTGGCTGGTGCACTGCCGCTCTCAGAACAGACTTTCTGTGGTACCCATGTGTTAGTGCGAGGCTTTGAAATGAACATTATGAATGTTCCTTTGCATCAGATTTATCTGAAGTCGGATTTGTTTACGGGGTTTGTTGAAGTCGGCGTGCGTGACAGTCTCCCTGTGCATGGAGTAAGTTTCATCCTGGGTAACGACATCGCAGGTGGAAAAGTCGCGCCGCTGTTAAGAGGTTTGTGATAAGCCTGTTCTGTCTGAGTATACTGACGAATTGTCCGAGAAGTTTCCCGAAGTTTTTCCTGTTTGTGCCGTGACGCGAGCGCAGGCTCGTAAATTTGCTGATGCAGATGACTTGTCTTTTACGTTTATGTCACCTATTATTATAAATGACACTTGCCAGTTGAGGAGGGTAAGCCAGCAGATCAAGCTCTCATTTTGCAGTCAGACGAGGTGAAATTGTCAATGACTCGTGAAAAAATGATTACAGCTCAGAAAGAAGATTGTTCCTTGCCGTAATGCTTTTCCTCTGTTGTTCCTTTGGAAGTGGCCAAGGAGAGGAAAGCCGCTTACTATATCGAGAACGGGTTGCTGATGCGTTGGTGGTGTGCGGATGTTGTGTGCGATAGTGAGTGGACTTCTGTACATCAAATTGTCATTCCTGTATGTTACAGACAGACTGTACTCTCTCTAGCTCACGATCATGATTTGTCTGGACATTTGGGCGTTAAGAAAACGTATCATCGAATTTTGAAACATTTCTTTTGGCCCCGAATGAAGGCTGATGTAATGAAATTCTGTAAAACTTGCCAGACTTGTCAGTTTTCAGGTAAGCCAAATCAGGTGATTCCGCGTGCACCGCTTGTTCCTATACCAGTGATGGGGGAACCATTCGAGCATGTTATTGTTGACTGTGTTGGACCGTTGCCTAAGTCTAAGAGTGGTAACCAATACTTGTTAACAATAATGTGTGTAGCGATGCGCTTTCCAGAAGCTATTCCGCTTAGGAAGATTACAGCGCCAGTGATTAGTAATGCACTTGTAAGATTCTTTTCTATGTTTGGCCTTCCGAAAGTGGTTCAATCTGATCAAGGTACTAACTTTTTGTCAAGAATCTTTTGACAGGTGTTGACGACCTTAAACGTTTCTCATCAAACTTCAAGTGCCTTTCACCCAGAAAGCCAAGGAGCTTTGGAACGGTTTCACCAGACGTTAAAAGCGATGTTGCGACGTTATTGCATGGATACGGGTAAGGACTGGGACGAGGGCATACCTCTACTCTTGTTCGCTGTCAGAGAGGCAGTACAAGACAGTTTGGGATTTAGTCCTGCCGACCTTGTATTTGGTCATACGGTGAGGGGTCCTTTAAAGATGCTTAAAGAAGATCTGTTATCCTGTGAGCCTAGTACTAAAATTCCTGTGCTTGACTATGTAAGCAAATTTCGTGAGCGATTGCACAAGGCTTGTTCAACGGCAAAAGAGTCATTGTTGAGTGCGCAAGTGGCCATGAAACGTCAGTTTGACCGTAAAACGGTTCAGCGTCACTTTAAAGAAGGTGACCAGGTGCTGGTTTTATTGCCAGTTGTGGGTTCTGTTCTGTCTAAATCCTTCTCTTTATTCCTATTCACATAATATAACTTTCTTGTTTTTCACTAGATTACTTAACCTATTGCATAGTATTACTGAACGGAACGATTTATTACTAGTAATCTACCAGCGTAATCACCTAGTGTCAGCCATAGCCCGCTAGCCTGCTAGCTACCGTCTATTTTTTCCTCTAAACTAACCTTCCTTGTCGATCTAATGGCGGATTTATCCGATGTATGTTATTCTGATCTGTCCTCGCCAGATCGGGAAGCTGTGGAGACTTTGCTGCCCGGCATTCATAGATCCACCGTGAGGTACAGCGTCCCGCACATCACCCTTGCCCCAGGCACCGGCAAGCGACCGAGACATCCAGCTAGCGAGTCCCGTGTGCGATGCAGTTTTTCGGACGGCGTTAGCGATCAAGTTCATCAAACAACTGTGGGGAGTCAGACTACTCTACAAAAACACGGTCAGTCATGTCCGACGATTATCATGTGTATTAAATGCAACATGTACAGCTTAGCTCTTTCTGTCAGCAGTGAGACTTACACATGTGATAAATGCAGGGATATTGTCAGGCTGACAGAGAGAATCTCAGAATTAGAGACACGCATCCAAACTTTAATTGAGGATAGTGAGAATGAAAGGGCCTTAGATACTGCTTTGGATGCGACTAGCCTAGTAAACACTGCACATTCGGTTCCGGTTGTAGAAGCCACGCAAGTAGGCTAACTGGGTGACTGTGAGGCGGCATAGTGGCAAGAACAAACACCACTCTTCCGTTCCGATAAGAACATCAAACAGGTTCTCCCCACTCAGTGACGCACCCACTGAGAATCCTGTTGAAAGTGCCCTAGTTATTGGCGATTCTATTACACGGAACGTGAAAATAGAGACACCAGCCACCATAGTCACATGTTTGCCGGGGGCCAGAGCACCTGACATCAAAGCAAATTTAAAAGTGCTGGCTAATGCTAAACTTAAATATTCTAAAATCATTATCCACGTCGGCACAAATGATGTTCGACTTCGCCAGTCGGAGATCACTAAAATTAACATTAAAGAGGTGTGTGAACTCGCAAATTCAATGTCAGCAGAAGTAATTTGTTCTGGCCCTCTTCCTGTTCGTCGGAGTGATGAGATAGTTAGCAGGTTATCATCACTCAATGGCTGGCTGTCTAAGTGGTGTCCGCAGAATAATATAGGTTTCATAGACAATTGGAAAAGCTTTTGGGGCAGACCTGATCTGTTGAAAAGAGATGGTATTCATCCCTCCCGGGATGGTGCTGCTCTTCTATCTAGAAATTTGGCAAATAGTCTTAGAGCTGAAACATGACAAACCAGGGCCCAGATCAGGACACAGACAAACCTGCTAAACCAAACGTCTGCTAGCCGCCTCACGTCACAGAACTCAGATAATTCACATTACATAGAAACTCTTTCACCTAGATATTATCACATAGAGACTGTGTCTGTACCTCGAACTAGTAAATACAAAAAACTTCCGAAACCTTTTAAGGGTAAAAATTTAATTGATGTTCAAAAAATGAAAATCACAGATAAATCAGATAAACAAATGATAAAGCTTGGGTTACTGAATATTAGATCTATTTCTTCAAAAGCACTTATTGTAAATGAAATTATCACAGACAATAAACTAGACTTGCTGTGTTTGACAGAAACCTGGCTAAAACCAGACGATTACATTATTTTAAATGAATCTAGTCCTCAAGGTTATGATTATCGACACAATCCTCGACAGAAAGGCAAAGGGGGAGGTGTTGCTGTAATTTATAGTAATATATTCAGAATCATTCAAAAGAATTTCAAATATAATTCCTTTGAAGTGATGGTGCTTTATGTAACATTATGTAAGTTGACATTTGTGCTGGCTACTGTATACAGGCCACCAGGGCACCATACTGACTTTATCAAAGAATTTGCTGATTTTCTATCAGAGTTAGTACTGGCTGCGGATAAAGTCCTTGTTGTTGGTGATTTTAATATCCATGTAGATAATAATAAAGACGCATTTGGATTGGCATTTGCAGACATTTTAAACTCTATTGGAGTTAGACAACACGTGTCAGAACCCACTCATTGTCGTAATCATACCTTAGATCTAATACTGTTGCATGGAATTGATATTGATGCTGTTGAAATTCTACAGCAGAGCGATGATATATCAGATCATTATTTAGTCTCGTGTATAATACAGTTAGCCAAGGCTACAAAACCACCACCCAGCCATAAATATGGTAGAACCATCACTTCTACCACTAAAGATTGCTTTATAAATAATCTCCCCGAGCAGTTTCATCGCCTTAGTATACCTGACAACTTAGAAGAACTCGATGCTGCAACAGAAACTATTGGCTCTCTCTTTTCCAGCACATTAGATGCAGTCGCTCCTTTACGTCTAAAGAAGATTAAGGAAACTAATCCAACACCGTGGTATGATGAGCACACTCGGGCTCTAAAAGGAGCTGTGAGAAAAGCTGAACGTAGTTGGAAGAAAACAAAACTAGAAGTTTTTCGCCTTTCGTGGAAAGAAAAAATGATTGAGTACAGAACGGCTATAAGAAATGCTAGATCTACTTACTTTTCAAATCTCTTAATAGAAAACAAACATAATCCTAGGTATTTATTTGACACAGTGGCTAAATTAACTAGAAACAGAGATTCAACTGCTGACGTTTCCAAAGAGCACAGCAGTAATGACTTTATGAACTTCCTTACTTGAAAGATTGACAATATTAGAGAGAAAATTATAAACATGCAACCGTCTACAGTTTCGCTTCAGACAGTGCACTGTAGTGTCCCTGAGGTAAAACTAGAATCATTCGCCGCTATAGGAGAGGAAGAATTATCTAAACTTATCAAATCATCAAAATCAACAACATGTATGTTAGACCCAATGCCGACTAAACTACTGAAAGAAATGCTTCCAGAGGTCGTAGGTCCACTTCTTGATATAATTAATTAATCTTTAACACTAGGATACGTGCCAAAAACTTTTAAGCAGGCTATTATTAAACCTCTTATTAAAAAACCTCAACTAGATCCGAGAGATTTAGTAAATTACAGGCCAATCTCGAATCTACCTTTTCTGTCAAAGATACTAGAAAAGGCAGTTTCAACACAACTGTGCTCCTTTTTAGAAAGAAATAGAATCTGTGAGGATTTCCAGTCAGGATTTAGACCATACCATAGTACTGAGACTGCTCTCGTTAGAGTTACAAACGATCTACTCTTATCATCCGATCGTGGCTGTATTTTTCTCTATTAGTGTTATTAGATCTCAGTGCTGCTTTTGACACTATCGATCACAACATTCTTTTAAAAAGACTTGAAAACCATATTGGCATTAGTGGAATTGCTTTGGCATGGTTCAAATCTTACTTATCTGACCGTTATCAGTCTGTAGTAGTTAATGAAGAGATGTCGTATCGATCACAGGTTAAATATGGAGTACCACAAGGCTCAGTACTAGGACCGTTGCTTTTCACTCTGTACATGCTGCCCTTAGGAGAGATAATTAGGAAGAATGGTGTTAGTTTTCACTGCTACGCTGACGATACTCAACTCTATATTTCCTCGCGCCCTGACGAAACCTACGAATTCACAAAACTAACAGAATGCATAGCTGACATTAAAAACTGGATGACAAGAAATTTCTTATTATTAAATTCAGAAAAAAATGATATCCTAATCTTTGGACCAAAAACTTCCTCACGAAAAAACCTTGAATACTCTCTAACACTTGACGGGTGCTCCATTAAATCTTCGTCCTCAGTTAGGAACCTGGGTGTGCTCTTTGATACCAATCTATCATTTGAAAGTCATGTTTCTTGTATCTGTAAAACCGCCTTCTTCCATCTAAAAAATATATCTAAATTACGACATATGCTCTCAATGACAAATGCGGAACAGTTGGTTCATGCATTCATGACCTCAAGACTAGATTACTGTAACGCTCTACTGGGTGGTTGTTCTGCTCGGCTTTTAAACAGACTACAGTTGGTCCAAAATGCGGCAGCTAGAGTTCTTACTAGAACCAGAAAGTATGACCATATTAGCCCAGTTCTGTCAACATTACATTGGCTCCCTATTAAACATCGTATAGATTTTAAAATCTTGCTACTTACTTATAAAGCTCTAAATGGTTTAGCTCCCCAATATCTAAGCGAGCTCTTGGTGCATTATAGTCGTGATGATTATAGTCTATTGCGATCTCAGAATTCAGGCCAGTTGATAATACCCAGAATATCAAAATCAACTGAAGGTGGCAGATCCTTTTCCTATTTAGCACCTAAACTCTGGAACAATCTTCCTAGCATTGTTCGGGAAGCAGACACACTCTGTCAGTTTAAATCTAGACATCTCTTTGCTCTTGCATACACATGACACATTATCAATACATAAACATTTTTTCAAATCCGTTAAAGGATTGTTACGCTGCAATAATTAGGTCGGCCGGAACCGAGAACATTTCCTATAACACTAGATATACCTGTACATCAGAATAAGAATGGCATCTACGCTAATATCAGTCTCTCTGCTTATCCTGAGGTTTGCCGGGTGCTGGATCCAGGCCGTATCCAGATCAGATGGAGAACCTGTGTCTGGACCTGACAACAACGTAGCCCAGGAGACAATGGGCCTACAGATCCAGTTCTGGCTGCATCTATAATTCAGATTTTTAATCTCCGTATCCGCTTGCATATATTTATATATAATCTATTTTTAATCTCTATAATAAAAATTTATAACTCAGATTTTGATCTCCATATCCATTTACATATATTATATATATCTTCCAAGGGGTTTTTTCCCTCCTAGGACTTTTTTCCCAGTGTTAGCGCACTGGGTTTTTCTCCTAGGGTTTTTTTTCCACCCCTGGGAGTCAGCCGACATTGGCTTAATGTAGCACCATCTTGTATATGTTACATATTACCACGCTTGCTTGTACAGCTTATTTTTAACCACTTCTCTTTTTTCTGTGCTTCTAATATGTAAAGCTGCTTTGAAACAATTACCAATTGTAAAAAGCGCTATATAAATAAATTTGACTTGACTTGACTTGACTGTTGAGAAGGTGGATGAGCTTACTACCTCTGCCGCTCTTATATGTGAGGTGGCTGATGTCCCTACTCAAGATAATGACGATGGAGTGTTAGTACGCCACACATATCAGCAGTGTGTTAGGCTGAAGAACTCTGAAATGTTGAGTGATTTGACTTCTCATCTGTCTCATTTACCTGATTGCCAGAGAAATGATGTTGAAACATTAATTCACGATTTCTCCTTGTTATATAGGATGTTCCGTCTCGAACTACAGTCTTACAACATGATATTGATGTAGGTCATGCCGTTCCTATTAAGCAACAAGCTTATAGGGTTAACGCTGTTAAATGTTCTGTGATGAAAGCTGAAGTCGAGTATTTACATGAAAACGGTCTCGCCAAGCAGAGTTTTAGTCCGTGGAGTTCCCCATGTCTGCTGGTGACAAAAAGTGACGGATCGTCTAGGGTTTGCACGGACTATCGCAAGGTAAATTCAGTTACTGTTCCCGATAGTTTTCCGTTACCCCGTATGGAAGATTGTGTAGACAATCTGGGGTCTGCTAAATTCGTCAGTAAACTATATTTACTGAAAGGTTACTGGTAAGTGCCATTGATGGCTCGAGCGTCAGATATTTCTGCTTTTGTGACTCAGGACGACTTCATGCAATATTGCGTTATGGCTTTCGGCATGCGCAACGCACCAGCTACGTTCCAGAGGCTCATTAACATTGTGCTTGCTGGTGTTCGATACTGCAATGCATATCTGGACGATCTTGTGATTTATTCATCCAGCTGGTCCGCACATGTTGCAACGTTAAGAGAGGTGTTTGAACGCCTTCAGAATGCCTCGCTGACATTAAACCTTTCTAAATGTGAATTTGGTCAAGTTCCGACCACGCAAAAAGAACTTCGCAGATTTCTGGGGATGGCCGGTTATTATCGGAAATTTTGTAAAAATTTCTCCACTGTGGCCAGTCCGCTAACTTCACTCCTCAGCCCGTCACGTACTTTTATTTGGAGTAATGACTGTCAAAATGCTTTTGATAACATCAAAGTTTTATTATGCAGTACGCCTGTTTTGACAGCTCCTGACGTGAGAAAAGGCTTCAAGCTGGAGATCGATGCAAGCTCGGTAGGTGCAGGTGCAGTGCTTGTACAGGTAGACGCAAATGGTATTGACCATCCTGTGTGTTATTTCTCGCGCAAGTTTAATAAACATCAGTTAAACTATTCTACCATCGAGAAAGAAACGTTAGCTTTGCTGTTGGCCTTACAACACTTTGATGTTTATATTAGTTCAAGTAATTTGCCTATGGTTGTATTCACTGATCACAATCCTCTGGTGTTTTTAGCACGTATGAACAATCAGAATCAGCGATTGATGCGCTGGTCCTTAATCGTGCAGGGTTACGATTTAGTGATTAAGCACAAGAAGGGGTCAGAAAACATAATTGCCGATGCTCTATCTAGAGTTTACTAAGCTGGGAATAGGGCTTAAAGAAGAGAAGAAGAAAAGTGTTCTTTTTCTTCTCTCTTTTTTTTTTTAGGGGGGGAGTGTTACGTTCCACGTATGTTTTTGTATTTTGTTTTTGTTTTTCCTTCTCTCCCTCTCTCTCTTTTTTTGTTATCTGTCTGTCGAGTTTTAGGTTGACGGTAAAGCGGTGCTCATCTTGGTGAATTCATGACGCTCTGACGTCCCAACCAGCGTTCTGCCAATCTGCGGGTGGCTGATCATTTAAAAGGCTTTGGCGGCATTCCACCTGCAGTGAGCGTTTGGGCTCGGACCTCACTCACGCTTGTCGAGCCAGAGCCAGCCATCCTTTGTGTCTGCGAACTGTGTATTTAGTCTGTGGTTTATTGAGCCAGCACCTGGTTGTTTGTTTCTGTGTAATAGTTAAGCTGACGGAGTTAGAGCGTGATACAAGTTTCTCGTGTTAAAGGTTTGAGCCAATTTGAATTCTGGCGTGAAGTCATTATCTGTCAACCGAAGGGTTGACAAATAATGAAACCTTTTGCTGCAGACAAGTTTCTCGTGTTAAATGTTTGAACCCATTTGAATTCTGGCGTGAAGTCATTATCTGTCAACCGAAGGGTTGACCGATAATGAAACCTTTTGCTGCGGACAGCTCAGAGATAACGTCAACCTCACTGACCATTGTTAATTCTGTATAGTGCGTGACGGCTCGATTTGGTAGCTAGCAATTAATGTTAGTTATAATGTGGGTGCTCGCCTCCCTTGTATTTTTTTGTTTATTTATTTAGTGGAGTTCAGTTAAGGCGTCGCGCCGAAGTTTTCGGTTTTGTTTCTACATTTTATTTTTGGTAGTTAGTTTAGGGGTGTGGGTGCTAGTTAGTGGGTTTTGTTTTGATTATTTCTTTTCTTTGGCGACATCCTCGTTTTTTTCTTACTTTTATTGAGTTTATGTCTTACTTGTGTTGACTTATTTCTTCCGTGTTAATAAATATCGGATATTAATTGCATCCCTTGTTGTTTGGCTTGTTCCTCCCCCACACCGCAACAGCTGCATCTCATTTAAATGTTGCGGTCATTCCATTTAACACCTTTAAGCACGTAACACCACTGTCTAAATTCATATAATTTCTGTTTAACTTCTGCGTAATGACTTTCAGTGCTTATCACCATTAATGAAAGTGGAATATTAATGTAAATGTGTTTATCAAAATGAAAACAGAGTTTAAAATTGTTCTGTTTACTTCTGTCACGGAATGCACAGACACGAAATGATAAGATCCACGTGCAGTTTAATGAAGTAAGTCCAAGGCAAAAACAGTCCACAAAAACAGAAACCAGAAACAAAGTGCATAAAACAGAAAACAACAAACCACAACAAAGACAAAAAACACTGAGACTAAATAGACAGAACTAATGAGCAAACACAAAACACCTGAGTGCAATGATATGAGGCTAATAAGTCCAAGGAGTGATTTATGGGAAATGAAGTAAAACTGGTGACGTAGTCCGTGCTGGAGTGCCCTCTGGTGGCCAACCAGGGTACTCCGACTGGAGATCGTGACATTACCCCCTCCCTACGGAGCGGATACCAGACGCTCCACTTAACAAAACAAAACTCAGGAGGGAGGTGGATAGGAGGAGGATCAGGGGGAGGGATGGCGGGCCAGATCCAGCGTGCTCCCCCAGAAAGCCAGGGCGGTGCTGGAGGAACCAACCAGGCGGGCACTGGCAGGTCTGGAGTCCTAGCTGTTTGCCAGAGCGGTGCTGGAGGAACCAACCAGGCGGGCACTGGCAGGTCTGGAGTCCTAGCTGTTTGCCAGGGTGGTGCTGGAGGAACTGACCAAGCGGATTTCAACGGTTCAGACGGCCTGGGCAGTAACGGCAGAACATAAGGCCTGGATGGCGGCAGCAGGGCAGAAGATCTGGGCAGCGGCGGCAGGACCGATCGAGGGTGCTCCGTGGCCATATCGGGAAGAGCGGGCAGCTCTGGGACGGTAACGGCCTCGGGCTGCTCAGGGACGGCAGCATGCTCGGACTGCTCAGGTGGCGTCGGCAGGACAGAAGGCTTGGATGGCGGCGGCGGCAGGGCTGACCAAGGGCGCTCCGTGGCCGTGTCAGGGAGAGCGGGCAGCTCGATGACGGCCTCCGTGGCCGTATCAGGGAGAGCGGGCAGCTCGGTGACGGCCTCCGTGGCCGTATCAGGGAGAGCGGGCAGCTCGGTGACGGCCTCCGTGGCCGTATCAGGGAGAGCGGGCAGCTCGGTGACGGCCTCCGTGGCCGTATCAGGGAGAGCGGGCAGCTCGGTGACGGCCTCCGTGGCCGTATCAGGGAGAGCGGGCAGCTCGGTGACGGCCTCCGTGGCCGTATCAGGGAGAGCAGGCAGCTCGGTGATGGCCTCCGTGGCCGTATCAGGGAGAGCGGGCTCTGGAGTGGACTCCCTGGCTGGAGCGGGCTCTGGAGTGGACTCCCCAGCCCGAGCGGGCTCTGGAGTGGACTCACTGGCTGGAGCAGGCTCTGGAGTGCACTCACTGGCTGGAGCGGGCTCTGGAGTGGACTCCCCAGCCCGAGCGGGCTCTGGAGTGGACTCACTGGCTGGAGCGGGCTCTGGAGTGGACTCACTAGCTAGAGCGGGCTCTGGAGTGGACTCACTGGCTGGAGCGGGCTCTGGAGTGGACTCACTGGCTGGAGCGGGCTCTGGAGTGGACTCACTGGCTGGAGCGGGCTCTGGAGTGGACTCACTGGCTGGAGCGGGCTCTGGAGTGGACTCACTGGCTAGAGCGGGCTCTGGAGTGGACTCACTGGCTGGAGCGGGCTCTGGAGTGGACTCACTGGCTGGAGCGGGCTCTGGAGTGGACTCACTGGCTGGAGCGGGCTCTGGAGTGGACTCACTGGCTGGAGCGGGCTCTGGAGTGGACTCACTGGCTGGAGCGGGCTCTGGAGTGGACTCACTGGCTGGAGCGGGCTCTGGAGTGGACTCACTGGCTGGAGCAGGCTCTGGAGTGGACTCACTGGCTGGAGCGGGCTCTGGAGTGGACTCACTGGCTGGAGCGGGCTCTGGAGTGGACTCACTGGCTGGAGCGGACTCTGGAGTGCACTCACTGGCTGGAGCGGGCTCTGGAGTGGACTCACTGGCTGGAGCGGGCTCTGGAGTGCACTCACTGGCTGGAGCGGGCTCTGGAGTGGACTCACTGGCTGGAGCGGGCTCTGGAGTGGATTCACTGACTAAAGCGAGCTCTGGAGTGGACTTACTGGATGGAGTGGACTCACTGACTGAAGCGAGCTCTGGAGTGGACTCACTGGCTAGAGCGGGCTCTGGAGTGGACTCACTGGCCGGAGCGGGCTCTGGAGTGGACTCACTGGCCGGAGCGGGCTCTGGAGTGGACTCACTGGCCGGAGCGGGCTCTGGAGTGGACTCACTGGCCGGAGCGGGCTCTGGAGTGGACTCACTGGCTGGAGTGGACTCTCTGACTAAAGCGGGCTCTGGAGTGGACTCACCGGCTGGAGCGGGCTCTGGAGTGGATTCACTGACTAAAGCGAGCTCTGGAGTGGACTTACTGGCTGGAGTGGACTCACTGACTAAAGCGGGCTCTGGAGTGGACTCACTGGCTAGAGCGGGCTCTGGAGTGGACTTACCGGCTGGAGCGGGCTCTGGAGTGGACTCACTAGCTGGAGCGGGCTCTGGAGTGGACTCACTGGCTGGAGCGGGCTCTAGAGTGGACTCACTGGCTGGAGCGGGCTCTGGAGCGGACTCACTTGCTGGAGCGGGCTCTGGAGCGGACTCACTGGCTGGAGCGGGCTCACTGACTGGAGCAGCCTCCGGGCCTTGACGTCCAAAGGAAGCCTTCTTCCTTCTCCTCCTCCCTTTACCGGGGTGAAGCTGAGGCTCAGTGCCCACGTCCCCTGTGACTTCAGAGACGGATTCATGATCTGGAGCATGCACACTGCCTGGTTGACTAGGTGAGGCCCAATCTACCCGATGGCGGAGATAGGCGGCGAATCTCCAGAAATCCAAGTCCTGTATCCCTTCCTTCTCACACTGAGGTAGAGGATCATCAATGCAGCAATTAAAAACATCCTTCAGCGCCGCATCGTTGTACCTCAGCCCCACCGCCATTGTCCAAAAGACCGTGGCAAAGCATCCTACCTCTTCTCCCTCCTGGCGTAGAGCCATCACTGCCCCAAGCAGTGCCACACGCTCCCTGCAAGTGCCTGCCAGAATGGTCCTCATGCTGCTGGATCTTAATAGGTGGTTCGTTCTGTCACGGAATGCACAGACACGAAATGATAAGATCCACGTGCAGTTTAATGAAGTAAGTCCAAGGCAAAAACAGTCCACAAAAACAGAAACCAGAAACAAAGTGCATAAAACAGAAAACAACGAACCACAACAAAGGCAAAAAACACTGAGACTAAATAGACAGAACTAATGAGCAAACACAAAACACCTGAGTGTAATGACATGAGGCTAATAAGTCCAAGGGGTGATTTATGGGAAATGAAGTAAAACTGGTGACGTAGTCCGTGCTGGAGTGCCCTCTGGTGGCCAACCAGGGTACTCCGACTGGAGATCGTGACAACTTCATTACTTTTCTCACTCTAGTAAAACAGTTCATACTCATGGGTCAGAGTTTGTGTGCAGGTTAAGTTAACATTAAGTTTGTTTTATAAATCCCATCTTTTGTGCAGGAAGTGGCGTACGGCTCTTTCAGGACATGTTTTGTGTGTAAAGGTTATAAATGAGGCCCATGTGCTGCGTTTCCTAAAAGCATCGTAAGCCTAAGAAGTTAGTAAAAAACAATTGTACGACTATTCTTGATATTACGGTCCGTTTCCCAAAGCATTAATGAACTCACAGCAGCAGAAAGAGACTGAACTCTTCAAATACACTTTACATTGTGATTCATGTGTGAGAGTCAAATATGATCTTACCACAGTTTCTCCAGTTTACAGTGAGGATCCTGTAGTACATCAGACAGCAGATTCACTGATTTTCCTATTTTATTCCATGACAGATCCAGTTCTCTGAGGTGTGAGGGGTTTGATCTCAGAGCTGAAGTCAGAGCAGCACAACCTTCATCTGTGACTCCACAATAACTCAACCTGTAGAGAGATGAAAAACAAACAGCATAATAAATAGTTAAACTATCAAAAAAACATCAAACAACTTTCAATTCCAATATAATTTAACAATGTCAAATTCATGTTTCATGGTCAAATTCACACTAATAAAAAAGGTTAAGATTGAATTAAATTAATATTCATGTATTTATTAACTTTAAACCAAGGGTCTTCAACCGGGGGTTCACAGCGGTACTGCAGGGGTCCGACAATTAATGTTTGATCACAGAAAATGTTTTGATCTCTTGAACTCAATGGCCAATCAGAGGAGTTTCATTTAGTCAGAATCCACTCACACACAAAATATTCGTATCAATAAATTTTTTAAATTCTATTCCAATTATTTGTAAAAGTAATGACTTATTAAATAATCTTAAATGTCTCACTGTACATTGCTATTCTTGTTATGGTGGAGCCGCTGCTACATATTACATCTGCTCTTTACTGGAGAACCTGCACTAACTTCAGATACTCAGTGATTTGATTCTTAATTGTTCATCTGACAGTAAAATGTACGACTCTGCTATGTTAACCATACTTCAAATATCTTAAATTCTTTTATGTCATTTATTTAAATGTTTAAATTCCTTCTTTATGTGCGAAAACACTGACTTTGTTTGAATATCTGAAGGAATTTTACATTGTGACGGTTTAGAAAACACATCAAAATACTGACCACTAAACTCTAGACAACTTCTGCAGCTCTGAAGATTTATGAACTTTTATAGATGGAGCTGTTGAATGCTTGAATCTGATTGGTTGACGAATGTTCTAAGGTGTGTGATTATTTTCAGGGAAACACACGACTGAAGTAGTTCTAGCAGGTCTTGACCGCATTACAGTTCATATCACTTCACCAAAGTTATTTCAGTTATTTCATAAGGTCCTTACAGCCTACAACAGCAAAAGAAACAAAATCCACAACGACACTGACCAAGCAAATAAATATAGTAAACAATATGATAAAAACAACAAATTATTGTCAAGGTTTTTGCCACAAAATATGTATTATTATGTCCTGAAAGGTTATACTCTCTTTCTCCTACTCTCTCTCACATAGTACAAACACACACACACACACACACACACACACACACACACACACAGTACAAACACACACTCACACAGAAACGTGTTGTCTGCGCTGCTCTGATGAATTGATCAGTTAAATAGTTTAGTAACTTAAAAGCTACATGACATTTCTCACCAGTGAGGAAATAACTGTGCAGTTCTTGAGGTAGATAGACTTACAGTTTCACTGTTATTAGAGACAATGCTGCTGAACACTGTTGAGACGCACAGACTCAGCTAGACTAATTCACATCTGCTTATTCTCTCTCTCTCTCTTATAACTGCATTAATAACTGTATTATTCTGCTATCAATGGCTCAAGCCTCTGTTACTAGTTCTGAAATGATGCATTGGGATTAGCAACAGAGGATTGGGATGAGATGTGTAAGAAATTAGTCCCACACAAGAGTGTTTTAAGGACAAAAACATGACAAATGTCTTGAAATACAACATCTGAACAATGTTTTGAGGTGTGGAAACTGTAGTATAAGCAGAATATTTGACTCCGGGCCGTTGAATTATTAGAAAATCCACTTCGAGTCGTGGCGCATTACTAATTTGGGTGTGCATTATTTTCTAATAATTCAATGTCCCGGAGTCAATTATTCCTTACTTATTCTTTTAATGTTTTAACAGTGAAGTGATTGTTCTCAAAGATACTTACTGAACTGATCTGGATTCTTTAATCACAGGCAGCAGCTTCAGAAAAACCTTCAGTTTTTTATATTTATAATTTCCTCCAACAAATGTATTAATATCAAACTC
Organism: Chanodichthys erythropterus; assembly: GCF_024489055.1. Lineage (NCBI taxonomy): Eukaryota > Metazoa > Chordata > Actinopteri > Cypriniformes > Xenocyprididae > Chanodichthys > Chanodichthys erythropterus. The sequence continues at coordinate 5,115,087 of NC_090237.1, forward strand.
ATCCAGCTTCTTCTCTGATGTCAACAACACAAAAACTACAGCTGACCACTGAGATGAAGAGAGTTTGGCTTTACTTATTCTTCCAGATTTCAGATACTGTTGTATTTCCTCCACTAGTGAATGATCACCCAGTTCATTCAGACAGTGGAACAGATTGATGTATTTCTCTGCAGAGTCAATGGTGCTGATCTTCTTCTTGATGTACTCAACTGTTTTCTCATTGCTGTCAGATCTGCTTCTTCTCTGTTTCATTAGTACTTGTAGGAGAATCTGATGAGACTCCACTGACAGACCCAGAAGAAACCGCAGGAAAAGGTCCAGATGTCCATTTTTACTCTGTAGAGCCTCATTCACAGCTCTCTGATGCAGCTCAGATAATGAAACACTTTTAAAACTCTCCTTAACTTTAGACTGCAAACTCTGTTTAGTGATTTGCTCAAACACATTTCTGTTGTTGTTTGTACAGGAGAGGTGCACATATAGAGCCGCTAGATGTTCCTGAACGCTCAGATGAACAAAGCAGAAGACTTTCCCCTGATACCAGCCAAACTCCTCTCTGAAGATCTGAGAGCACAATCCTGAGTACACTGACGCTTCTGTCACATCAATGCCACACTCTCTCAGGTCTTCCTCATAGAAGATCACATTGCCTTTCACAAGCTGCTGAAAAGCCACTTTCCCCAGTTTGAGGATCATGTCTTCATCTGTCACGTTCTTCTCATAGTCCTTCTCATGTTTGATGCTAATCTGTGTCATCAGGAAGTGTGTGTACATTTGAGTGAGAGTCTTGGGAATCTCTCCACTCTCTGCTTCGCTCAACATCTTCTCTAGAACAGCGGCTGAGATCCAGCTGAACACTGGGATGTGGCACATGATGTCGAGGCTCCTTGATGACTTCAGGTGTGAGATGATTGTATTGGCCAGACTCTGATCACTGATTCTCTTCCTGAAGTATTCCTCCTTCTGTGGCTCATTGAAGCCTCGCACCTCTGTCACTCGATGGACACACTCAGAGGGGACGAGATCAGCTGCTGCTGGTCTGGAGGTGATCCAGATGAGAGCAGAGGGAAGCAGATTCCCCACAATGAGGTTCGTCAGCAGCACGTCCACTGAGGCTGATTCACTTACATCACACAACCTCACATCGCTTTGAAAATCCAGAGACAGACGACACTCGTCCAGACCATCAAAGATGAACAACACTTTATATTTGTCACTGGATATTTCCATTTCTTTTGTTTCAGGGAAAAAGACATGAAGAAGATCAGAAAGACTGAGTGTTTTGTCCTTGATCAAATTGATCTCTCTGAAAGGAAGTGGAAATATGAGCTGGACGTCCTGATTCTCTTTCCCTTCAGCCCAGTCCAGGATGAACTTCTGCACAGAGACTGTTTTTCCAATGCCAGCGACTCCCTTTGTCAGCACAGTTCTGATGGGTTTGTCTTGTCCAGGTAAAGGTCTAAAGATGTCATTGCATTGGATCGGTGTGTCCTCTGTTGCTGCTCTCCTGGATTGTGTCTCAATCTGTCTCACATCATGCTCATTACTGATCTCTCCACTCTCACTCTCTGTGATGTAGAGCTCTGTGTAGATCTCATTCAGGAGTGTTGGGTTTCCCTGCTGTGCTGTTCCCTCATACAGACACTCAAACTTCTTCATCAGATTTGATCTAAACCTGTTGAGGACTTCATGGCTGTAAAATTAGACCACCACATTATTACATGAGTTAATAAGCACAATGTCTTTTAGCATTTTTTTTTTTTTAATCATAATCAATGCATATCTTTTACAGAAACGTTATACCTCAGATCAGTCTGTGTATCTCCACTCGGAAAATGTATTTTATGACCCATAGACTCGTCACTCCTCATAGATACACAGCTGGACAAAAAGAGATAAAGTGAATGATTTAAATGACGAAAAACACTTAAATTATTTTATCCACAATAAAGCCTAAAGTTTTTATATTTACACTGTTGATACAAAAACTGCACATTTAACTAAGCTCTCTCATAGATGTGTGTCTCTGTACTTTAAAATATCAGATAAAGAAAAAATAATTCATTATCAGAATAATATTCTGATATTAAATACAAATCCGATTCCAAAAAATTTGGGACACTGTACAAATTGTGAATAAAAAAGGAATGCAATAATTTGCAATAATTTACAAATCTCATAAACTTGTTATCTATATTCTATTGTGAATAAAATATATCAAATGCTGAAAGTGAGACATTTTGAAATGTTGTGCTAAATATTGGCTCATTTTGGATTTCATGAGAGCTTCACATTCCAAAAATGTTGGGACAGGTAGCAATAAGAGGCCGGAAAAGTTAAATGTACATATAAGAAACAGCTGGAGGACCAATTTGCAACTTATTAGGTCAATTGGCAACATGATTGGGTATAAAAAGAGCCTCTCAGACTGTTATAAAAAGAAGAGGGGATGCCACACAGTGGTAAACATGGCCTTGTCCCAACTTTTTTGAGATGTGTTGATGCCATGAAATTTAAAATCAACTTATTTTTCCCTTAAAATGTAACATTTTCTCAGTTTAAACATTTGATATGTCATCTATGTTGTATTCTGAATAAAATATTGAAATTTGAAACTTCCACATCATTGCATTCTGTTTTTATTCACAAATTGTACAGTGTCCCAACTTTTTTGGAATCGGGTTTGTAGAAACTTTGTACCTCAGATCAGTCTGTGTATCTCCACTCTTAAAATGTACTGGATGAAGCATAGATCCATCACTCCTCATAGACACACAGCTGGACTCTGGTTCTGATCTCTTCTGATCAACTGAACTATAACAAAGAGAGAATGAATGATTTAAATGACTGTATTATGATTTAAATTACATAAAACCTTCTTAAATTCTTTTATCAAGTTTTTATTTTTACACTGTTGATACAAAAACTGAACATTTAACTAAGCTCTCTCATAGATGTGTGTCTCTGTGTGAGAAACACTATATACTTTAAAGTAAACAAATAATTATTAATTATTTATAAATAATAATTTAAAATAAGAATATTAATAATATTCTGATAATAATTATTCTTGTACAATGTTTAGTATTTTGTCATACTATAATCACATTTTTATAGAAATGTTATACCTGAGATCAGTCTGTGCATCTCCACTCTTAAAATCTATAATTTGACCCATAGACCCGTCACTTCTCACAGACACACAGCTGGGCTCTGGTTCTGATCTCTTCTGATGAACTGAACTATAACAGAACAGATTTGATCATTTATGATTATAATCACTTTAAGATAAGGTCTTACAAGCATTTATCATCAAACATATTTTTGTATCCTAACAAAATATCTGACTAACTTTAGACCTTTAATCATAATTTAAAGGTGATTTAATCTGGTGTTTATTCAAAGTACCTGCATCCTGGAGAAAAATCTTCATCTCTGGAAGTTTGTGTGTCATTCATGATGAATCTGAACAGTTAGATCTCCAACACTGACTCTGGATGGAAGATCTTGTACAAACACAATAATTCATCTTTTCCTCAGACAGGATCAAGAGACGCGGCGTTCACTCAAATACACAATGTTATTGTATGTTCACACAAATGATAAAATAAAGCACAGACAACACGAAACAATATAACCATGTTAATTTGCTTCGAAACGAAAAATATCAAACGTATTTCAAAGAATTATTTACGTTCTTGAGATAATGCGGAAGTCACCTGTAAGTCTCGAGAGTCGAGACCTGAACACTCACCTTGATCAACATTTAATTATATATTAAATGATTTATAAAAAAACTCGTCCACATTTTCTATCAAGTATCTACACGTAAATTCACGACTTACCTTTTATAAAGGTTCCTCTAAAAACACATTGATATTCCTGGTTGTTTAAATGGCGAAACATCAACTCTGTTCATTTACTTTCACTTTTTATTTGTAATGCGAGAGATTATGACGTCACGTTATGCGCTCGGTGCACGTTTTGTGTGTTTGTCCTTGAATAATTGATTACATGCATTAGCTTCGTATAATGTTATCATACAGTACAGCATGACACATTTATTGGGCGGTAAAGTTGGTTTTATTCGCTGGATCCCGTCTGAAAACTACAGTGGAAAAGTGTTAGCGATGCGATGTCCAATCATTCATAATGATCATGAAGTAGGATATTTAGGAGATCACAGATTTCTGCAAGTCAATCTATTTAAATTGAACCATTTACACAGATTTTGAGCTATGAGATCAAATGATTTCTTATCCTGTGTCTTCTTCTGGTGGACAACATTAGTATTACTTCATCTCTCATTCCTGTGCATTTATAAATTGCAGCCTATGAGAAAAATAAATAAATGGTAAAACAGTACAAACAGTACAGTCGTTTTCCAGCACCTTAGACCATTAATTATTCCAACTTTATTGACTTGCTCTCTATTCCTGTAGGCATGTCTTCATTCACATGGCGGCCATCTTGGCTGATGGCTCAGGGGTGGCAGCTATCTTGTGAAGAGTCTCTAACTGAGCAGGCATGATGTGAAGAGTCTCTGGCTGGGCAGGCGTGATGTGAACAGTCATCAGAGCTCTGGCTCACTGTTCACATCAAAAAACTCCCAAACCCATTTAAAGGTAAAAATTTAATTGATGTTCAACAAATAAAAAACAGATATAATGCTGATAAACAAATGATAAAGCTTGGGTTGCTGAATATTAGATCCCTTTCTTCAAAAGCACTTATTATAAATTATATTATCACAGACAATAATCTAGATGTGCTGTGTTTGACAGAAACCTGGTTAAAACCAGACAATTACATTACTTTAAATGAGTCTATGCCTCAAGGTTACTGTTTTCAACATGAACCTCGACTGAAAGGCAAAAGGGGAAGTTTTGCTGTAATTTATAGTAATATCTTCAGTATTACTCAAAAGTCTTTCAAATATAATTAATTCAAAGTGATGGTGCTTCATGTAACATTATGTAATGTAAGCAACAATTCCCATTTGACATTTGTGTTGGCTAGTGTATACAGGCCACCAGGGCACCATACAGACTTTATCAAAGAATTTGCTGATTTTCTATCAGAGTTAGTACTGGCTGCAGATAAAGTCCTAACTGTTGGTGATTTTAATATCTGTGTAGATAATAAAAAAGACGCATTGAGATTGGCATTTACAGACATTCTAAACTCTATTGGAGTTGTGTCAGGACCCACTCATTGTCGTAATCATACTTTAGATCTAATATTGTCACATGGAATCGATATTGATGCCATTAAAATTGTACAGCAGAGTGACGACATCTCAGATCATTATTTAGTCTTGTGTATATTACATTTAGCCAAGGCTACAAAACTGCCTCTCTGCCACAAATATGGTAGAACTATCACTTCTATCACTAAAGATTGCTTTATAAATAATCTTCTTGATCAGTTTCATCTTCTTAGCATACCAGATAGCTTAGAAGAACTCAATGTTGCAACAGAAACTACTGACTCTCTCTTTTCCAGCACATTAGACTCACCACTATGTCCAACTGCATTCATCACTCGATTCGTGAGGTCTGATCGCGCTTTGACAACAGCAGTGATGTCTCGCGCATATACTTCAATGAGCGCGAGACAAACCGATCGTTTCATGTCTTAAGACATCAATGTGTCGTCACGAGCCGCAGGGTTTAATTTGGATTCGTCTGTCGTGTTTTATTTACTCTTATAGTCCAAGTTCCCGCTGACTTGCATTATACCACTGACAGACGGCAGTGGTTGCAGTTAAAAATCATCATTTGTGTTCTACCGAAGAAACAAAAAAACCTACATCTTGGATGCTCTGGGGGTAAGCAGATAAACATCAAATTTTCATTTTTGGGTGAACTATCCCTTTAAGAGAGCAGCCAGAAAAATGGAGCGCAGCTGGAAGGAAACAAAACTAGAAGTTTTTCACATTTCGTGGAAAGAAAGAATGATTGAGTACAGAAAGGCCTTAAAACTGCTAGATCTGCTTATTTTTCAAATCTCTTAGAAGAAAATAAACATAATCCTAGGTATTTATTTGAAACGGTGGCTAAACTAACGAAAAATAAAGCTTCAAGCCCAGAAGTTTCCAAGCAACACAGCAGTAATGACTTTATGAACTTCTTCACTTATAAGATTGATAATATTAGAGAGCAAATTATAATCATTCAACCATCTACAACAGTATTGCATCAGACAGGGCATTGTAGTGTCTCCTTAGGAAAAATTCCATTCATTCGCTGCTTTAGGAGAGGAAGAATACTAGAAAAGGCAGTATCATCACAGCTATGTTCCTTCTTAAAAAGAAATCGTATCAGTGAGGATTTCTGGTCAGAATTTAGACCGTATAGTACTGAGACTGCTCTCATTAAAGTTACTAATGATTTGCTCTTATCATCAGATCGTGGTTGTATCTCTCTATTAGTGTTACTGGATCTTAGTGCTGCATTTGACACTGTTGATCACAACAATCTTTTAAAGTCTCGACTCGAAAATTATGTTGGCATTAGTGGAACTGAATTGTCATGGTTCAAATCATACTTATCTGACCGTTATCAGTTTGTAGTAGTAAACGAAGAAATGTCATATCGATCACATGTTCAATATGGAGTACCGCAAGGCTCAGTACTAGGACCATTTCTTTTCACTCTGTACATGCTACCCTTGGGAGATATCATTAGGAAGCATGGCGTTAGTTTTCCCTGTTACGCTGATGATATTCAGCTCTATATTTCTTTGAGCCCTGACGAAACTTACCAATTCACAAAATTAACAGAATGCATGGCTGACATAAAAAAATTGGATGACCAGTAATTTCCTACTACTAAATTCAGATAAAACAGATATTGTTATTATTGGACCAAAAACCTCTGTATGTAATAACCTAGAATACTGTCTAACACTTGATGGCTGCTCTGTTAAGTCTTTGTCGTCAGTTAGGAACCTAGGAACCACTTTATAAATAAAGGTGACTTGACATAATTTAAAAAAAATATTAATGTATCATTTTTCTACTAATATTCAGTGAAAGGAGGTGTTTCACCTTTAGATGGGGTACTAATTATTTTTTATTTATTTTATATGATGTATGTAATTTTTTAATTATTTTACAAAAAATACAGTTTAAAGGTGCCGTAGAACGTGTTTTCAAAAGATGTAATATAAGTATATGGTGTCCCCTGAATGTGTCCAGACGTTAATACTGCCTGCCCTTGTGTAATGCCTTGAACATGAGCTGGCATATACAAATATTGGGGGCGTACATATTAATGATCCCGACTGTTACGTAACAGTCGGTGTTATGTTGAGATTCGCCTGTTCTTCGGAGGTCTTTTAAACAAATGAGATTTATATAAGAAGGAGGAAACAATGGAGTTTGAAACTCAATGTATGTCTTTTCCATGTACTGAACTCTTGTTATTCAAATATGCCAAGGTAAATTCAATTTTTAATTCTAGGGCACCTTTAAGATTGTGATTTTGTTATTTTCTAACAATAAACTTTAAACATCAAGATTTTATTTATAAGAAAGATATTCATACAGGTTTGGAACAACTTGAGGGTGAGTAAATAATGACAGAATTTTCATTTTTGAGTGAACTTTCACTTTAAGTAAACAAACTTGAAGAAACACCATATTAGAGTATTTACGGTAATCTGTCAACTACAGACAGTTACTCTTTCTGCAGTACTTAGCGTAAGTTGTCTTCAAATGGACACAGCATAATTTATTTTTTACTTTTTTTGTATGATCATAAATCTTTAACGCGGAAATAACAGTTTTAATGTTTAAGAAACGTTTTGTGAACCAAATCAAATCGCTTTTATTTTGAAATAAATGGATGAGGTGGTGGTTCACTGGGACGAAGGCTTGAGTCTAAATATTCATGACACAAGCTTCGTCATTGGAAGGCAAGAACGTAACGTCAGCCTTTAAAAATTAATATTCATGCACAAGGTCTTCACTATTGGAAGATTAACGAGGAACTACTTAATATGCAAGAAATCTCAAACCGTTTGGTGGGGAAGAGATGACACATCACATGATTATAAACACATGATCACATGACAGAGAATCAGTTCCACTTCAAAATGGCTTTAGGGTGTAATAGGTTTCAGAAATGTCTTGCTATTGTAATATTTGTTTTGGCGTGTGTTTTCTGCGCTCCGTGTGCCGCTCACTACAGAAGATCCCACAGATATGAAGCTCTGCTGCAGGTGAAGTCTGGAGTGCAGGAGCAGTGGTTCACACAGAGACTGGACCACTTCAGCGGCGCCGACACTCGAGTCTGGAAACAGGTCTGTGCATGAGACACTTACTAAATATACTGTTGCAAATGATGAATGCATGCATCATTGCATTAAATGGTACTTCAAAGAATGTCATTGTGTTATATAGCATACATGATCCTTCAGAAATCATTCTGATATGGTGATTTTGTGCTCAAGAAACATTTCTGATTATTATTAATGTTGAAAACAGTTGTGCTGCTTTCATATTTTCTTTCAGGATTCTTTAGAAAATTCAAAAGAACAGCATTTATTTGAAATATAAATCTTTTGTAACATTATAAATGTCTTTTCTGTCACTTTTGCTCAATTTAATACATCCTTGAATGCTGAATAAAAGTATTATATATTTTTAAATCTTATTTACCACAAACTTTTGAATGATAGTGTATCACGGTTTCTGCAAAAATAACTGTTTTCAACATTGATAATAATCATAAATGTTTCTTGAGCATCAAATTATCATATTAGAATGATTTCTGAAGGATAATTTTTTTTATCATTTATTTATTTATTTGTATTTAGTTTGTTTTGTTTATTTATTTATCTATCTATTTTATTTAACTCATTCATTTTTTTTTTTTTTATTTGAAGGTTTTTTTTTTCCTTTTTTATTTCTTTCTCTTTCCTTCCCATTTCTCTCAATAGAAAGGTATATTATACATACATATACATAACTCATGCACTTCATATAATTACATGTAAATGGTGTTTTTGTTGTGTACTTACGGTAATCTCCAGTTTATTTGTACTGTCCCTTTAATGTGTAGTTTTTTGTGTTATATATTTATTGTCTTGCTCTAATTAAAAGAAAAAAAAATAAATGAAGGATCATGTGACACTGAAGACTGGAGTAATGATGCTGAAAATTCAGCTTTGATCACAGAAATAAATTACATTTTAAAATATATTCACATAGAAAACATCTATTTTAAATTGTAATAATATTTCAAAATTTTTACTGTATTTTTGATTAACACTGATCTTGACACTAAACCTTTTCCTCCTGTAGAGATACTTTGTGAATGACAGTTTCTATAGACCCGGTGGTCCGGTCTTCCTGATGATCGGGGGTGAAGGTCCGGCTAATCCCGCCTGGATGCAGTACGGAACCTGGCTGCTTTACGCACAGAAGCTGGGCGCCTTGTGTTTATTACTGGAGCACCGCTTCTATGGGAAGAGTCACCCAACCGAGTGAGTGAAAGAACACTTAACAGGGACACTCGGGGGTTATGAACACTAGATGGCAGTAACCACACAGCCTTTCTTTTCACATAGGGTAAATTTAGAAGAGCCAGCCATCCACCCATCTTTAAATATCACCTCAGTTACTGATTATTGATTGTGGTGTTTTGTGTTGTCAGGGACCTGAGCACTGCGAATCTGCGTTTCCTCAGCAGTCGTCAGGCACTGGCCGATCTCGCTCACTTCCGCGCGGTCACGGCAGCAACACGAGGCCTGACCAACAGCAAGTGGGTTGCATTTGGGGGCTCCTACCCAGGATCCCTTGCTGCCTGGTTCCGTCTGAAGTACCCACACCTGGTCCACGCCTCTGTAGCGACCAGCGCACCCGTACACGCCACTGTCAACTTCCCAGGTAAGCATTGTGAGGATAAAGCAGTGAATTACAGTGATTTAACATGGTTCAAGTCAACATGATGTCATAATTGTTTTGATTTATTTTCTTAATGCATGCATGTTTCAGTAGTACACTTGGTGCAAAGAACAAAGTTTGTTTTATATTTTGCTCCGCTTCTGAAACTATTTTCCTTCTGGCTTTTCATCCATCTGTCATATAGAGATGCTTTTCAGCCTTCAGTCAATTCTTGATGGACAAAAGTGAGAAAACAATGTCTAAATTCCCACTCTAGCATGTTTCTTACTCAATGGCCTGTTTTTACACAGAAATACGTCAAATTCTGAAATTAAAATGGCTCAATTTTGTCATTTTCTCAGTAATATTCTGAAATATTATTACAATTTAAAAGAACCGTTTTCTATGTGAATACTATGTTAAAATGTAACTTATTCCTGTGATCAAAGCTGAATTTTCAGCATCATTACTCCAGTCTTCAGTGTCACATGATCCTTCAGAAATCATTCTGATATGATGTTTTGATGATCAAGAAACATTTCTGATTATTTTTATATACATATTTTTATGGAAACTTAAATTTTATTTTTGAGGATTCTGTGATAAATACAAAGTTTAAGAGAACAGTATTTATTTGAAATAGAAAACTTTTGTAACAATATAGATGTCTTTATTGTCACTTTTGATCAATTTGATGCATTCTTACTGAGTAAAGTATTAATTTCTTTCAAAAAGATCAATATTATATGGAAGCTTGTTTCCGCCACTAAATAAAAAATAAAAAAGTTAATTGCGAGTTTACAAGCTCGCAATTCTGACTTTACAGCTCGCAATTCTGACTTTACAGCTCGCAATTCTGACTTTACAGCTCGCAATTCTGACTTTACAGCTCGCAATTCTGACTTTACAACTCGCAATTCTGACTAAATCTCGCAATTCTGGCTTTATAACTCGCAATTCTGACTTTATCTCGCAATTCTGACTTTACAACTCGCAATTCTGACTTTACAACTCGCAATTCTGACTTTACAGCTCGCAATTCTGACTTTACAACTCGCAATCCTGACTAAATCTCGCAATTCTGGCTTTATAACTCGCAATCCTGACTTTATCTCGCAATTCTGACTTTACAACTCGCAATTCTGACTAAATCTCGCAGTTCTGGCTTTATAACTCGCAATTCTGACTTTATCTCGCAATTCTGACTTTACAACTCGCAATTCTGACTTTACAGCTCGCAATTCTGACTTTACAGCTCGCAATTCTGACTTTACAGCTCGCAATTCTGACTTTACAGCTCGCAATTCTGACTAAATCTCGCAATTCTGACTTTACAGCTCGCAATTCTGACTTTACAGCTCGCAATTCTGACTTTACAACTCGCAATTCTGACTAAATCTCGCAATTCTGACTTTATAACTCGCAATTCTGACTATATCTCGCAATTCTGACTTTACAACTCGCAATTCTGACTTCACAACTCGCAATTCTGACTTTATAACTCGCAATTCTGACTATATCTCGCAATTCTGACTTTACAACTCGCAATTCTGACTTTATAACTCGCAATTCTGACTTTATAACTCGCAATTCTGACTTTATAACTCGCAATTCTGACTATATCTCGCAATTCTGACTTTACAACTCGCAATTCTGACTTTACAGCTCGCAATTCTGACTAAATCTCGCAATTCTGGCTTGATAACTCGCAATTCTGGCTTTATAACTCGCAATTCTGACTTTACAGCTCGCAATTCTGACTTTATAACTCGCAATTCTGACTTTATAACTCGCAATTCTGACTTTATAACTCGCAATTCTGACTATATCTCGCAATTCTGACTTTATATCTCGCAATTCTGACTATATCTCGCAATTCTGACTTTACAACTCGAATTTCTTACTTTATAACTCGCAATTCTGACTTTATATCTCGCAATTCTGGCTTGATAACTCGCAATTCTGACTATATCTTGCAATTCTGGCTTTATATCTCGCAATGCTGACTTTACAGCTCGCAATTCTGACTTTACAGCTCGCAATTCTAACTTTATATCTCGCAATTCTGACTATATCTTGCAATTCTGACTTTATATCTCGTAATTCTGACTTTATAACTCGCAATTCTGACTATATCTTGCAATTCTGACTTTATATCTTGCAATTCTGACTTTATATCTTGCAATTCTGACTTTATATCTTGAAATTCTGGCTTTATGTCTCGCATTTCTGACTTTACATCTCGCAATTCTGACTATATCTCGCAATTCTGACTATATCTTGCAATTCTGACTTTATAACTCGCAATTCTGACTTTATAACTCGCAATTCTGACTTTATAACTCGCAATTCTGACTATATATCTCGTAATTCCGACTTTATAACTCACAATTGTGAGTTTGAGAAAAAAAGTTAGAATTGCGAGAAAAAAGTCACAATTACCTTCCTTACTTTTTTATTCAGTGGCAGAAACAAGCTTCCACAATATTATGAATTTAGTTTAGTTTGTAATTTTTTTCCCCTGTCTCTATTATTTATTTTTTCTTGTTTTCTGTCTGCTTTTCTAGTCTTGTTAGCTCCCCCCGCCTCTTTCCTCCATCCCTGCGAACATCTGTATGTCACTACGACATTGGAAAAACTTTGAGCAGAGACCTTTCCCTGACCTACAGCTACACACACACACATTAATCACCAGTCGTCATGACCACGGTCTGCAAGGGCGTTTATTATGTCTTCTGGGTCACATTTAAAACAACGCCTCCGTACAGACATTAAAATTAAAAATAAATCGAGGGTTAATTATGGCGATGAGCAACTGTCTCTCCAGTTCAGAGAGACAAGATACATGTATTTAGCCTGTAAGAAGAATCCCAAACCTCTCCGTCTGTGTGGTTCGATGACGGTGGATGACTCCATGTCTGTCGGTACAGACGTCAAGCTCCATGATTGTGGTCTGTCCTGCAGTGATGTTTCGGCTCAAGTGTAGCATCGCTCCTCAGGATAGTGATGTCGCACTGACCACTTTCACAGAGCCTTTCATTGTAAGCAGCTCTTAGATCATTCCAGCACTAGAACAATAGCCTCTCATATTGCGTCCTCTCATCTCATCTCATCTCTCATCGTTTAGTTGGAGACTTTTTGTCCAGTCTGTTGCCTCAAACAATGCAGGATCTTCTCAGTTTGCACTGGTTGTTACATGCATGATTATGTTGACAGCTGTTTCAGTTGGACTTTTATTATTTATCACTCTGAAAAAAGGAGAGAAGGGGCAGATAATGGGATTGAGATATTGGGCATATCTCAAACTAAATTATGAATATCTTTCAAACATTCAGTGCCAGGCATTTGGTTTGCAACATTACTCTTTCTTTTAGACTAAAGGCCTGTTCACACTAAGTACAACAACTATAATGATAACGATAAAGTAATAGTTAAAAAATAATTCTTAATATAAAAGTATAGCCGAGTTCACACCACAACTATAATGATAACAGCACAGTGTTTGCTCATCTCCAATGTCCCTTAGGCCCGTTTTGTTAGATCGGATCACAAGTAGATGAAGGAGACACATTCCTGTTTACACCTGGTGTTTTAATCCATCTCTTTTGTCCACTTTCATCCACTTCTGTCCTGATTTCTTCGAGGGGAGGGTCTATGGGTGGGTAAATGTATGGGTTTTTTCAGATCTTTCAATCTAATTGACAAAATAAGCTCATGCAATTTACATATGAACACGCCCGGAGATGATGGAAAAACATACAGAGAGCATCAGCTTTAGTTTCTGCTTTGACAGCCGCAAGACCAGCCGGACGCTGTGAGCGCGTATTAGAAATCAGTAATGGTGAGAGAACATTGTTTTTGTTACGTTTTTTTTTTTTTTTTTTTTATCTTCAAACCAAACTTTGGTCTTCAACCGACAAAGTTTTAATCCGTCTGGCTTGCGCGCTTTCCCATAACGTTTACGCATTAGGTCATCAGGTGGTTTTGTGTGGCTTTTCGAACACATTCAACCACATGAGAGTTTACAATACGAAAGCAATCCGGTCAAATGCATTTTTCAACTACCTCTGGAAGTGGTCGAAAGTGGACAAGCTCAAAACATTTTAAACCCGGTTTACACCAGTATTTAGCGTCGTCCACTTGTGATCCGATCGACCAAAAAAACATCTTAAAGTCCCGCTGTAGTCAAATTTTTTTTGACCCCCTTTAAATAGCTTGAATGTAACTCTACACCCTTGCCTCATTTAGTATACGCAGTTCTATGAATATGCAAATTAGCCCCGCCCCCACTCACACCAGTTCAGAGATCCGCTTGTTGACGATAACATGTTGACATGATTGGTTACAAGGTAGCTTGTGACGTAAGAAACGCCAGTGATTTCAAACCACATTTTCAAAACTGTCATTGGTTCACTGCAATTTTAAGGAGAAAATTCTCAGCAATTCTTGACTTACAAATATGCACATTGTTTGTCTTAAAGCATATTAAAAACACCACAGCCATATAAACTACATATAAACTACATTTGATTTCCACCACAGGGGGAAGTTACTACCAGGTATAAACATACATAGACATTTAGAAAATGTCAGGACTCAAAAATGTTCGTCCAATCATTGCATTCGGTCTGAACACAATGATAGGATGTCTGTCAACATATATATATTTCCATACCTCCGCGCACCTGCTCGGGCGGACATCACACGTCATCAGTGCGTTCTGTAAGGCTATGCAGAATTAGACAGTCGTCAGTCACTGAGCACCACAAACAGCAGCTGCATTTTAGTTCCTCCTGAACTGAAACAATGAGCTTATGCTGCGTTCACGCCATGTCATAACCATAATCACAAAATGGCAACATGTGACGTTCTTCATCGGAGCAGTTCACATCCTCAGACTCGGAATGATGCATTTATATGTCAACACTATCAAAATTAATCTGCAGCAGTCAGGTGGTACAAGTCTGTGCTTTTTTTAGTTGCTTACGTTGATTATTATTGTAGTGGTTTATGCTTTGAGACAAAGTAATTTAACTCTGTCTCTCATGAAGCTTTGCTGACTCTGCTCTGGCTGTTCTTGTTCATGTGTTTTGAAGGAGGCGTGGCTTTGGTGATGCTCTGAAGGTTGGGTGGGATCTCTCAAAAATTGCCTACCCTACCTTTAACACTAAACTTCAGCCTAAAATGTGTGCCGTTTTTTGCAAAGTACATGAAAGATTTCTCAATGTAGAGTTTTGTTGTATAATAAGTGTTGTGTCGTGTTCTTCTGTGGTTGCAGAATATTTAGAGGTGGTGTGGCGATCGCTGGCGGCAGAGAACCCGGAGTGCCCCCTATTGGTGAAGAAAGCATCGGACACACTGGTAGATCGACTCAATGACCCGAAAACTTATGACAACATCACAAAGGACTTCGGGTAACTCACGCACATACACAAATTCATGTGTTTATTCATCAGGGATGCATTAAATTGATCAAATGTGACATTAAAGATAATGTTACAAAATATTTCTATTTCAAATAAGTGCTGTTCTTCTGAACTTTTTTCTTATTCATCAAAGAAGCCTGGATAAAATGTATCACGGTTTCCACAAAAATATGAAGCAACACAACTGTTTTCAACATTGAAATAATCAGAAATGTTTCTTGAGCATCAAATCATCATATTTGAATTATTTCTGAAGGATCATGTGACACTGAAGACTGGAGAAATTATGCTGAAAAATCACAGGCATAAATTACATTTTAAAATATATTCACAGAAAACAGTTATTTTAATTTATAATAATATTTCACTGTTTTTACTGTATTTTGATCAAATAAATGCAGCCTTGGTGAGCAGAAGAGACATGAGCAACATGTCTATAATTGCATCAGAAGGAGAAAAACATTTTTGTTTATTAGGACAATAAATAGGGTACATATTTTAATTAATTTCATCTTGACCTAAAATCCCTTTTGTAAGGATGCATCTATGTAAACTACTTGAATTAGGGATTATATAGGTTTGTAATGGCATAGGAACATGAGACTATGTATAATACATGTGTGTGTTTTGGAAGGACTGAAAAGGCCTTTCTGTTGCAGTTGCAGCCGCTGGACTGTGACTATCCTGGTTTCAGTGTCCTTCTTAGTTCCGTTCGACTTGTGATGTGCGTGTGTGTGTGTGTGTGAGTCCAACAGGATTCCGAGATCCCGGAATGCCGTCTGTGCTCCGTAGCTCAGATATGGACCAGGGTCAGTCGTCTTAGCACGACCCACAGAAAAAAAACATCCTTCATCTTTCTCTTCCTTCCTGCCTACAGACTTTCTGTTGATATGTGTCTGGCTTTGTAATGGAATACTAGTGTGCTGGACAGTGTGCAGTACACTTGAAGTATGCAATGGTAAAAGTAAGAAAGAGGTCAGAAATTTCTATAGTGAAAAAATATATAATATTGATTTTTTTTCTAGAGAAAAAAATCTAATTCTCATTTTTTTTCACTTTTCATCCACTTTTTTGTGGGAAAATAGTGATAAATTGAAAGGTCAAAAGAGAATTTATTTGAAATATATATGGTTTTTGAGGAAAACATTCCAGGATTTTTCCCCATATAGTGGACTTCACTGGGGTTTAACGGGTTGAAGGTCCAAATGTCAGTTTCAGTTCAGCTTCAAAGAGCTCTACATGATCCCAGATGAGGAATAAGAGTCTTATCTAGAGAAACAATTGGTCATTTTCTGACAAAAATAAAAATGCATATACTTTTTAACCACAAATGCTCATCTAGCACTGCACAGAATCACGATGGAAAGGTCACGTGACGTAGGCAGAAGTACTGCGGTAGGCCGAAAAACTCCATCTCATTTTCTCCTCCAACTTCAAAATCGTCCGACATCTTTGTTTTACCTTTTTTTGAAAAGGCCGTTTGTCTTAGTCTTTGAACGTTCATTTTGTAAACACTGGATCACATGTGACCTTTCCAACATGATTACGTGATGCGTGACGCATCGCATCGCAGTGCAAGACGAGCATTTGTGGTTAAAAAGTGATATATATATATCAGAGGTCGCGTTAACCGAAAATTTTCCGTCATTGACGGAATTTTTTTATCAATGACGGAAAAATCTGAAGGCCGTCCGTCACGGTGACAGATTACACTCAGGGTGATCTACTGTAAATTGTAACTGTAATTCACACCCCTGTCCAGTTGGTGGCGAGTGCGCTCCAATGTAGCAGCAGAGCACTGGATCCAGAACAAAAAAAAACTGGCACGAATCTTTTGCTATGCGTTTGATACTGATAACGCACAGGTGAGTAGGCCTACCCAGAAGCTACAACTCTCTATCACGCCACATTAAAGAGCGCCAAAACGGTATTTATTGCTTGAATTTCTTAATGAAATGGACAGAATTTGAAATCTGAGACTTTTGTTCCATATAGCAACACAAAGCGTTAAGCCTATTGCGATTTATTGGATGGGAGGCGCACAATGCACTGTTTAATCATCAACTGAAAACAGCATAGCCTACCAAGAGATTGACTATGGTTTACGAATCGATATTGGTCTCATGAATGTGCAAAACAGCAAGGAGACATTTTAATTGTTTATTAATAAAGTAATGTTATCTGAATCAGTGTCGGCTGCAAAGATGAAGTTGATATTGACTCTCATCATCTAGAGAGAGAATGCCCTTCATTCGGTTTAGTCTACATAATCAGAGTAGCCTATTTCTTTTCGTTTTGAATTAATTCGTTTTCGTTAAAGTAGGTATTTAAAGCTTTCTGTAGATATATTTCTCATGTATGTGAGGCAAGCAGCCGCTGAGTTTCGTTTCATTTAGCCTGTAAGACGCGCTCCAGTTCACGCGCCAGTGATCGCGCCCGCGCCTCCATGTCATGATTATATTGTCTGTTATATTTGCTTCTTATTTATTACATCCAGGCAATTGGTTAATGAAACATTGATTAAAATTAAGATACAATTTTTACAAAACGAAATTCACTTTAAAGAAAGGCTTTCTAGAAAATAAAACTTAATGAAGTGTTTAAAATCATGTCTGACATGTCATGTCTCCGGATATACTGCGCATTTCATGATGCATCTTACTCATGCTGTTCACTTTTCATAATCAAATAGATGAATTTAAAATATAACATAGGACTATTTAAACATAAATATGAAACTGTTTTCTTTAATGGCTACCAACACATAGCCTATACAACAGTCACGTTACAGAGAAATTTTGCGTGTGAATTACCCGTCATATTAATTTTCATATTTTAATTATAATAACACATTTAATTGCTTTTATTTGTGAACAAAAATTAAAGCAATTAAATGTGTTATTATAATTAAAATATGAAAATTAAAATGACGGGTAGTAATAGATTATGACGGAATTTTTACGACCCTGTCCTTCAAAATGACGGACAATGTTAAAGTCTAACGCAACCTCTGATATATATATATATATATATATATATATATATATATATATATATATATATATATTTTAGACAAGACTCTTATTCCTCGTCTGGGATCATGTAGAGCTCTTTGAAGCTGCACTGAAACTGACATTTGGACCTTCAACCCGTTGAATCCCAATGAAGTTCACTATATGGAGAAAAATCCTGGAATATTTTCCTCAAAATCCTTAATTTCTTTTCGACTGACTGAAGAAAGAAAGACATGAACATTTTGGATGACATGGGGGTGAGTAAATTATCAGGAAATTTTAATTCAGAAGTGAACTAATCCTTTAATATCTTTAAAAAAGCATTACTGACCCCTAATGTTTGAACAATAGTGTATTTAAAAAATAAATATATTGGTAATAAAAAAAATAATTGAATATCATGGTAGAATTTGGTGGACTGCATTTAAATAAAAGCAAAAATCATTGTATTGCAGTACATCTGGATACATTATGATAATGAGGATTTTGGAGAAAAATGTCTTTAATTGTCACAAAAATAATATCTCAATGCAAAACCTCTTAATGGTCCAAAAATAAGCTTCATTTTCTTCATATTCGGGGTCAAATGTGTCCTAGACGTGCTTTCGGGTGATTCACCCACCCAATGATCTAACACTTTTCCCACATATACAAACTGTTCCCTGTTCCGCTCGGCCTTGCAGGATGCCAGATTTGTTGATGTCATCGAGGGTGTGGGCGGAGTCTTGTGGTTGAGTGTTTTAAGTGGAGAGTGTGTTTCTCCCCAAATTATTTAGTGTGTAAATGACGGATTTGTGTTTAATAGTCAGCATGTTGTACATCAGCCATGAAATCATTTATCTGTCTCTCAGGTTGTGCTCGAAGCTCCAGATCCAGTCCAAGATGGATTCTGCATATCTTTTGGAGTCTTTGGCTGGGAATTTCATGGATGTAGTGCAATACAACGAGGACAACCGGGGCTTTGAGGTGTGCGAGTGGGTCCATATTGTCCACCACAACCGCATTTTGACCACAAACACGAAAATGACAATCAAAATAAAACGGTTAGAGTTCATGAAGACTACTAAAGGCATTACTCGGGTCAAAGAGTCAGAGAAGCTCAAGTCAAAAACATGATTAGTGATTTGTTGGAGAGTGTGTGTATGAGACAGATAAGAGGCTGGATATTGTCAGGACCTCTTGAGTCAGATTACCAATAAACCGCTGAGCTTCAGAACAGCAGGAGCTTTTAGAGCTGCAGGATTGAGTTACAGAGAGAGAGAGGAACTGAATGAATGAGAGGGAAAAACAACAGCCAAATTTATGATGGGAAATGTTTGGATTGTTCATGTAGTTTAATTATTAGTTGTCACTTGTGAAGTATAAAATTAGGTTAATGTAAAAATATGTAAAAATACTGCATCCCTGTTTGCAGTGCATACTTTTGCGCCGGATTTTAGGGAAGTGCATACTTCTAAGTGTGTAGTAAAAAAAGTAGGCCTTTATTAGTACATACTATAAAATAGTTATTAATTTTTTTTTTTTTTTACATAATAACATTAAAATTCTTTATTCTTTTAAAAAATTTACAAAGCCAATTTCCTCCACATAAGAAAAAAAAAGCTCTTGTAAATAATAATTATGACAAAAAAGATTTAAAAGTCAAAATTATGACTTCAAAAGTTGAAATTGACATACTAAGTCGAAATATTGACTTGCAACGTCATAATTGAGATAGAAAGTCAAAATTGTCAAAAAGTCTACGACTTACTTAGTATGTCATAATTTGGAATTTTTACAGCATAATTTGGAATTTTAAATCTCAATTTTTATTTAGAATTTTTTTCGACTTGTCATTTTCAACTTTTTATTTCATAATTTCAATTTATGCTATAACTTTGAATTATGACTTAATTTCATAATTTTGATTTAATATAAGTTTGACTTTGATCATAATTTTGACTTAGTATTTCAGAATTTTGAGTTTAATTCATAGTTTAAATTTGGTATGTATTCTATTTTTTTTAATCATAAATTTGACTAATCTCAATTTCGATTTAGTATGTAAATATAAATCATAATTGTAACTTTTAAATCATAATTTTACTTGTAAATCTCAATTTTGACTGTCATAATTTTGAGTTTTCAAATATTTCAGTTTAGTAATGTCATATTTTCAATTTATTTCATAATTTCGAATTCTGCTTTAACTTTGACTTAGTGTGCTATAATGTTGACTTTAAATCATAATTTTGACTTAGTATTTCATAATTTCGAGTTTTAATCATCATATTGACTTTTTAATCTCATAATTTTGGATTCATAAACCTTAAATCATAATTTCAAATTTTAAATAATCATTTTAACAGTTTTGACTGTCTTAATTTTGATTTAGTATGTTGTATTTTAAACATTTCATAATTTCGACTCATGCTATAACTTTGACTTAGCTGGTCATAATCTTGACTTTTTAAAATCATAATTTTGACTAAGTATTTCATAATTTTGATTTAAAAACGTAAAAATCCATGACTTATTTCATTAATCCAGATGTGGTTTGTGAGTACAAGCCAAGGAGCACACACAGACATAAGCGCACACACACACACACACGCACACACACACACACACGCGCACACACACACACACACACACACACACACACACACACACACACACACACACACACACACACACACACACACACACACAAATTCCCTGGCGTGATCCAAGCAGTGATTTAAGTGTTTAAGTGGAATTTGGATTAAGAGGTGTGTCTCTGTAATCAGACTCCAATCTCTGAATGTTCTTGGAATTTCAGTTCTGGTTCTGATAGATTACAGCTCACATCCTGATTACGAGTGGCTCCGAGACTTTTGTCCTGAAATGCCTTTTTTGAATATGTAATGGGTTTTCTTTGGCTACAATGTTTGACAAAACTGTTTCTACAAGTGAGCAAAATCAGACTAAAACCTTTACTTTGTTGACACCTTGTGGGATAAAAATTATTTAAATAATGATGTAAATAATTTTTAATTCCGAAAATGTAACAAATTCTTTTTTTTATTTTTTTATTTATTTTTATTAAATTGATACAACAAGAAAACAATCATTCACGGCAAAACAAAACATCAACACACAAAAACATTCCATAATGTCATTGAACTTTATATTAAATACAGAGTAGAGTACAATAGATTAGGAAAGTGTATAGTATGTCTTTGTTTAGATATCTAATCAAACGTGTGTGTTTTTCAGGGAGCTGTGGGGACGAACATCACCATAAAGGTGTTGTGCAGCGTGATGCTGGACTCTTCGTTAGGCGAGCCGTACAATCGATACGCCGCTGTGGCTCGTCTGATGCAGAAAACCTTTTCTCAGCCATGCATAAACGCCCAGTACAAAAGCTACATCCAGGACATGAGCAACACCAGCTGGAGCGGCCCTGAGGCCGGAGGAGGTGCGTCTGTGTGCTTGTTTATGTGCAGTATGACAGCGCTTGTGTCACACACTGTGTTTATATTTGTATGTGATGTTCCTCACTTGTTTTCCAGCTTAGGAAGTGCGGTCTGGGCCTCTCATTTGTCCTTTCCTATGTTTTTATGGGTTCTTCCTCTTATATCTTTCTGTAATTTACATCCCTGAGTGAGAGCCAATATTCTTATATGTGATTTTAACAGGTGAATCTTGAGAAAATATGCTCAAGAAATTACATTTAGCATGAAAATGAAGCCTATTAAATTTATTTATATACTTTATTTTGTTTATTTGATACTATTGCAATCCAATGCAAGTTTTATGAATTCATTTGGCACTTTGTAAGAACAAAAAATCAGTTTTGTAAGTAATAGGTTTATGAAAGTGTGAAAAATAAAGCTTAATGAATTTATTTATATATTTTGTTTATTTGGTACTATTGCAATGCAAAGAGTGATTTTCATATTTTATAATTTGGCACTGCTTTTTTAAGCATAATGAAATGTAGTTTTATTTTATTTATTTGTTTTTATTTATTTTAAGTATATTTAAGTTATTGTTATATTTAAAAAAAAATTCAATATTTTGTTTTATTTATTGTTTATTCATTTATTTTTGTATTTAATTTTTTTTTTTCATTCGAGACCTCTTGTGATTCATCAGAAATTTTGTATTATGTTTATGAAAGTATGAATGACGTCCAAAAAATAATATTTAGCATAAAGAAAATAAAGCCTAATGAAGTTTTATTTTATTTATTTATTTATTTTAATGTAGTTCTTGTTTTATTTTATTTTTAATTCAATTCAATTTTAATTTGTTTATTTGATTTTTGCTTATTTATTTCATTTTAGTTTATTGTTTTATATTATTTATTTGATTTAGTTCTTCTTTTTTTTCCGATATTGTGTTATTTATTGTTTATTTATTTATTCTAATGAAATATCACCCAGGCATCTTGCGATTGATCAGAAATGTTTTATTATATCTAAATTGAATTTGTGTGTTTAGGCCGGCAGTGGGTGTATCAGACCTGCACTGAATTTGGATTTTATCAGAGCACAGATTCACCGAACCAGCCCTTCAATGGATTTCCCTTACCGTGAGTGTGTGTGAGTGTGTGTGTGTTTTGGAGTCATTTTGTGTGTTGCTGTTGTCTTGACGTTTGTTTGCAGTTTGGGTTTAAGGGTTTAAACATATCAAACGTTCTTCTATTTTGAAGGTATCACCTGCAGCAGTGCGCCGACATATATAATCTGAGCACCTTATTGGACGATGCTGTTCAGCAGACCAATGAAGAATACGGAGGATATGACATCAGAACCACTCGCATCGTCTTCCCCAATGGTTCGATTGACCCCTGGCATGCTCTCGGAGTGACCCAGGACATCACAAATGACCTTCCTGCTGTCTTCATCAAAGGTCTGTCCCGTCTCCTTTATTTCCCTTCAATCCTTTCTCTGCTCAATCTCACCGGTTCTCTCTCTCTCTCAGGAACGGCTCATTGTGCAAACATGTACCCCGCCCGAGCGGAAGACCTTCCTCAGCTGGGTCTGGCACGGGACCGCATCTTCATCCTGCTCCAAAAGTGGCTGGCCGAGTGACAGCAGCCAATCAGATGCTCAGTTGTGTGTAATGGCCAATCAGGTGGTTCTGCTGTTTAATGGTACTAAGGAATAACTTGCTTTAGAAATGCACTGTTTTTATAACAATGTTGAATTCAAAATCAGTTTTGTATGTGATGATGTTTATGAAAGTATGAACGAATGTCATTTTTTTTTTTTTGATGTAAATATATTTTGCAACAGAATTTTCTCAATAAAGGAAATTTTATTATGTTGAAAACATTGATTTCATCATGTTGAGTTGCAGACTGTTTAGGAGTGTTTTTGCTAGACAATTATCTTCTTGAGATGTCTGTGACAACCGTCATGACAAAGAACCCAAAGTGCACATGGAAAAAAATTGTTTTCCTTCCTTTATAAGAGAAATCGGCACTAAATACTATGGAAGCGAATTGATCTCATAATTCTGACTTTTTCCCTCACAATTCCGAGTTTATAAGTCAGAATTAAGAATTATGAGAATTAAGTCAGAATTTAGAGATATAAACTCAGAATTGCGAAGGGAAACAAATTGTGAATTGTGAGGTAAAAAGTCGCAATTACTTTTACTTTTATTCCAAAGCAGAAACAAGCTTCCACAGAATATGGCCAGTGTGAACTGAACATAGTCAGTCAGTCTACAAGACCCACAGAACCTCAAACACACTGATATTGCAACAGAGAGAGAAAACCACATCCTGGTCTTGCAGTTTTAAGAGATCAGCACTGTTTTATAGAAAAGCACCTATCCTGATCCTTGGCTAAACATACTGTAAAGGTACTATGATATATATTCATATTTCATTGTACTCCAATGCATTGTTTACAGCATTACTATAATAGCATGTCCAAAATCCATGGTAAAGTAAATCACACTCAGTTACCATGGTAATTAGATTGCACACAAGAACACTACCATGCAGTGGTGTAGTCTAGTATTTTGTAGTATGTGTAATGTGCCTTTTCATCTCAACTAATGCTGTAAAATATACATGGGAATCAGCTGGTACTACATTAATAGTGAAGGTTAAAATGAACTGATTTGTATACAAACTTAAATTAGACTTAAGGAAATTTTAATAATAATAAAGTTATAATAGGCCTACTAACTTAAATTATTTCTACTCCAATTCATTTTTTTAATATAAACATTTAAATGGTGGCTGTCAACTTTATTCAAACATGCGCATTATAGGTTATTGAAAAAAATTAAAACATTAAAAATTATAATTAATATGTGATATGGTGCATATATTTAGCTATGCTCCTTTCTAGAGTTAATTTTTCTAGCTGACTAACGAGTTTATGGTCACTGATTGAATGTGTTTGTTCTGAGGTAAATGACGTTCGTGACATTGTTTACTATTTTGAAACACTGATCAAGACGGATTTCGGTAAGTTGTACTATATCTTTTAACATACCTTTAGATGTTCATTCATTTTTATATCGCGCTGTAAAGCGGAGAAGAGGATCAGTCACGTGCTCTTCACGCGCTGCCGCTTCTAGCGATCTGTCACGTGACATTAAAGAGCGCCAAAACGGTATTTATGTTTTTTTTATTTGGTAGTAAAATGGGCAGAATGTGAAATATGAGACTTTGCTCCATGTCAAAAGCAACAAAGCTTATTGCGATTTATTGGATGGTTACGTATCTTAAAGGATTAGTTTACTTTCAAATTAAAATTTCCTGATAATTTACTCATCCCCATGTCATCCAAGATGTTCATGTCTTTCTTTCTTCAGTTGAAAAGAAATTAAGGTTTTTGATGAAAACATTCCAGGATTTTTCCCCATATAGTGGACTTCAATGGAGCCCATGGTTGAAGGTCAAAATTACAGTTTACAGCAATCCCAGTCGAGAAATAAGGGTCTTTTCTAGAGAAACCATCACTGATCTATTTCTTTTTTAAAAATTGTATACATTTTAACCATAAATGCTCTTCTTGAACTAGCTCTCTTCTTCTTCTTCTTCTCTATTAGAATTCCAGCAGTGTAGACACTGTTAAGTCAAAAGGTTGAACTAAATTGTCATATACAATATGTGCAAGTATATAACAATTAGTTCAAACTTTGACCTGTGGAGGGCAGTAATACACTTAACAGTGTCTACACTGCTGGAATGGACTCTATGCACGGAGTGTTCTTTAGAACTTCCGCATTCATATAAGCCAGCTCGAAAACTTCCGGTGAGATGTCATTTGCTGGTGTGTTGAGCATCAGTAGTGTAATACTTAGTTTATAATCAGAATATAGTCACTTAAATAGTGTGGCATAGCATTAATTTAGTTATTCAAACGCAAGACAGCATAAAAAATAAATACATAAAGACGTACCTCAATGTTCCTCCTCGGCTAAATTCAATTCGACCATTAGTTTTCACACTTTCATGTGGAAAAAAAGCTTCAAAAATTAAATATTTATTGTGCACTTTAGTTAGATTAATTGAATAAATGTGTGTTTTCACAAGTGTGCTGAAATCATTGATCTTGCACTGCACTGACAGCTGCTGTGATTACAAAGGGAGAGCACGGTGCTCGCTTTCTGTGTAATTCACACTAAAAGTTATTGTTTTTCATAAGATTTTGTGAGTATTTCATACTTCACATTGACAAAATGTATTTTAAACATAGTTATTTTATAATGTTTAATATTTAGTCAAAAACGAAGTGAAAAACGTTTAGAAGAAATGGCTGATATGTGCGCAAATAAATGCTACTTTGCCGCCATCTGGTGGTTAAAATGCTAATTACTGTCTTTTTTATTTTTAGATAAGTGTTTTCTATCAAATGTTAAATTTCCTATATTTTTAAACGTTCGGTTTTACAATGGGGACAATCTCAGAAGGATGAACAAATAATGTTTGTGGTCATCACATTAAAAATAACATTTGAAGTGCTTGGGAAAAAATGTGAGTGCGTGTCTAATTACAGACAGGGCATTTTTAAATAGTCTTCGTCTTTATTGCAATCAATAAAACTGGTTTATTGGCAAATTAGGTAAATGTGATAACTACATTAAAATATAAATACAACATTAAAAAGTCAACCATAGATGGTTTTGTGTCGATGTACAACGACTACAGAATGAACAGCTAACAGTTCACCGGAAGTGCTCGAGCTGGCTTAACGACAACCAGGAAGTAACCCGTGCATATAGTCCATTCTAATAGAGAAGAAGAAGAAGAAGAAGAAGAAGAAGAAGAAGAAGAAGAAGAAGAAGAAGAGAGCTAGTTCAAGATAAGCATTTATAGTTAAAATGTATAATTATTATTATTTATTTTTTTTAGAAAACGAGCGATGGTTTCTCTAGATGAGACCCTTATTTCTCGTCTGGGATCACTGTAAACTGTAATTTTGACCTTCAGCTGTTTGGAGGCCATTGAAGTCTCACTATATGGAGAAACATTTTCATCAAAAACCTTAATTTCTTTTCGACTGAAGAAAGACATGAACATCTTGGATGACATGGGGGTGAGTAAATTATCAGGAAATTTTAATTTGAAAGTGAACTAATCCTTTAAGTGGGTATATGGCGTATACCTGCGTATCAACACCAATGAGCGCGTGTAAAATATTGTACTATATTCCTACCTTTCTTAGTCACGTCCGTTTGAGAAACCAGTTGCACAACAGTGTCATATGCTGATGATATGTTGTTTTGTGAAAGCATATCATTATACGCCTCACTAATTATCCTTTTCATCCATGTTGGTGTCGTTTCCTGTTTACATTGAGGAGAGTTTAATCAAAATTTAACTACCATTTAAACTACCACTCATGAATATTAATTACGTAACCTCACGTTCGGCAGCCGTTGGTAGTGCGAGGTGCGAGGTTGGACGTCAACAACAGACGTCATGGTTACCTAATTAATATTTAGAATGCAGCTGTATTAGCATTTATGAGAGGGCGGAGTTCTGCGCTCAGGACAGAAAGAAATAAACGGAGGAGCGGCAGCGAGAGGAGGAACACGGACGCTTGCGGAAGACACGCGCTCTCAACCTGCGTATCTGAAGAATTAGACGTGCTTGTCCAGGTTAGTGAAGCATCTTATTGTTCACTTCATAGTCCGCCCCGTTTATTTTATACTTAAATCAGGCATTACTTACAGCTGCTTTAATTACCAGATGTTTGTTATCGGGGTTTTATGTGTCTAAGGATACTGACTTGTTTTTGCAGTTGTTGTCTTTGAGTTCCAGACCCCCGCCCTATTTGTGCTCAGACTGAGTTTTAAAGCCTATAATTAAACACACTTGCAGAAGCTGCTATAAAAAGTGTACTGCGGTCATCGGAAAATAACGCTTCCTAGTGCAGTTTACAGAAAACAGCGTTTAACTGTCATCAGACTAATATTAGAGCAGTTAAACTGTCATTAAACAGATGAGTTAAACTGACTGTTTACAGTTGCATAAACTGCTTAGTCTCACAAGTTACAAATTGATTTGAATCCGAAAATAAAGACAGATTAACCCTTTGTTAACTGCTGTTTATGCATCTGGACCCAGAGTAGATCTGTTTTGCCACCCTAAGGCTAATATGAGGTGAGATAAAATCTGTTTAAGGTGGGACACTACAGGCTAAAATGCTCTGTTTTCGATTTTGAGATTTTTTTGGCTTTTAATAGTGTTTTTTCAGACTAGTGGTAAGAAAACATCCCAAACCCACTTTAAACTATTTATTTTTGGGCACTTTATCTATTTGTGCCTAAAGATTTTGATTTATAATACATATTTTTAAAGTTTTTTTCTCGTACACTGAGCCAAGTATCTCCACTTCAAAAACACTTACATAGAGCAAACTTTACTGTTTAATTCCTATCTATATTCTGAAGGTTTTACAGAGGGATTTTCTCATATATAATTTGCCAGATTGTATACAATCGTAAATCCTTCTGTTTGAACCACCCGCTCTAAGTGGGACTCGAACCCAGGTCCGCTGGCATGGGAGGCTGGCTCTCTAACAAGGAGGCTGAAGACCGCAGTCTCTAGCGTTTTGAAATCAGGGGAGTGATATATTTGAACACAACGTGCATATTTAAACATAACGTTTTAGAAAACTTGTAATATGTAAATAATGTTTGCAATTCTTATTGTAATCAATTCACTGGAGAAGTAAGTTGATAACCATTAGTTTGTTTTTTAACCTATTCACCTGCAGTGTCTCGCCTTAACTGTCCTAAGACTAACTGTTTTAATGCACAATAAAACGGTCATAATATTTGTCAGGATTGATGGTTGCACCAGAGACTCATAGTCGTGAAATGCACTAATGAATGATTTATCACAACAGTTGGCAAAAGATGTCAGTAGAGTTATGATGTTACAGTGTCATTTGAAGTCAATTTTAAGCAGTCACATTTTTTTTGTTCCTTTTAAATTACACCAATAAATAATCACCAGGGATATTTACTGCAGGCTGATGGTCCTGATTGTTCTCTCTCTCTCTTTCTCTCTCACACACACACACACACACACACATACTATCCTTAATCAAATAAATTCCTGAGCCGCAGGCCTGTGTGACGGGAAATAGAATAGCTCAGGAGTGTGTGAGTGTGTGTGTGTGTGTGCACAGATCCAAGAGACCGGAGGATTGTGGAAAAGTGTGTTGCTCGGAGCCATTCTTTACTCTAGGAAAAGAGTCTGTGTCCCGTAAAATCTTTCTGCTCTGGAGAATACTGATTAGATTGAGTCAGATCTCTGACAGAAGCAGGTGTTGTGGTTTGTGTAAATGTTATAAGAATATGTATATTGTGTAAGAATGAGCCTCAGGTCAGAGTCGTTTTACTATGATTTATTATGATTCCCATTGAAGAATTTCTTTGTGTCAGGGCAGACTTTGGGCTGTTTTTGGATTATAATCATCCATTTAAGGTCTTAAATGTGTTTCCGTCCTTTGTTTTGAAGATGTTTTATTGTCTCTTTTAAAGGTGCTATCTGTACAACACTAGCAGCAGCACAATAATAATGTATAGTTTCCAAACATACATTCCAGCCCTGTGAAGTCCATGCATGATAAAAGCAATGAGCATTAAAGTGGTTTTACCACGCTTGGGCACAAAACAAACTCACTTAAACTCAAACTCACTCACCTTGTAAAATCACTTTTTTAAAACACAGAATTAAGGGGCTGATGCTTTTATGTGGCAAAAGCAGTTTGATGAAAGTCAGCAAATTCAGATAGTCTATCTGTCTGTCTATCTTTTTCT
This sequence comes from Chanodichthys erythropterus, assembly GCF_024489055.1. Lineage (NCBI taxonomy): Eukaryota > Metazoa > Chordata > Actinopteri > Cypriniformes > Xenocyprididae > Chanodichthys > Chanodichthys erythropterus. The sequence goes on from NC_090237.1 coordinate 5,144,687, forward strand.
CTATATGACAGTCTGTCTACCTGTCTGTCCGTCTGTCTGTCTACCTGTCTATCTGTCGGTCTATCTGACAGTCTGTCTGTCTTTTTGTCTGTCTGACTGTCTGTCTACCTGTCTGTCTGTCCATCTGTCTGACTCTGTCTGTCTATCTATCTATCTGTCTGTCTGTCTATCTTTCTGTCTATCTGACTGACTGTCTGTCTACCTGTCTGTCTGTCCATCTGTCTGACTCTGTCTGTCTATCTATCTATCTGTCTGTCTGTCTATCTTTCTGTCTATCTGACTGACTGTCTGTCGGTCTGTCTGTCTGTCTATTTATGTGTCTGTCTGTCTACCTACCTACCTACCTGTCTGTCTGTCTGTCTGTCTGTCTACCTGTCTATCTTTCTCTCTCTGTCTGTCTGTCTGACTCTGTCTGTCTACCTGTCTATCTGACAGTCTGTCTGTCTGTCTGTCTGTCTGTCTGTCTGACTGTCTGTCTGTCTGTCTGTCTGTCTGTCTGTCTGTCTGTCTGTCTGTCTGTCTGTCTGACTCTGTCTGTCTGTCTGTCTGTCTGTCTGTCTGTCTGACTGTCTAGATTCAAGATTCAAAAATAGCTTTATTGGCATGGAGAAAGGAATCCTTACATTGCCAAAGCATTAATAACAGTCAATAAAAATAAATAAATAAATAAAATAATAATAATGAAGAAAGAGAGAAAATCAGCAATAAAATAGCAATAATAATAATAAAATTGCAATAAAAATGTTCAATCTTATAATATTTATAGAAGTGTCTCTAGGCATTTAGTGAGTGTGTTGGTAGTTCTGTCCCGCTGGAGGCTCTTTCGTCGTGACAGGACCTCACGTACCTGGCAGCCAGGTTTGAGCTTGCTGGGCTTTCTCCTAGCAGGTATGGGAGTTTTTCCATATTTGATCTCTGATGAAAGTCTTTGTGGTGGGTTGAGAAATGGGGATAGAAAGCGTCCCTAATTTGTGCATATTTAGTTCAGGATGTCAGAAAGTGCAGTTCTGTTTCCACTTCATTCTTTGTGCAGTTTGGACACAGCCGGTCTTCCTTTGATAGCCAGGTCTGTCTGTGTCTGCCTGTCTCTATGGTGAGATCGTGTTCACTGAGTCGGTACATGCTCAGGACTTTTCTCAGTTTAGGGTCACTCACTGTACTCCGGTATCCTGCCAATTAATATTCTCTGTTTAGGGCCAAATAGCATTCCAATTTACTTTGTAGGGCTGTTGCATCTGTCCAATGATTTAGGTACTTTTCTTTTTGTGTTTTAATTATTTGGTTTGGTCTGGCTAAGTTTTTATTTTCAGTCAGACATGTTGTTGTTTGTGTAGTCAACTCTAAGACCAATTGGCCGAGGGCGTTTCTTCCTTGTGTCAGCTCTTGGTAGTTCAGGGCTTTGTCTATCTGTCTGTCTGTCTGTCTCACTGTCTCTGTCTGTCTGTCTCTGTCTGTCTGACTCTGTCTGTCTGTCTGTCTGTCTCACTGTCTCTGTCTGTCTGTCTGTCTCTGTCTGTCTGACTCTGTCTGTCTGTCTGTCTCACTGTCTCTGTCTGTCTGTCTGTCTGTCTGTCTGACTCTGTCTGTCTGTCTGTCTGTCTATCTGTCTGACTGTCTACCTGTCTGTCTTTTTGTCTGTCTGTCTATCTTCTGACTGTCTGTCTGTCTATCTTTCTGTCTATCTGACTGTCTGTCTATCTGACTCTGTCTGTCTGTCTATCTGTCGGTCTGACTCTGTCTGTCTGTCTGTCTGTCTGTCTGTCTATCTTTCTGTCTGTCTGTCTGTCTATCTATCTGACTGTCTGTGTCTGTCTATCTTTCTGTCTGTCTGACTGTCTGTCTGCCTGACTTTCTGTCTGTCTGACTGTCTGTCTACCTGTCTATCCTTCTCTCTGTCTAAATGTCTGTCTGACTCTATCTGTCTGTCTACCTGTCTGTCTGTCTGTCTACCTGTCTGTCTACCTGTCTGTCTGACTCTGTGTCTGTCTGACTGTCATTCTTTCTGTCTGTCTGTCTATCTTTCTGTCTGTCTATCTTTCTGTCTGTCTATCTTCTGTCTGTCTGACTGACACTGTCTATCTGATTGTCTGACTCTGTCTGTCTGTCTATCTGACTGTCTGTGTCTGTCTATCTTTCTGTCTGTCTACCTACCTGTCTACCTGTCTGTCTGTCTGTCTGTCTACCTGTCTATCCTTCTCTCTGTCTAAATGTCTGTCTGACTCTGACAGTCTGTCTGTCTGACTGTCTGACTGTCTATCTGACTGTCTATCTGACTGTCTATCTGACTGTCTATCTGACTGTCTATCTGACTGTCTATCTGACTGTCTATCTGACTGTCTATCTGACTGTCTATCTGACTGTCTATCTGACTGTCTATCTGACTGTCTATCTGACTGTCTGTCTATCTGACTGTCTGTCTGTCTATCTGACTCTGTCTGTCTGTATGTCTTTTTGTCTATCTGTCTGTCTATTTATCTATCTGTCTGTCTGTCTGTCTGTCTAGTAAATATGCCAGTTCAGTTCTCTTTCAAGCAGATTAAGAACTTTTGTTTATAATCCATAAACAACAAAGTGTATGAAAACAATGAAACATGTAATTCTAAAAATAATTAAAAAATATGAGCAATTTTTTTACTTTATCATCCCGTCTGTCTGTCTCTCTCTCTTCTTCAGGTGAGCTGCCTGTGTGTCCCTCACAATGTTGGTCTCACTGCACCTGTGCGTGTTGGTGGCTGTTTGTTCTTTGAGTGTTTCCGCATCTTTGTCCTCGTCTTACGGAGAACGAGGCTCTGATCTCGGCCTGCAGGTGTTTTTGCGTGTGGTCCAGGACAAACCCCTGGAGAATGTGGTCATGTCCCCTCACGGCGTGGCCTCCATCCTGGGCATGCTGCTCCCGGGGGCCCACGGGGACACTCGCCAACAGCTACTCACCGGCCTCAAATACAAGAAGTCTGGTGTGTATTTGCTCTGGTTTCACTTGCATTCCTTAAGCATTAAAATACAGCGCCAGATTTACTAAATGCTTGTTCCTCTCCTGATGTCAGGAGGATTTAGTGAGAAATGAGCGATTAAAATGACCTTATTGCATATGCATTTGTAGGAGTTTATCTGTCAGACCGCTAAATTCATGGGAGGAAAGTAATTAAATGAATCATGCAACATGATTTACTAAAGTTTGCGTTAGTCAATTTACTGCTATTTGCGCCATTATTTGCCACCCAAAAAAAGCATCTGACATGACACTGAATGTGTCAGTAGGTCACCCGCACCAGTTTCCACTCCCATCTGCTCTTTTATTAGATTGTGGCTGCACACGAATTTGCCCTGTTTAGTAAATCTAGTGCATAATTCAGTGCTACAGATGTGAATGACACCTCTGAAAAAGTAGCATGATTTTTGCTTTGCAGACAATAAAATGTGCAATTGAAAATAGCAATTTCAACCCTGTTATTGATGTATAAAAAATGACTTTTGTGTGCTTGTTTTGCTCTCAGGCCCATATAAGATGTTGCGGAAGCTGCATAAGGCCCTGACGACCAAATCCAACGCTGATATTGTGACGATCGCCAATGCGCTGTTCCCAAATGAGGGCTTCAGCATGAAAGAAGACTTCCTGACAGCCAACAGGGAGAACTTCCTGTGCGAGACTCAAACCATTGACTACAGCAACCCAGAGAAAGCTGCAGAAACCATTAATGAATGGGTGAAGAACAGCACGAAAGGTACACCTCACGTTAACCTCCGACCCCTGTATCTGATACCCTGACCTCTAGCCTGGATTACTTAAAGGATTTTACAATGCAGCTTCTCTCGAAATTTGATATTTATCCCTAAATAAGCTCTTAGCCATGAAATTACGGCTTTTATTGTTTAATGTTTATATATCTATATGTATGTATATATATATATATGGGGCATTGACGAGAGTTATTAAGTGTTAACAATGAGATTATGTGGTTTTTATAATCATTTAATACTGCTTTTGTCTTTTTTTTTTTTTTTTTTTTTTTTTTTTACAATATGGACAAAAGTCATTTGGTTTAACCAAAATTTCGGTTTTACAAAATGACACTTTTGGTTTTACCGAATGACGATATTTTCAAACAAAGCTAACAGGCTGATATCTAGTTAGCAAAAGAACAATCAAACATTTTATATTTAGTACAAGTTTTTAAAATATTACAACATTTTCCATGTTTTATAGCAGTTGTACCGAATGACCTGATGTTTCCAGATGTGTATGAGCAAGCGAAAACATGAATTGTTCAAACAGTTAAGAGAGAGTTAGTTACTTTGCTTCATGACCATGTGGTCCTTTGCAGGTGTCTGAATGATGTCACATCCTGTCACATGATAATGACCACATGATCCAAAATGGTCCTTTTATATTGGTTATACCGAATGACATCAATTAAATTAATTTTTCCAGACATTATTTCTCATAACAAAGCAACGACTTCTACGCATAATTTTAATGCCATAAAATCATGCCAGAATAAAAAAAAATATAAACATTTATTACATTTTAAGACATTTTGATCACAAATGAAATGGCTGTATTGGCCTTCGGACAGTTAAACCGAATGACATTTTGACACTTCAAAATCTTTAAAATACCTTTATATGTAGCAAAATATAATTATTAACCTTTTGGATTCAATAAAAGAGATCTAGTTGTACTACATTTTTTTGTTTTATATTATTATTAAGGCCTTTGGACAAAAAATTACATCACATCACATCATTGACCCATATATATATATATATATATATATATATATATATATATATATTATATATTTATTTTTTTTATTTTTTTATTTTTTTTCTTCTTTAATTTATAGGAAGTATAAGTTTATCAATGACTGAAAACCAATATTTGGTTCCAATAAATAAACTTAATTTCTCTATTTAATTGTCTTTATTTGATTGTATTTATTCATTCGTCATATTTATTTATGAATTAATTTTTATCTTTAATTATTAATCAAGTCATATTTTTATCTTTTAATTATTTCAAGTTATAAGAAAAATAAGAAAATATATGCAAAATGATTGAAAATTAAGTTAATTAAAGTTTATCAATAACTGAAAATAAAAATTTACCAAATTAAAAAAGAACTTTTTTTTTATATAACAAAATCACAAATCAGGGTTTTAAACTCTATTTACATGTCTCAGATTCATGCATTCATTCTTTTTTTCTTTCTTTCTTTCAAAACTTGCAACTCTCATTCAAAATGAAAATAAAATGGAAACCAGCTGATTTAATATTTAGTTAGTTCGACCTCCTGTCCTTTCAGTAACCACTTGTTGAAGAAAAAACACTTTTTCCGGCAATATTTATAATATTAATGTTATATAAATATATGTAATACTATTTTATACTATGACCTGCTCTGTTTTGTTTTTTATCAGGCCATATTCCCAGTCTTGTCAATGCGGATATGTTCGATTCGGCTCTGACTCGATTGGTGGCTGTCAATTCCATTTACTTCAAAGGCCTGTGGAAGTCCCGTTTCCAGGCCCAGAACACCAAACCCAGAAGCTTTACTGCAGGAGACGGAAAGTCATACAAAGTGCCCATGATGTCTCAGCTCTCCGTCTTCAACATGGGTGAGATGGTGTGATTTTCTTGTAGGTTGCATCAGATATTAAACTCACACACACAAAACTGAAAGATATTTCCTACCACGTGATTCGTGCCCTTGACTGTCTGGATATGTGTGGAACTGTTTTCCAGAGACGACGATGCAATAAAAACGTGGCTACTCTTTAAATCGCTGGGAACGCTGGAGTATTTTAACTTTACAGTTCCTCATAACCCAGGAGATGGGACTAAAAGGGTGCAAAATGTGAATTAATTTAATTCTAATGCAAAAGCCAAGAGTGTCTGGCCATCAACAGAACCATTTAAAATCCATAAAAACACCAATAAACTTTAGTTTTTTTTAGTAGTTTTGATATAAGCACTTTACAAGCAGAATAAAGTGTTTTATAGACCGTGCGAGAGGACCGCACTTATAAAGTTCACCAGGGTGACTGGGATATGATCCATACACACGTATGTTGAATATTGTTTTGAAGAACTTTTAAGTTCATAAAACTAATATTTAAAGAGGCCATATTATGCCATTTTACAAAGTCTTGATTTTGTTTTTGGGCTCTACTAGAACAGGTGTTCTTGCTTGAATGTTCAAAAAACACATTTTTCTCTATTCTCCATTGTTGCAGCTCCTCTCTTCCTCGTCTGTCAGTAACGCTCCATTTAGTTCCTGTCTCTGTAAAGCCCCTCCTTCTGAAAAGCTCAGTGTGCTCTGATTGGTCGACTTGGGCGGGAATTATTTAAATGAGGAATACTGTGACATGTTTCCTGGAAGAAAACTCAAGACTACAATCAGGGCGTTTCAGGGAGTTCAGAAACAGTGACACTGATATAGAGAGTAACTCCTGCTGGAGGGACTTTTGCAGAGCAAGCTCAAACAGCAACTTTACACACTTAAGACATTTGAAAAGCATAATAGGGCCTCTTTAATAGTTGAGAGACCCAGTGTTCAGCATAAAGCCTGATCCGTGATGCAGTGTATTTGTTCTCTCTGCAGGTCAGGCCAGCACTCCAGCAGGTTTGAAGTATACAGTGATCGAGCTGCCGTATCATGGCAATAGCATGAGTATGTTCATTGCGTTGCCGTCAAATGAGGACACGCCCCTGTCAGCCATCTTGCCGCACATCTCCACAGCGACCGTCCAAAGCTGGACCAAACAGCTAAACCAGAGGAGGATGCGCTTCCTAATGCCAAAGTGAGACACGCTGTCCTTTTAATATTCACTTGGACTTGTCTTATTTTAGTCTTTGTATGATGCAGTGTTATTTTAGTATTATTTGTATTATTACAGTATTTATTCATATTTTTATTTTCAGTTTTCATTTTAAATTTATAGATAGATTTTTTTAAATTTCTATACATGACATGAGGGTGTGCAAATTGTTTTTTTTTTTTTTTTGTCTTTAGAAAAGCTGAATTAGTTTAGCAAAGTGCAGAAATTCAGTGTTATGGAAGCTCATTTTTGCGACATAAGAAAAAAAAGCCATTCTTTGATAAATCATATTTAAGTCACAATTATGAGATAAAAATATTTATCATAATTATGTCTTTTTATCTCAACATTTGGACTTTTTATGCTATAATCTTTTATCTCATTTCATAACTGACTTTTTATCTCATTATTCTGACATTTTAACTCATAATTTTGAGTGTATCTCATAATTATGAATTAGTATGTCGTAATTTGACTCTTTATGCTAAAATCTTGACTTTTAATAATTTTGTCATAATTTTGACTTTTTATCTCATAATTATGACTTAGTATATCATAATTTTGACTCATAATTTTTGACTTTTTATCTCATAATATGACTTAGTATGTCATATTTTGATTTTTATTGCTATATTTTTGACTTATCTCATAATCTTGACTTGGTATGTCATTATTCTTGCTTTTTATGATATAAAGTTGACTTTTGGCCTTTGTATCTCATAATTGACTTATGTCATATAACATGACTTTATATCATTGTAGCAACTTTTATCTCATTATTTTGTCATAATTTTGACTCATCTTATAATTTTGACTTAGTATATCATCATTTTGACTGTCATCATTTACTTTTATTCTCATAATTATGACTTAGTATGTCATAATTTTGACTGTCATAATTTTGACTTGGTATGTCATCATTTCGACACTTAATGCTATAATATTGACTTTTATCGAATTTGACTTTTGTATCTCATAATTTCATATAACATGACTGTTTATCTAGTATTTTATTTTACTGCAGCTTTATTTAAGTTACTGAAAATGATTTTTTTGAAAGTTAATAACGCTGGTCTGATCTGTACTGAATCTGACATACTTTGTGGACTCATTATTTGCTGAACCAAGCTAAGCACCTCTAACGGTTTCTGTCCGTCTCTTCTTCTTTGAGCAGATTCACAGCCGAGCAAGAGGTGGATTTGGAGGCTCCTCTTAAAGCGATGGGAATCAAAGACATCTTCAGTCAGAACAAAGCTGATTTCAGACACCTGAGTGAGTGACAGCTGTCAGTCGTGCACAGATCATTTCCTGTGCATATGTTTGTGCATGAACTAATGATATCGTTGGTTGTTGACTGTGAACTTCAGCCGCATGAATCCCGTCTCTCAGTCGAGTGTGAAAATGAGTCAGAGTGACAGTGTTAGAGCGCTGGTCACCTTCCAGAGGAGCTCCACACGATCTCTAAAGACACAATTCTCCTCAAAGCCTTTGCTTTATTGCCATAATGCTGTTAAACGACAAACTTTAACCTGAATTGCTGCAAGCAGTGAATCACTGTGCCTTTTCTACTTTAACCTACAAAGAAAAGTTAAATAGGGCAAAGCTTAAAGCCATAGTTCACCCAGAAATGAAATCTATCATCATTTACTCACACACACGTTATTATGTTTTCAATGGAACACAAAAGGAGATTTTTTTTCTCTCCATACAGTCTGTCGTTCTCCAAATAGGATCAAAAATGATCATAAAAGCTCTCTTTGGAGCTTGACAGGCACTATGAGACCTCATTGTATGGACTATTGAAGAAAGTCATACAGGTTTGGAACCACATGAAGATGAGGAAATGATGACAAAATGTTTCTTTGACAGCATTTAAAGCCCTTTCTATTCTTAAACCTTGATTTTAGGTGTTTAGAAATGCCAAATTATTTTAACAAAGGCAGAAATTCAGTGTTATGGAAGCTCATTTCTGCCACATTAGAAAACAAAAGTCATGATCAGTCATAATTATGACATAAAAAGTCAAAATTATGAGATACTGAGTCATTATTATGGCAGTCGGATTTTTTCATAATTATGACCGTTGAATCTTTCTCAATTTTTCTCATGTTGACTCATTATTATGAATTTGTATCTCATAATTGAATTATTATAATTTTAACTTTTTATCTCATTTTGACTTAGCATCTCATAGTTACAGCTTTTTGTCTGATAATTTAACTTTTTGTCATAAATTTTGGCTTTTATTCCTTAACTACTCAGTATCTCATAACTGCAACTTTTTATTCGATAATTTAACATTTTTGTCATGATTATGACTTTTTATATCATAGTTATGACTTAGTATCTTATACTGTAGCTACAACTTTTGTCAATTTCGTCTTTTTGTCATAATTTTTGTCTTTTATTCTCATAGTTATTAGTATCTCATAATTACAATTTTATGTCATAATTATGACTTTTATATCATAGGTTTGACTTAGTATCTTATAGTTACAACTTTCTGTCATCATTTTCTCTGTCATATTTTTTCTTCTCAATTATCACTTAGTATCTCATAATTACAACTTTTTGTCATAAATTTGAATTTCTGTCAATAATTATGACTTATATCATAGTTATGACTTAATATCTTATAGTTAAAACTTTTTGTCATATTTTTTTGTCTTTTATTCTCATAGTTATTACTTAGAAAGCTGTAATTATGAGATACTGTCATTATTATATATATATATGACTTGTTACAACTTTTTGTCATAATTTTTGTCCTTTTAGTTCTCAACTTTTTTTTTTTAGATTAGTTACATTATTATATATTAGTTAGATTTGTTAAATCATAGGTTTGACTTGTCTCATAATTATAACTTTGTCATATTTTCACGTTTTTGTCATAATTATGACTTCATATCATAATTATGACTTAGTATCTCAGTTACTTTTTGTCACAATCGACTTTTTGTCAACTGCTTGGGTTTTATTATAATTATGACTTAATGCCACAAATAGTTGTAATTATGAGATACTATTACTATTGACTCATAATCATAATTATAATCATGATTTATCTCATAATTTCTTCATTTTATGTTATAATTGACTTTAATGGGCTGATGTTAGAATTATGATTTACGAAAGCGTGTGTGTGCGTGTGTGTGCGTGTGTGTGGAAATGGGCTTCCATCCAATGTTTAAAGAATCAAGCTGAAAATATCAGAAATAGCATCTGTGGAAAAATGAGAGGGACAAATATAAATACATACTAAAGTACAGAGAGAGAGAAAGTCAGAATAAAAGAGGTTTAATATTAACTAGAAGGAAGGAAGAGGTTTTGTCAAGCATTGTAGGCCAACCTGGACCTGCAGTCTGAAGTGTTTTGTTCTGTTGCCCCTGTGTGGCCGTCTGATGCAATCACATGACTGTCTTCTGGTGGATGGATGAAACTGGGATGTGCAAGTCAGCTCTATATTAGCTGAATACAAATGATTTCAGCCCTCTGTGTTCTTGTATGATTATGAATAATAATAATAATAATAAAACTAATACAAATAACATTTATGAATATTTATTGCTGTGCAACATCATGAATGTTTTGATGGTTATTGTGTTAAGTGTAGTCTTTATGTTTGTGTATGTAACAGGTTCGGAGTTTGTTTATGTGTCCAAAGCGCTGCAGAAGGCCAAGATCGAGGTCAATGAGGATGGGACTAAAGCCTCTGCTGCCACAAGTGAGATACTGTGCCATAAATGTTTTAAAATCCACTCACAATCACGTCCAGCGAGACCCTTCATCTGTGGTCATCTCTCATTTCAGCTGCAATCTTGCACGCCCGATCTTCTCCTCCGTGGATGGCTGTGGACAGACCGTTCCTGTTTCTCATCAGACACAATCCTACAGGTACACACACACAGCTCACATACATTGTATGGTCCTTTATCTGTTTTATAATTATGAATCTGTAAGATTAAAATGTCCTGACTGTGAAATCTGATCCCGTTCTCTTCTCAGGAACCATTTTGTTTGCTGGCCAGATCAACAAACCTTGAGCCAGAGATCAGAGGGGGCTCTTCCTCAGACATACACACACACACACACGCACACTGATATATTAAACTTTTGTCCCGGACTGCGTGTTCTGTACCCATTCAATTTCTCAAGTGTCTTTTTACCCTCATTTTTACTTCGTCTTTGTATTGCATTGCTGTTAGCTTTATATACTTGGGGAATATTTTCTAAGATTTTATACATGGTTTATAATTTGTCTCTAATGCAAACTTTCTCACAAAATGTGTGCAACTGAAATGCTGACATAACTTTTGTTTAACTTTAACTGAGAATTGTTTTTGTTTTATTTTATTTTATTTGTCATATTAACGATACATTTTCCTGCATTGAGTCATATTTTATTAAATAAGGTACTTAAACTGGTTCACCTTGTCTTTTTTAACTTTCAGACTTTTACATTTTTACAATATTTGTTGTTTATTTAATAAAGTATACTCAATTTACTAGTTTTGTTGCTTTTGCAGTTTTATTATGCTAGATTATACACCTATAAGACAACAACAATAAAACATTAATGAAATGTTTCTTTAAAAAACACTGATAGAATACATATACTCATACATATATTCATATACTATCAATGGCAAGGCAAATAAACAGTGATAATGTTCAGAACAAATAAATATATATATATATATATTTAGCCTATATTGATGTTAGGCTTTAATACATAAAATTATCTAAAAAATAATTTGTAAATAAGATATTTTAGTTGAAATCCGATGGCTCAGTGAGGCCTGCATAGCCAGCAATGAAATTTCCTCTCTCAAGATCCATTAATGTACTAAAAACATGTTTAAATCAGTTCATGTGAGTACAGTGGTTCAATATTAATATTATAAAGCGACGAGAATATTTTTGGTGTGCCAAAAAAACAAAATAATGACTTATATTTTGATGGCCGATTTCAAAACACTGCTTCATGAAGCTTCGGAGCATAATGAATCAGCGTATCGAATCAGCTGTTCGGAGCGCCAAAGTCACGTGATTTCAGCCGTTGCCAGTTTGACAAGCAATCCGAATCATGATTCGACACACTGATTAATTTGTGCTCCGAAGCTTCATTAAGCAGTGTTTTGAAATCAGCCATCACTATATAAGTCGTTATTTTTTTTTTTTTTTTGGTGCACCAAAAATATTCTTGTGGCTTTATAATATTAATATTGAACCACTGTACTCACATGAACTGATTTAAATATGTTTTTAGTACCTTTAGATCTTGAGAGAGGAAATGTCATTGCTGGTTATGGAGGGCTCACTGAGCCATCGGATTTCAACAAAAATATCTTAATTTGTGTTCCGAAGATTTATGAAGGTCTTATGGGTGAGGAACGGCATAATGAATGACAGAATATTCATTTTTGGGTGAACTAACCCTTTAATATGATAATTTAAAATAGTGTAATACAGTGTTAAAGGGATAGTTCACCCATTTTTGGAGAATGTCAGTAACCAAATAGTTGAGCTCCATTGACTTCCATAGTAAGAAAAAAAAAATACTATGGAAGTCAGCGGGGTCCATCAACTGTTTGGTTACCGACATTCTTCAAAATATATTTTGTGCTCAGCAGAAGAAAGAAATTCATTCGGGTTTGGAACAACTTAAAGGTGAGTAAATTATGACACAATTTTCATTTTTGGGTGAACTGTCCCTTTAAATATCACGCGATATACGTTATTATAATAAAACGAATACTTAATAATAATTTGTATACGCGAATTATATAATAAACAAGTATTCGTATATAATTGTTAATTTATAAATAATTTAATCATACACAATATTACAAAGTAGTTGTTTGTATTTTTACAGGCGCGTTTTCACGGAGCGTTACGGTGCCTCGCGCTGTTTCGGTTGAACTTCCTCAACGCTCAGCTGACTCGAGAGGAGGAATCATCATCACACGGGGGGAATCAAGGGAAAAACAGCCATGGCGGCGGAGATCCACTCGAGGCCTCAGAGCTCCAGACCCGTCCTGCTGAACAAGATCGAGGGCCACAGCGACAGCGTGAACACGGCCGTGCTGATCCCGAAAGAGGATGGCGTTATCACGGTCAGCGAGGACAGGTACAGCCGGTGTTTACACGAACACATGATGACAACGCTGAAATCAACACTTGGTTTATTTATCTGTTTATTTGTTTACATCGTACAAGTGTTACTATGGTGGTGCCACGGTAATACCATGGTACTAAAGGATTACCATGTTTATATAGGGTATTTCCATGATACATCATGACACTGTTTTGAACAGAACTTCACAAGCTAGATTGTTGCTTGAAAACTTCAGATTTGAGGATGAATTATGAATTACTTTAACATTCATTGCTTCCCATAGTCAACATTGTTACTACAGTAAAACTGTGGTAAGTGTGTATTTACCATAACTGTTATCATGTGACCACAAATCAAAAGCAGAATGATTCTTTAAGCTTCTCAGTGTTTGAAGATCTTGTTCATTTATGTTGGGTTTACACTATCAATAATTCTAGTATATTAAAGCAACTTTTGTAAGACATTATGACATAAAAAGTCGAAATTCTGTCATATTTATGAGATGAAAAGTTTAAATTATGACAAAAAGACTTTCTAAGACTTTTCATCTATGACTTAGTATGACTTAGTATGTCATAATTATGTCTTTTGCACTTATATCAAGTATGATATGATAGATTACAGGCTAAAATACTAATGTATTATTTATTACTACTATAGATTATTGTAGTTATTGTTGTGGTAGCTTGATATATACACCGTTATCATCAAAAATTTATTTAAAATGACTGATTTACTGTCAAGGACATCCCATATTAATGAATTATCTTGGCATAAAAGCTGATTACCATGGTAATTTGGACACGTTTTACTTGTTTACATAGATATTGTGCTCCATTTAAATGTCTTTGGATAATATTTGTGTTTTTCATATGATTTATATGAGGAAAACCTGCTGGAAAATGCAACTTAAAGGGTTAGTTCACCCAAAAATGAAAATTCTGTCATTAATTACCTACCCTCATGCCGTTCCACACCCGTAAGACCTTCATTAATCTTCCAAACACAAATTAAGATATTTTTGTTGAAATCTGATGAGGCCTGCATAGGGAGCAATGACATTTCCTCTCTCAAGATCCATTAATGTACTAAAAACATATTTAAATCAGTTCATGTGAGTACAGTGGTTCAATATTAATATTATAAAGCGACGAGAATATTTTTGGTGTGCCAAAATAAATAAATAAATAATGACTTATATAGTGATGGCTGATTTCAAAACACTGCTTCATGAAGCTTCGGAGCACAAATGAATCAGTGTATCGAATTATGATTCGGATTGCGTGTCAAACAGCCAAACTGCTGAAATCACGTGACTTTGGCGCTCCAAACCGCTGATTCGATACGCTGATTCGTTATGCTCCGAAGCTTCATGAAGCAGTGTTTTGAAGTCAGTCATCACTATATAAGTCGTTATTTTGTTTTTTTGGCGCAGCAAAAATATTCTCGTCACTTTATAATATTAATATTGAACCACTGTACTCACATGAACTGATTTAAATATGTTTTTAGTACACTAATGGATCTTGAGAGAGGAAATGTCAATGCTCCCTATGGAGGCCTCATCAGATTTCAACAAAAATATATTAATTTGTGTTTGGAAGATTAATGAAGGTCTTACGGGTGTGGAACGGCATGAGGGTGAGTAATTAATGACAGAATTTTCATTTTTGGGTGAACCAACCCTTTAAACCAGCCTAAGTTGGTAAGCTTGGCTGGTTTTAAACAGCCTTTTTTAATAGTGTTAGAGGGGTTTTGAATATTTGTCAGTGTAAAAGCCATTTTCTTTGAGCAGTGACGTTGGTTAAGTTCCTCTCAGGATGAGCACATCAGTGCTTGCTTTGTTTCTGCAAGACTTGAAATCATATCTGATTTCGCCATGCATTTCAACAGACTCGTCTTAATGTTTTAAAACAATGACATCCTTGTAAAATGGGATTTACATCTTTTTAAATGCTTAAAAATGATCGATCAGCAAGAGAGGAGCTCAAGAGTTCAATTTGTTAGAAAATGTTTTGGTCCAGAAAAGAGTTTTAATTGATTCAGAGCAGTTTAAAGCATTTTGGTAAGGCAAAACCGTGTTAGTGGAGGTACATGTGTGATCATGTCCTGATTATCTCTCTAAGAGCAGATGCACAAACATATGATACGCTTGAGATTTTAGCAGGAATTGAAACTAAATGAACTGAGAGTTCAGCTGCTCCGGCGACACGTATGCATGACCATCACACTTCAGAGGGTTGGTTATTTTTGTTTTGTTTTTTTGTTATATTAAAGTAAGAATGGTCTCCACATATAGTATACATTCATCAAATACTTTCACTTCAAGTCCACTAAATCCCAGCGTCAGCCCAATCACAAGTACCGGTACTAAGGAAGAAACCTATACATATGAGCCTGACAAAATTTTTAAAATAATTTTAAAGAGAAACGTCAAATGGACGTTTTGCATCTGAAGTCTTCATATAAATATTTAAGTTCGATGTGTGAAATATTTTATGTTAGATGCGCTTAATCGATTTGACAGCTTAACATTGATTTCTGAACTAGGAGTGGTCTCTTAATTTTTTCCATAGCTGTATATATATATATATAATACTCTGAACAAAATTATAAATCTCCTTTGCCGAGATAATCCATCCATCTCATATCAAGATGCTGATTAGACAGCATGATTATTGCACAGGTGTGCCTTAGGCTGGCCACAATAAAATATATATAACACACACACAGTCAAACCAAAGTGTATTCAGACACCTTGAACATTTCATTCATTAATTCAGTTTATATTGTTAAACTACAGAATGTTGTTTGTGTTTATTTCAGGACGATTCGAGTTTGGCTGAAGCGGGACAGTGGACAGTACTGGCCCAGCATCTACCACACTGTGTCCTGTGAGTGTCATTATTTCATCATTGACTCACTCTTAAGTTGTTCCTAATATGTTTAGCATAATGTTCACGCTGTACTTTTCTACTCAATGAAAGTGAATGGGATCTCGAATATGGCGAGATCAGGTTTGACGTGAATGAGCATCATCAGTTGTGAAGTAAATTAAGCAAAAGATACATTTTTAACACACAGTCTTCACGTGCAATGGTATGGTTGCTATGGTAACTCGGTCTGTTACCATAGCAACCATACCATCCCCTTTATATCTCACATACTGTACATTCACCAGTAAGAGCATCATTGCTCTTTTTGTTTGAGCTGATTGACATGTCCAATTCCACCGGGATCTGTGTTTGAGAAAAATAAGTTGAGAAAAAGTAGTAGGAGAAAAATGCTTCAGATACTGTTATTTTAGCTTTAATGTATTTTTATTTCAGTTTCAGTTTTGGTAATTGTAGCACTTCAGCTCATTTATTTCCTGTAGCTGAAGGCAACATTTCTCATCTTCATTTAGGCTAATGTTTTTCATCTGATATGTGTTCTTTTATTTTAGCTTTATTTCAGTTAACAAAACGTTTTTTAATATTTTTATTTAAATAACACCGTTCAGAAATGGTGTTATTTAGTTCCAGTAGTAGCACAGAATTGACACCAGCAGAAATCTCAGAGGAAGTGGGTCAAGTGTTTCTGTTTCTGTCCAGCTCCGTGCTCCTGTATGTCATATCATCATGAGAGCAGGCGGATCTTCATAGGACAGGACAATGGAGCTGTTGTGGTAAGTGTCACTGTATCGCCCCTGAGGGCTGAAGTGTTTTCAAATGGTGAAGATTATGTCTCTTCATACACTTGTACTCAGGGCAGCTCTGTGTATTTGTGTATTAAAGGGGGTTTATTATGCTTTTTCCCATGTTCATCTGTCTTTAGTGTGTAATGTTGCTGTTTGAGCATGAAAGTTCCTCCAGCAGGAGTTACTCTCTATATCAGGGTCACTGTTTCTGAACTCCCTGAAACGCCTCCATTTTAGTCTCGAGTTTCTTCCAGGAATAAACACGCCACAATATTCCTCATTTAAATAATTCCCGCCAAAGGCATATGCAGAATAAAAGGGCGGAGCCTGGTTGAGTTAGTTAGTAGTGTGTTGAAACTGTTATGTTACAAAAACACATTCAAAGTGCTCGACCAATCACAACGCACTGCCGACCAATCAGAGCAAACTGTGCTTTTCTGAAAGAGGGGCTTCATAGAGACAGGAACTAAACAGAGCGTTACTGACAGACTGTGAAGAGAGGAGCTGCAACAATGGAGAATATGGGAAAAATAATGTGTTTTATGAGCATTCAGGCATGAAAACCTACTCTAGTAGAGCCCAAAAGCCACAAACATTTTCAGATCATTTTCTTGCCTTCATGTTGTTCCCAACCTGTATGGTTTTCTGTGGAGAACAAAAAGAGATGTTTTGCTGAACATTCACACTGCCCTTTTTACATACAATTTAAAAAAAAATAATAATAATTAGGTATAACTAAGGCTGCATTTATTTGATCAAAAATACAGTAAATACAGCAATATTATAAAATATTATTGCAGTTTAAAATAAGATATGATATATTGTAAAATGTAATTTATTCCTGTGATCAAAGCTGCATTTTCAGCATCATTACTCCAGTCTTCAGTGTCACATGATCCTTCAGAAATCAAATTTTGGCAGAAATGGTTGCATTTCTTTCTTGATTCTTTGATGAATAGAAGCTGACAACAGCATTTATTTGAAATAGGAACTTTTGTAACATTATAAATGTCTTTACTGTCACTTTTGATCAATTCATTGCCTACTTGCTGAATAAAAATATTAATTTCTTAAAAATAAACTTCTGAAGTATAGTTTATAAAGGTACTGTGGACAAAAACACCATGTAAGTAATCAGAAGACTTGAAATAAATGCATAAATGGTGCTTTTTTGTCCTTATTTGGGTCTTGAGTGTCCCGATCACTGTATGGGAAAGCTCTCGGTTTGTGTTTCACAAAAATATGAATGTCATCTGGGTTTGTAGTCACATGAGGTTGAGTAAGTGGTTAACCTGTTGAGTAATTCATGCAGTTTTTCTGTAATGTTCTTTCTTCTGTGTTTCACAGGAGTTCCTCATCTCAGAGGATTTCAACAAAATGAACCATGTGAAAACATACCCAGGTAAAAACAGACACTTATGCATTATTTCCATTAGACTTCTCTCACACACTTTAGATGATGGGCTGGATTTCCCTTCCAGCAGAGCGCTGAAGTGTGTTTGTGCGGCACATGTGCTCTCTGTCCCCTGAGTGTGTTTCCTTGAGAGAGAAAAACACACACACTACACTACTTTCCTTTGGCCCACCCAATCACTTGAGGATAATTTGTTCTTTCCCAGCATGCCCTGGGGCTAAGACTCCCATGTGAGCTCTCAATAGACACTAGACACACGCACACAAGATGATTATGACTGGATGAGTCAGAGCAGCTCTGGAAAATGTGTCTGGAGAAAACCGGACAATGCCAGGAAAGTTTGTGTGTGTGTGTGTGTGTGTGTGTGTGTGTGTGTGTGTGTGTGTGTGTGTGTGTGTGTGTGTGTGTGTGTGTGTGTGTGTGTGTGTGTGTGTGTGTGTGTGTGTGTGTGTGTGTGAGAGAGAGAGACAGGCAGTATTCTGGCTAATAATATTTTAGTTGACCTAATTTGAATGAATTAGTTGTTATTGTGATCTGCGTTATGTTTCTTTCAGATCAAACACAGTTACACTGTTAGTTACTCTACCAGGACACACAATGACATCATCACATGATGACATCATCTCACAAACATCTCAACACACACAATACTCTCTGGTTAGGGACGTGAATCAAATCACAAAAGTGTGTGTTTGAGTGCAGAATCTTAATAATCCACATGATGTGCAGTTCAGCAGAGCATAGTTCATGGAATACTGTATCCCACAATGCAATTTGCTCAACGTCATCTTGTTTCCAGTGTCACAAATTTTTGATTGGACTGCCAAAGGTTAAGACATTTGACCTGAAATCATTACTAAATAATAAACATTAAATTAAAATACTAAATATATATTTTAAATTAACTAAAAATGCATGCAAAACTCAAATATTAATATTTTGGAATAGATTTTATTTGTTATATTTTCAGTTTTCATTTTATCTTTTGTAGGCTAATTAGTTTTTTTGGCTTTTGTCATTTTTATTAGTTTTATTTTTTCTTTATATCACTGTTTAGGCTTAATTTATTTTTAAGTTTTAGTTTTATTTAGATTTTATTATATATATATATATATATATATTAGTTTTATATAGATTTTTTTAGGTTTTATTAATTTCCAGTTATAATTTTGTGTTTGTTTGTTTTTTGTGATAGGCATTGTTTCTCTTTTTCTTTTTTTTTTTTCTTTTTTTTTCATCTTTTTTTTATTATTCATTTTATGTCATCTTTATTTCTATTAACAAAACAGTTTTTAGTAGTTTTCGGTAACAATAACTAATGCAAATGTCATTATCATCATGCATTCTGCAGACAGTTTTCACATACTATTTAAAAGAGAACCTAGTAGGAAGTATATACTACACAGTGAGCAGTACGCTAGTGTTCCATTCCTAACATATGTTGTGTCCCAAATGACGCACTATACACTATACACTCTGTGCTCAACTGTTTAGTGTGAACTTTAATAAGGTTATTTTGTCATTCAACATCAGCGTCTGTTATAGCCCCTCCCCCTCCACTACGTAATTAAAGCTGTGACAGTCAAGAGCATGAAGTGCCCAACATTCCATACTTCGTTTTTTTTTTCAGTTAATTAAGTGCATCAAATGGGTATTTAAAGTTCTTTTTGGAATTTTCAGTATGAACATTCTACTCAATATTTCTACTACAAAATCCAATAGAATCCTGCATTAGTACATGAACTGGGACGCACATGTAGTCTCAGACCCTTTGAACTGTGATCCTCACCGTGTGTGTGTGTGTGTGTGTGTGCAGCCCATCAGAACCGTGTGTCGGACCTCATCTTCTCTCTGGAGAGTCAGTGGGTGATCAGTACGGGTCATGATAAAAGCGTCAGCTGGATGAGCAGTCAGAGCGGCTCTATGCTGGGACGCCACAGCTTCGGCTCATGGGCTTCCTGTTTACAGTATCCTTGACTCCAGTCTCTCCCTGAGAAATATTTCTAATGCTTTTTTACATTTTATGCATGTGATTTCTGTGGATCGCAGTGGTTTCTGTAGTGGTAGTGTGCTGTGTTGGAGGTAACGTGACGTAATCAAATGTTATTAATAATTATTTTATATTATTATTAATTATATTGAAACATTTTCTGCTACCCAAGGTGCATTTATTTGTTGTGCTGCTTCATATTTTTGTGGAAACTATAGTTCTGCTCATTGATGTCTAGTTAACAAGTGCCTGAATGTCTTTCAGAGACATTTTGATTAAATAGATTCATTATAAATTTTAATGGACTGGCAAATTATTTAGTGTCCTAAACTGCTTTAAATAAATGTTTTTGTTATTAGGATTATTTCCTCTGTCCTGTGTTGTTTTCTTGACTACACAAACAGATATGATAATGATACCCAGCATGCCTTTGTGGGAGATTATTCAGGGCAGATCACTCTACTGAAACTGGATGAACAGTCATGTTCTGTCATCACCACACTAAAGGGCCATGAAGGTAAAACACCTACAAACACATGTTTACTGTGCTATCTGAATGAGGACAGCATATACATATATATATAAGACCCCAATATACTCACTTTTTGTTCTTCGATTTCACTTGGAGTCTATCAGTGCATTTATAATCCACATTTAGCAGTTTAGGGCTAAAAGGGAAATGTAGTCAGATTTATCTCGTTTTTGAGGACAGTTTTTGTCTCCAAACTATAGTTTGCTTTTTCTAAACACATACATCTTAGTGCCTTTTGTAACTGGTTTCAAAGTTTTGTGAAAGAAAAGGAACTGATTTCGCACTGAGCTTTTCCCTTAACGCCCTTCTGTCTGTCTGTCTGTGTGTATCTGTAGGTAGTGTTGCTGCGTTATATTGGGATCCGGTTCAGAGGTGGCTGTTTTCTGGAGCGTCTGATCACAGTGTGATCATGTGGGACATTGGTGGCAGACAAGGACGCACATTACTACTGCAGGGACACCAGTGAGAGACACACAGACACACACATGTTTGTTTTTGTGAATTGTGGGGACATTCCATAGACGTAATGGATTTTATACTGTACAAACTGTATTTTCTGTGCACATTTTTACTTTCTCAAAAAATCTCATTCTGTATGATTTATAAGACTTTTGGAAAATGGGGAAATGGGGAAATGGGGTAATGTCCTCATAAGTCACCCTCTCCTTATAATACCTATGTCATACCCATGTCATTATACAAATTTGTGTCCTGATATGTCACAAAAACACACACACACACACACACACACACACACACACACACACACACACACACACACACACACACACACACACACACACACACACACACACACACACAGGTTTCCATGTTTTATGGAGACTTCCTATAGACTTAATGGTTTTTATACTGTACAAACTGTATATTCTGTCCTCCTACAGTAATCCTTCCCATAACAGAAAACATTCTGCATTTTTAAATTTTCAAAACACTACATTTAGTGTGATTTATAAGCTGTTTTCCTCATGAGGACCAAAAATGTCCCTATAAGGTCAAAATCTACTGGTATTACTATCCTTGTGGGGACATTTGGTCCCCATAATGTAGGAAATACCAGGTACACACACACACACACACACTTGACAGTAATAGCCCTAATGAAACATCGCTATAACAGCCTGTGAATGGCATAAGAAACCAAAATTGGGAAATGAGAAGTATTTTCAGTTCCATTTCTTTAAAAGAAAATACTGAAAGTGAATGATCTTCATGAGTTTCAGTTACATTAACAATCTTTGAGCAGGTGCATTCTTCTAATTCTTCTAAAATATATCAGTCTGGACACGTCTGAGCCCCTAGAATCAAACATAGAGATGTAAGAGAGAACATGGATTCCTTATCGCGAAATAAATCACTTCAGAGTGATACGAGACCGTTATGGGGTTTAATTTGTTGTAATGACCGTCTGACTGTACATTTATGTCCTGTATATTTCATAGATACTTACAAAATAAGGTTTTGAACTGTAGTGTATGTAGGAATAATCATTTTGTCTCTGTCTGTGTCTCAGTGAAAAGGTCCAGGCGTTGAGGTATCTGCCTCTGACCCATCAGCTGGTGTCCTGCTCTGCCGACGGAGGAATAACAGTGTGGAACATGGAAACAACACGAGAAGAGGTACTTGACATAAAATGCCCGTATATGTCATAGCTGTTACTATTTCATGTTTTAGCATGACTGGAACGCTGTATTGACCAATCAGCATCCTGGAAGGGAATCTGTTTTATAAATACTAATATAGTGCGAGTTTAAATACACACACTGGACACAAACACCGATATCAGAACATATTCATGAATGAATTCATGGCCATGTGTCTAATCATGGAGCAGTGACGAAGTTTTCTTGGTGTCGCCATGGCAACCCCTGCGTCAGTCATTAAAAAGTCGCATCCATCTCTATGGTGACCAGAAAGCAACTCAGACTCAAAATGTCATGGAGACGTATCTCTTTCTCTCTTTCAGGCTCCGCAGTGGCTGGAGAGTGATTCCTGTCAGAAATGTGAACAGCCGTTTTTTTGGAATATAAAGCAGATGTGGGACACTAAGACCCTGGGGCTTCGACAGGTACTTTTTAAAATATAAAGATCCAAAACTTTTTCTTTTGCATGTTGTTCATCTGCACATCTAAGTTGTCTTAATGAAGCGTCTCAGTGCCCGTGTCATATCCTGTCCTCAGCATCACTGCAGGAAGTGTGGTAAGGCCATTTGTGGGAAGTGTAGTTCGAAGCGCTCCACGTACCCCATCATGGGCTTTGAGTTCCAGGTGCGCATGTGTGACGATTGCTACGACACAATCAAAGAGGAGGAGTGAGTTTGTTTTATTTTAGTTTGTCTTCTTTCTGCCCTCTCTTGCTTTCCTGTTTTTGATTCTTATTCTTGTGTGTTTACATTTGCGTGTTGCAGTCGGACTCCTCTGGCTACGTTTCATGAAGGGAAACACAACATCGCTCACATGGACATGGACCCGAGCCGAGGGCTGATGGTCACATGTGGAAGTGATCGAGTTGTTAAGGTCATACACTCATGCTTGATCTCTTTCATTCTAGTGTTTTAGTCACTGTGTTTGGAGTAGCACAATGTGTTATTTCTGCAGTATGCCGTATCTATACTAACACTGTATGTACAAATTTTTTAATAATATGCATTGTTGATCAAGATGACTTACATTGACAAACTGTGCAGTATATAACCAGATCACACTGCATGGAACGTGATATCCCACAATGCAATCCACTCAACTAATTTTTCACTGTGACAAATGAAATAAGAAATATTAGCTATGATTTTAAAACATCTGCTACCCGAATTAGAGCTGCACGATTAATCATAAAAAGATTGCAATCTCGATTCAAACACCCACACAATCTTATTTATTAATGACAGCGATTCATGTCTATTGACAAAATCATACCGGAACATTCAAATCTGTGTTTGTGCTGCCGCTGAACACAAAACCAACATCACAGAAGTATTGAGATAAAAGATTAAAGTTAGGATATAAACACTGATGTCTACGATAGCGATCAAAATAGAGCAAACCGCCTTTGGAAACTAACTTGGCGCTTCAAATAACAGTTGTATCGCTTACAACTTAAGCCACTATGTGGCGACTAGTGACTATTAAAATGTGTTTTTGTCATTGAATCTTTCATTCAAAAGATTTGTTCAAAAACACAGATTCATCCATTAATAAAACTAGTATTTTTTGAATTCATTCAAAACAAATAAATCATTCAAATTAATTAAACTTTTTTAAGAGTCCAGCAAGTAATATTTCCAGAATTATATATCCAGAACTGTGTGTGTGTGTATATATATATATATATTAGTGCTGTAATCTAACCTATGATTTTGTAAAAAAAAAAAAAAAAAAAAAAAAAAAAAAAGTATATATATATATATATATATATATATATATATATATATATATATATATATATATATATATATATATATATATATATATATATATATAATTTTTTAAATAAAAAACAATGTAGTAAGCAGTGTTGTTATTATAAAACTATAAAACTGTAAATAAATTAGTAATATTTTATGAAAAAGTAAAAAAAAAAGTAATGAAATGTAATAAATGTTCTCTTGGCAACTAACTGAAATAATAGTAATAGTTTAAATTGAAGTGCTGCACAAAACTACATTATTACTAAAACTTTAAAATTAAAATTAAAACTGAACATAAAAATAGCTGTCAAAATATTAATAAATACTAAAATAGTATATAAATAATAGTAAAATAACTAATTAAACTAAAAGCTAATTCAAGATATTAATAAATGCTATAATTGTATATAAATAATACTAAAATAACTAATTAAACTAAAAGCTAATTCAAGATATTAATAAATGCTATAATCGTAAATAAAACTAAATTAACACAAACATATTAAACTAAAAGCTAATTCAAAATATGAAATGCTGTAATATTATATAAATAATACGTAAATAACACTGTTAGTCTATTATGGTCTATTACATAAATCCCATTTGTACATGTTACGTGTGAATGGTTTTAGGTATAATTTACACAAATTGGTTCTGATTGTGTTTGATGAATGAAGTCTTCTCCAGACCTCTGATTGGTCCTCCTGCTAATCATTTGGTCGGCCTGTCAACAGATCTGGGACATGACGCAGGTGGTGGGAAGCAGTGTAGCGGCGGGATTCTCTCCCCGCTGATTGGCTGTTTCTGAAGGCCCCGCCCACACTCCACCAAGCGATATCTGTCGAGGATCATGGAAACACTCACCTACCTGTCTAACTCTCTCGTCCTTCAGCTGTGGAGTCTACGCAAAACAGACAGTTCAACAGGGTGTATGTGAATATATGTGTGTGTTATTGGGATGGTCCTTGATTTATGAATCGGAGGCATTCATGTCTCTTATGAGATATGATGGCCTGGATTTGAGTGAACATGAACTCAAGGTACTTTTAAAAGCACAATATTTGCGCTCTTTCACTCTATGTGTGTGTGTGTCCCTCTATTCATAAGTACCATTCAAAAAAACAGGAAGCATTTCCTTCATCCAACATCCTGTTTATTTATCCATCTGTCTTGTTTATCTTTCTTCCACTTTTTGAATTTGAGTGCCACTACCACTTGCATAAATTCTAATACAAACTTGCATTTTCCCCCAAAAACTGTCACTGAAACCCAATAAGGCTCAAACTCCGAGACAGACGGGTTCAGGTCAGGTAGGTGAGGATAATTAAATGTAGCATATTAAATCCATGGAGCATTTTATGACTAAACGCATTAAGTTAGTACATGATGTTTGTAGTGTTCTGCTGTTAAACACTATTTATAGCACTAATCATCGTTTCTCTGTGGTTTAGGGACAAATTAAAATTATGGTTAACTCAAAAATTAAATTTTGTCAACATTTATTCACCCTTGTATCTTTTCAGAACTGTTTCACTTTCTTCTGTGGAACAGAAAATTGGATATTTAGCAGAATGTTGATGCTGCGCTTTCCATGCAACAGAAATGAATGAGAACTGGGGCTCAAAAAAATCATAAAACGAGCCCATACGATGTGTGCACTATAACTCTTCTGAAACTTTATGATAGCTTCCAAAACCAAAAACGAACAATAAAAGTAGTCTTTCCGATTTATGCGTTATATTAATTGTGCTATATTCTGACAAAATTAACTTGTTTTTCTTCATAGTAGTATTAAAATCTTTTGCATATTCTACGTTGCCATTTTGCAATTGCGTACGAACTGAGCCCCTAAAAGGACATGGTGATGGGCAAAGATATGAGAAAAATATATTTCCTTCACAAAACATTTGCGTTCCGACAAGAAACTTAGCATTCGCTCGCAAAGAACTCAAAAGTTTTGTGAGCGAACGCAAAGTTTTTCGGTGGAACGCAAATATTTTGCGAGAGAATGCAAAAACATATAATTTTTGCTCCCATATCATATATTTTTTTCCATTGAAGGAGGAAAAATTATTTGGCAATGCTTTCGCCTTCTCTCGCAAATGTTTTGCGTTCTCCCAGAAAACTTTGTGTGCGCTCGCAAAATGTTTCCCCTGAGAAACTTTGCATTCACTCGCAAAGAACACAACATTTTTGTAAGCGAATGCAAAGTTTGTCAGGAGAACACAAAAACATCATTTGCGAGAGAATGCAAAAACATTGACATATTTTTTCTTCCCATTTCATTATGTTTTCTATTATCATGTCAATTTAGGAGCTCCGTAGTAACGTGACGACCGGTAGTATTTTTCAAACCTAGCCGATAGATATGCAAATGAGATTCGAGAGACGCGGGATTTTTATCATTTCATTCTGTTCCTGACACAAATGGAATGTAAACATTTTTTTATGTTCCACTAAAGTAGGTTTTGGAACGACGTCAGTAAATGATGACAGAATTGTCTTCTTTTTTTTTTTTTTTGTGCACTATTTCTTTAATGTACGTATTAGGGCCTATTTTTCTTTCAACATGGCTTCAGATTCACGCTATGCCGCTGTACGGCTATAAGCAACTTCTAGATGTTTTAAATTTACATACAGCTCATAACTAAGGTAACACTGGCCTTTGAGAAGATAGTAACCTGTTTACAAACATTATAACTGACCAGCGCTGTTTCTGGCTTACTTTCGATATTTCTCTCTCTTCATCTTCATTTTTTTTTTCTTTTTCACTCTACTGTGACGTCTGGAGTTTCCCTCCGTTATCTTTCGCTCATTGTCTTGATGAGTTCTCTGTTCCTTGCACTGAATTGCACAGTCTGTGTGTGTTCATGATCTGAGGGTACAAACGGTGTTTGTGCGAATGTTTGCATTAAATGGCTGATTTGTGCCTGTGTAAAGCGCTTGCTTCACGGCGTTCCTTTTGATTTGGCCTACGTCTCATTCCGCGTGTTGTAAATAATGTCCACTCATAAACTGATTTTCCTCATTTTCGCTTCATGTAAAATTCAAGCTGGATGTGAATGTAAGAGTTGTTTTCACAGAAAGCAGATCTTGTATGTTGTGTGACATCTTTTTGTGTCATTTAATTGGAAATATACTGGCGACGATTGTAATTTCTCATCTTTCATTTTCGGTTAGAATTGTTCTTATTGTGTCCTTAAAGGGACAGTTCACCCCAAAATGAAAATTTTAACCACTTTTTCATTTACTCAACCTTAAGTTGTCCCAAACCTAGCTGTATGAATTTCTGTATTCTACTTAACACAAAAAAGAACATATTTTGAAGAATGTCAGTAACAAAACATTGACTTCCCTAGTATTTCTTTTTTTTTTTTTTTTTTCAGTGGGGTTCGTCTACTGTTTGGTTACCCATATTCTTCAAAACTTCTTTTGTGTTCAGCAGAAGAACAATTTAAGCTTGAGTAAATTATGACAGAATTGTCATTTTTGGGTGAACTATTCCTGTAACATCTATTTTACTGAAACTGACACTTCAGGGAGTCACGCCGTTTTGCCGAGATCACAGTTCAAGTAAAATTGGAAAACTGTTTTCTTTATCTTCAGACATTGAAAACACTGTAAAATTCACCATGCTTCTAATTCTCAAACTCTAAAACTGTAAATAACTCTAAATGACCTGTTTTTCTATGTTCTTTTTCTAAGACTTGCTTTACTTCAGTAGTTCAGTCAGTAATGAAGTATTATTCTCTCTATGTATACAAAGTTGAGCTTCTGTGCTGGAAAGCTCAAACATATGTATTTTTCATACGAAAATCTCTTTGTTGCTAATATGAAAACTGACGCAAGTCTTAATGCTGACTGGTAGTTTCTGCCCAGAGATTGAACAAATTATTACAATAAAGTTCTAAGCTGTATCTCACATGCAAGATATATAGTTTTTCTTATTTCAGCTCTAAATACCCCACATATCATTTATTATAGCAAAAACACAGTTTTTGTGTGTCCCTTTAAATGCAAATGAGCTGCTGCTCCCAGCCCCCTTTCCAGAAGAGGGCGGAGCTTTAACGCTGCATTCATATGGGGCGTCAACGCTTGATGGAGGGATTGTCTGAAGCTTGTGTTGACGCAACCATTATAGTGATAACAGCCAATCACATTACTTTCCGGTGCTGCATGAACGCAATTGGCTAGCGACTGCTCTAGGGTGTTTGCATTAAGCGATCTGATTGGCTGATGCCTGCGTTGGTGCTTAAAGTTGAGAAATCTTCAACTTCTGCCACTTGCAACACGAGTGAAGCGACCCGACGAAACCCACAATTCAGTTCGGCAATGCATGACGTCACCCATTCGAAGTAAATGAGAAGTGTTAACGCCGACGCCCCGTGTGAATGCAGCGTAGCAGCTTGTGCTTCACTTGCTCAACAACAACAAAGCTGGAGAATCTCACACAGCCAAAATGAGGATTGTCAGTAACGGTGTTCAGCCTTACATTGTTCAAACCGGAGTCGACACTGATGGAGAGACTCAGGAAGAACTTTTAGAATGAAACTGGACGTTTCTGAACGGTTAGTGGATAAATGTGCTGGCCTTTGCAAATAAACAGGGTTTTAATGCCTTGTCTTTACAGAAAAGGTGCAGTTTTTCAAGACAGTCACCTTTTACACTGTTCTTTACAAACGTGGTTATACAATATATAAACGAGGTTTAAATTAGACTACGGACATCTGGTCTCTAAAACATGGTCTAATATTGAACAATAACTTTAGCTGCATTTCTTGTGGAACAGGCTAATAGGCACATTGACTGAAATGCCAATTTGCTCAAAAATCATAAAAAATAAACAGTGTGACACTTACTACTTCTGGAGGTGAAGCCTGGATCATGAACTTTTGGTACAGATCCATACTTGAGTAACAACTTTTTAGCAAAGCCTGCCTTGCATTGCCCTCATTCACAAAGCAGTCTGGAGTGAAATGATTTGCACAGATATAAACGAATTTAAGTATATTTTGTGGGCGCATTGCCTTCAAAAATAAATCAAATCCACTGCATCCTCAGTGGCTCAGATGTTGGGAGAAAATTAAGAGTCTTATGTTCACTTATGTTTAAGTCATTTTTACCCTTTTCGGTCAAATATTGTGCTGCAAACCTCAATAACAGATTTATGTTGTGAATGCTGGCAAATGACCATGGTATAAGCGGGATAATCCACGGCTAGCTGTGCATTAATCGATTTGAATGCACTCTGCAGAGGTTCTTTGCCTTATTTATCCCTTACTTATTTCTTTATTTTTTATAGTTTCTAGGGTGAATCCTATGGAACACGTAAAGGGACATGGTGATGGAAAAGATATGAGATAAAAGGAAAAAACTATATAACAATGCTTTGGATTCACTATCCTACATAGCCCAACACACATTCAACACACCTTCAAATATATTTATTAATGTTTGATGAAAACTTGTGAAAATACAGTCATAATTAAATGATTAACAACACAGTCTATATATGTAATAATGTAATCATACATTATTGTCAGAACAAATAACGATTAAAAAAAAAAAAAACTCTACACATCATTTCCTTATTCTCTGGAACATCAGGTGACTCTCAAACCAAAGAGACATCCAATCACATGCCCCCAAAAGCAGGAAATGTTCTTTCCAGTCAGTTTCCTGTGCTTCACCAGGTGATTGGCCGTGAGTGAGTGATTGACAGCTGGGGTGACTCCGGTCAGAACGGGTTCCCACCTGATTGACCTGATTCGTTGGAGTCACCGACACAGTGAGAACGCACTGCGATTGGCTGAGATTGATCACGTGGTGTCAGAACAAGCTGTCGGAAAAGAAGGATTCCTGCCTCTTCTGTGACCAATGATAGGAGAGAATTGAAATGTACAAGGAAGCAGAACAGGAATAAACAGGAAGTAGACATTGTGGTAAAAGACTTAAACGTATTTAAGCATTTATTGAGCATAACAGTCTTTCACACCTTCACACTTTCAGAGTTCAGGAGGACATTTAATCTACAGCTAAAAGTTGTTGTGAGGTATTGTAAGTACATTCACACTGCTTTTACAGGTGAGAATAATGTCTAAACTGTTAAAATGTGTTGTGTGTTAGTGTTCTACGTTTATTTGTGTAGCAATTGTGTCATGCGAGTGTATTTAGTGAGGCTGGAAACCCTTGGCCAGATCCTCCATGACGCTCATGAATTTCTGATCTTCCAGCTGTGAACTGTGCGTCCAGGCTAAGGGAAGATGAGCCGACACCATCTGCCGATCTAAAAACACACACAAAGACATAGGGATGTTTAAAACAGGCCATCCGTCCAAACGGATCTGGAGAAAAGATTCCTATTGGCTGAAGAATCAATATAAACTGCCTGACCAAAAAGAAAGTTGCCATTGGGAATTAAATAGTCAAATACTTAAAGGATTGGTTCACTTCAGAATTAAAATTTTCTGCTAATTTATTCAACCCCATGTCATCCAAGTTGTCTTTATTTCTTCAGTTGAAAAGAAATGAAAGTTTTTGAGGATAATATTCCAGGACTTTTCTCCATATAGTGGACTTCACTGGGGTTCAACGGTCTGAAGGTCCAAATGTCAGTTTCAGTGCAGCTTCAAAGAGCTCTACATGATCACAGAGCAGTGTAAGACGAGCATTTGTGGTTTAAAAAGACAAATTTTATTCTTTATGGAAAATGCTGATCAATTCCCTAGATAAGATCTTTATTCCTCGTCTGGGATCATATAGAGCTGTTTGAAGCTGCACTGAAACTGTAATTTGGACCTTCAAACCGTTGAACCCCAGTGAAGTCCACTATATGGAGAAAAATCCTGTATTTGCCAATTTAAATCCAAACAGCAATTTTTCTTTTTTTTTTTTGGCAGTGTATACATGTATATAGAGAGCAATTGTAGGATTTAAGAATGATTGTGAGGTTGTATATGCCTCAGTAGAAGCCATATGTCTGATCTCAAGCAACTTCCAGTTGAAGAACTACCCATCATCCTGAAGCAAAATGCACCAACTGGAGAAGTTGTCATTACCATGGAAATGCCACAGCAGTGACTATTCGCTGAAGCTACAGTTGCTAGGTTACTTTATATGGCCATGTATCATAAATAAATAACATATACATGAATTCAAAACTATAATGGTGCACCAATCAGGTTTTGCAATGGTTTATTTAGTAGTATGTTCTCTATATCAGTGTCAGTGTTTCTGAACTCCCTGAAACGCCTTCATTGTAGTCTTGAGTTTTCTTCCGGGAACAAAAACGACACAATATTCCTCATTTAAATAATTCCCGCCCAAGTCATATGCAAAATAAAGGGTCGGAGCCTGGTTGAGTTAATAGTGTGTTGAAACTTGCGGTTATGATAAAGGGCGGGACATTTCCCAAACACACTCAATCACAACACACTGCTCCAGCCAACCAATCAGAGCACATTGTGCTTTTCAGAAGGAGGGGCTTCATAGAGACAGGAACTAAACACAGCGTTACTGACAGACTGAGAAGAGAGGAGCTGCAACAATTCAGAACATGGGAAAAATGTGACATTCAAGCATATAAACCTATTCTAATAGAGCCCAAAAACAAAACCAAGACTTGTAAAAGGGCATAATATGACCTCTTTAGTTCTTTCACCTGTAGTGTCTTGCTTTAAAAGACTAGTACTTGAGTAACTCTGAAGATGTGAGCACCCGCTGTTCAGTTTCCCAGTTCCAAAAGGTCATGAGGTCGCCTTGAGTTCACTCCGGCCGTGTCTGGTACAGAAGCTCCGCCCACTACAGCTGCACTGGAGCTCCGCCAACTCGCTTTTCCCTTTCTTGATCTCTCTCGCTCGTTCCTTCTCCTTTCATCCTCGTTCTCTCTTTCACTGTCATTGTCCGGTCTTTCTTTGTACACTCTTTGTATTCTCTTCGTCTTCTCTCTGCTTTTCTTGCTTTCATCAACGTCTTTCATCCATTCTTTGTCTCCTGAAAGACTCACTTGTTTTATATTGAAACAGATGGATGCCTTATTGGAGGAGATGGAGAATAAGACAGCGGCTCTGTTTCAAAGCCTAGTGCGCTGCCTCATTGCTCACTGCCTACATAGGGATCTAAGCAAGTGATTTAGAACACTCTACAATTTTTTGCACCACACAAATAGCATGGAGGAATAAACTCACAATTGATTGAGTTGCAATGCTGCCAAAAAATATCAATTCAAAAGATTAATCAAATTTAAAATGCAAATTAAAATGTAATTTTATGCTTAGAGTATTAATAGTTTAATTTAGCAACCTGTTAATGCCAAACTACTGCAATGAGTCAAGTCTCCCCTGTGTTTCACATTAGTAGTGCTGTTTGTGTGGCACATGATTGATTTCTGTGCAGTTAGTAGCATGTAGGCCGCAAGGTGGCTCCCAGTCACAACGTTTTGAAAGACAGCCAGTGTGTGTGCTTGTGTGGGGGTGTGTTTGCTCACCCTGAAAAAAATGCCCGCTGGGATTCTTGACAGCCGCCTCGGACACAGCGAGCCAGACGACCGTATCGGCCCCTTGCTCCGGTGTCCGCAAACGCTCCTTCATAGAGCTGTGGAAATCAGGCATCGCGTTCGCAATGGCTAAAGAACGAGAGGCGAGAATGAATCCATTAGACATCTTCAAATCAGTCTGAATAAATAAACATTTACATTTATGCATTTAGCAGAAGATTTTATCCAAAGTGCCTTACAATGCATTCAAGATATACAACATTGTAAATAAAAATTTTTGTTCAACATCAAAAGTTCAGGTTAAAATGTTTAGGTATGATGGATGCATATTTTAAACGTTTGACCAAATGTAATCACATTTTTGCAGTTTAATTCATTTAAAGTCACCATGAAATCAAAATTGACCATTCTTTTTTCCTTCCTAAAATCATGTGCCTCATATTTTTTAATCAGAATAACTTCTCCATCTTGCAGCAACTTCTCTTCTCTGATGACGTGTTTACTGGGGTAAGGGCGGGACAACCTATCAATCACATGAGATCCAACACTACCAAACCACAACCATCCAACCATCAGACCATCAAAATCAAGCCCTGTCCAACATTTGTTCTTGTTTGCAAAGCCATTTCACACTAGGGAAGACTACTGACTATTGAAAAAGACTTGCAATTTCCATTTCATGCCGAC
This sequence comes from Chanodichthys erythropterus, assembly GCF_024489055.1. Classification (NCBI taxonomy): domain Eukaryota; kingdom Metazoa; phylum Chordata; class Actinopteri; order Cypriniformes; family Xenocyprididae; genus Chanodichthys; species Chanodichthys erythropterus. The sequence goes on from NC_090237.1 coordinate 5,177,844, forward strand.
TTTAAATGTAAAAATATTCCATGTCTCTTGAAAGTGCATCTATAATCATTCATGCACATTTTCTTCATTAAAATTTATGATGATTGCGCATTTGCAATTACTTGGCGTGTCGACCCATCCGGGGTGCATCACAGAGAAGTGGATGTTGGGATGAGCTTTAGCAAACTGCTCCGTCATCACCACCTGCTGCCTCTGAAACACAGAGAATCAAGTACATACTGAAGTCACTTCTGATAGAGTCACTACAGCTACTAAACCAGTGAAATGGAAAAGGCATGAATCATTTTTACAGTGATTTTACATGGTTATACACTTTTTTTTTTTTTTGAAAAATTTGAACAGGATGCATTAAACTAATCAAAGTAAAGATAAAGACATTAATAATGTCACAAAATATTTCTATTTCAAATAAATGCTGTTCTTTTGAACTTTCTATTCAAGCTATAAAAACATTTCAACATTGATGATAATCAGAAATGTTTCTTGAGCACCAAAACATACAAGAATGATTTCTGAAGGATCATGTGACACTGAAGACTGGAGTAATGATGCTGAAAATTCAGCTTTGATCACAGGAATAAATTAAATTTTAACATGTATATTCACATAGAAAACAGTTATTTTACATTGTAATAACACAATAATTCACAATATTAAGTTTTTACTGTATTTTTGATCTAATAAATCAAGATTTTTGAAGTCCAAAATAGTGCTTTGATCCATCATAAAAGTAATCTACACGACTCCAGGGAGTAAATAAAGGCCTTCTGAAGCAAAGCAATGGGTTTTATCCATATTTATCCATAAATATCCATATTTACATCTTTATAGAATAAAATAACTAGCTTTCAACAGACGGCCTACGCACATCGACTTGCGGCAAAAGAGTAACTTCTGACCTGACGCATGACGTATTTATGAATGCGGAAGCGCAGAGGATAAAGCAAAACAAAACACTGGTCTAAAATGAGAATTTTAAAAAAGAAATGAGAGGATTTCTATATAAGAACCACGAGAGGCATCTAAGCTTACACTAATCCTACATCCTACGTCATACATCGCGTCAGAAGTTACTCTTTTGTCGTAAGTCGACTTGCGTAGGACTTCTGCTGGAAGCTAGTTATTTAAAGATTTAATTTCTTAGAAAAATGTTTTGGGCTTCAAATATGTGAGCCCTATTCACTCCCATTATAAAGCTTGGAAGAGCTAGGATATTTTTTAATATAACTCTGATTGTGTTCGTCCGAAAGAAGATAGTCATATACACCTAGGATGACTTGAGGGTGAGTAAATCATGGGATAATTTTCATTTTTGGGTGAAATAACCCTTTAAGTAAGTAATCAAACAATCAGCTCCATAACATCAATGAGTAAACTAGCAAATGGCATCATAACAAATCAGTATGTGGACACAAGCTTTACTTTTGACTATGTATGTACCTTGTTCTGTGCGTACACCATAGTGCCATCGTATCTGCCCCTCTGAGACTGCAGGTTTCCTGTTCGCAGTTTCTGCACCAGCATCCCACCGGATGATACTGTTATCTGAAAGAGAGGATAGAGACGGTGACCCGTCTGACATCTGTCTCCCGCTCTCAGTCTCTGGTTTACTCACCACTCTGGGGTCAGGGCTCTTCTCCAGCAGAGGAATGAGGCTCTTGATGAGGATGTACACGGCTGAACAACACAACACAGATATCAGATCAAAACAGTCTGGTATGCTCTTAAAGATATTATAAAGTTAGTAGGAAAGGTCTGGTTTTGTTCGTGTTTGTTTGCTCACTTACCCAGAGAGTTGCTGGCAAAGCTTTTCTCCAGACCCTCACCATTCACCTCCCTCTTAGTCATCATACAGCCGGCGTTATTGATCTGTCACAGCAGAAATGCGTTTATTTGAAATAGAAACCTTTTGTAACACAATAATGCCTTTACTGTCACTTTTGATCAATTTAATGCATCCTTGCTGAATAAAAATCGTGCTGACCCCAAACTTTTGACCCTATAGTGTGTATGTATTTTAAAGCAGGGAGATGTGAGATCGCCTCACCAGGACGTTGAGAGTTTTGTACTTTTTCTTGAAAGACTCCGCAAACTCCCACACTTTTTTGGTCTCAGACAGATCCAAAATATGCACATAGATTTCCTGCAACCAGACCAAAAGTCATGCATTTTATAAAACATAAAACTGCATTACAAACAGAGTTTAAATAAATAAGTGGGTCATTTTAATGATTCATGGTAAATTATTTACACGCTATTACATTATTTTTAAAAGGCACGTTGGTGGAAGCTTCTAGGATTTGATTCTGTGTTACCATCAGCACCTTTAACTATTAAACCACAACCCCAATATCCCAATTGTTCAAATATACTCATACTTTGTTTCCAGAGTCTTTGACGATCTCCGCTCTGGCTTCTTCCGCCTTGTCCTTGTTCCTGCAGACCATGTGAATTGTACCACCTTAAAGAAAAGGAGGAGTCAACAGGTTACACTCCGGCCCCCAAAAAAGCACTTGGACACTAAAAATAACACTTTAAAATATCTGAATGCCACTGCTTTAGATAAATGCAGATAGATAAAACGCATGTATTTAGAGAAAAGCAAACCCAATATTCCAGGATACTGTGTAATGCAATGGCATTTGTACATACTGTATGTTTTGCATGACCGAAATGTTCAAATACTTTCTAGCAACAGTGTATTTTCATAACCATATGGAAAGCAATCTGAAGAACATCTGTACACCACTAGGTTAATTTATATCTTATACTAATTCAGACACCAGAGGATAATCACATTTTAGCTATCAACTACTGCTGTTTTTCCCCAACACGCACCTTTCTTGGCGATGGCCATGGCGGTTGCTTTCCCAATCCCGCTGTTCGCTCCAGTGATCATAAAGGATCGGCCTGCCATCGACACCTCCAGGTCTTTCTCAACAAAGTTTTTAGACGCTGACAGAAATGCCCCCCTGAGACACACATTTAATTAATCTTAAAATGTGACGGGGTTATCTGTGCACCCTTCAAAAACACTGCTAGATTAGTTCAGTTGACTAATTAGTTCACTTTTTGTATGCTTTGATCTATTTGACATCACACTTTTTCAAACGGAGCCTATTATGCCTTTTTTTACAAAGTCTTGATTTTGTTTTTGGCTCTACTAGAACAGGTTTTCTTGCTTGAATGTTCAAAAAAAAACATTATTTCCTCATATTCTCCATTGTTGCAGCTCCTCTCTTCTCAGTCTGTCAGTAACACTCTGTTTAGTTCCTGTCTCTACGAAGCCCTCTTTTCAAAAAGCGAAATGTGCTCTGACTGGTCAGCTGGACCAGTGTGTCCTGATTGGTCAAACGCTTGTGAAAAGCCACACCCCTTACCATAACCGTGAGTTTCAACGAAGTGAGCCGCACACATCCTGAAAAGTGAAGCCAAAGCATTTCGAAGGCTTGCTGGCTGCAGTATAGATCATAAACACTTCCCTCTCCATGTAATCGAATGGGACATGAGTCACTTAACCATAGACTGTAAAAAAAGATGGACGACACACCTTCACTCTCTTCCATTGTAGAAAAGTGAAGCCGCCAGTGTCCCAATATGGGATCTTATGCTGATTTGGGACCCAGAGTCTGCGCAGTAGTGAGCGAACTGGAGCCGCGGTATCAAGGTCCTGCCCACACTCCCGCAGATTTAGTCACAAGCAGATCGGTTAGTACAGTTTACTGCAGAACATCCCATAGGTGTAAAATAAACAGTTATGGAAAATGTAGAAAGTGAAGTTATAGGTACAATCTCCTCCCGAAGATCCTGAAAAAAGTCAGTTCGCTCAGAGAAGCTGTCAATCTCAGCTGTCAATCATGACATCACACTAACTAAAACCAAACTTACATAAAAAACAAACACTTGAACTTACATCAGCATGATAAAAACTACAAAAAATGACAAAATCCATCTTTGAAGTGTAATTTAATTGTTTAGTTTGTCTCATGTCCCATTCGATTACATGGAGAGGGCGGGGTTTATGACCTATACTGCATCCAGCCACTTGGGGGCGATCGAAACGCTTTGGCTTTACTTTTCAGGACTTGTGCGGCACACTTGGGTTGCATTGAAAAGCTTAAGGTGCAGTGTGTACATTTTAGCACCATCTAGAGGTGAGGTTGCGAATTGCAATATAACAAAGCTACAGTGGCCAATACAGGACAAAGATGTCGTCATCTGAGAAAGCAGAGAGTAGCCAGTTAAGCAAATGTGAAACATGCGTGAAATGTAGAAACATGCCGCCGCAAAATGGCGACTTAACATGTAAGGATGTTTGTAGATAGAAATGGCTAATTCTAGGGTAATAAAAACAAGGGTTCGTTATATATGATGCCTTCGGAGGACACATTCTAAGGCATCAAGACACATCCGAATCCAAAGTTATCTCTCCTGAGATACCTTCATCTGATCAATTTATGAAGCCAGCATAGATGCATACTTCGCTGCCTTTGATATCCTACAATCCTGTGCTTCCATTCTGTGACCGTTGAGCTAAAAAAAATAAAGATGGCGTCTGAAAGTTGCAGTTGGTGGTCAGTTTGTGTGTACATGTACGTTTTTGACCAACGTTTTCCACTTTTGATGTCATTTCTAGCGAGATATTACTATTGTAACACTTAAATATTCACTTAATATCACCAAAGCTTGCACTATTTTGCTGTAGATCATTGAACTGTTACTCTGCCTCAGAAATCTGTCCAAAATCAACTTCATGAGGTGCCTTCATGCGCAAACGATGCCTGCAAAGTCACTGCCTGATAAGTTTTCGGATGCAGCCTTGGTTTCAACACGCTACTAACTAACTCAACCAGGCCTGATCCCTTTATGTTGCATATGCCTTGGATGTGAATTCCCAGAAGAAGACTACAATCAGGGCGTTTCAGGGAGTTCAGAAACAGTGACACTCATATAGAGAATAACTCCCGCTGGAGGAACTTTTTCATGCTCAAACAGCAACACTACACACTAAAGAAAGATGAACATGTAAAGCATAATAGGTCCTCTTTAATGATGAAGCACATGTCAATGGAAGAATGTTCTTCTCAACTGATACAAAATTTAGGTTCTGTATTTGTTTGCCACTTAATGTCCTGAAGCGAAACCAGTTGAGAAGCACTGTCCTAATGTGTGGCCTTGCGTCATCGCTTAGCTAATGAGAGCGAACTATCAGTGCGTCCTCTGATAGCACCGCTCCTGGTATCGGCAGCGCTTGTGCCCTTGAGCCCATGTCAAAGACTGGCTTTGTCCACGCGTGCCAGGCCAGGCGGAGGGATGAAGAGGAGCGAGGAGGTGCCGGGGGCAAACAAGCTTTTCTCGGTAAATGCGTGCACTGTTAAGGGTGATGTGTGTCCCATTATAGGACGTGAGAGGTCGACCCGGGTAACAATTTATTAGGAGGACAAAACAGAGATGCAGAGGCTACTGAAAGATAAACTATTTCTAATCATTTGTGAAATTGGATTTCATGGAAAACGAAAAGCAATGTGTGTTAGTGTGTTTACTCGCAGAATGTGTTAAAAATAACATGTTTTGTGTTGTTTTGAACATACAGTCAAACCAACATGTATTCAGACACCTTGAACATTTCATTCATTATTACAGTTTATTCACTAAAAAATGGTACTAAAATATAACAAGATCTCAGAGTTAAACTGTCAGAAAAAAATAATCTTAATCAAAACATGGTCAGGTCAATGTGTCTGAATAATTTTTGGTCCCAAATTTTTATCAATTTTACTGGTAGTCCACTATATGAAGAATTGTTGGGTATAATATGTCACAGTTACATAAATGAACAATAGTGTCCTGCACCCACTAGTAAAAATATATCAAAAATTATATCTAGTGTCTCAATAATTTTTTATTTGACTGTATTTATTGTATATTATATCACCATATTACACCATATTATTAGATTTATGAAAGTTAATGTTTTAATTAAAACATTTACATAATTATACATGGGAGTAGACGTCCAAGTAGGACTGCAGACAAATTCTGGATATTTTAATCTTAAATGTCCAAATATTTTAATAAATTTAAATTAAAATGTAAGGTTTCTGAGCTTTAATTTTAAATTCATCAAAACATTTAGAATTTTTTATTTTTCATTATTTATTTTCCAGACCCCATTAGCCTACATATAATCTTTAATCAAACTCCTCCTAATGAGGACAAATGTATAAATACAGAATTCATAATAAAAATTGCATTAAACTTGCTATGCCATGATAAGGAGATAAACAGCTGTATAATGACTGAAATCTGACCTATGCAATATTTAACACTTTAATTATGGATTTCAAATATTATAAACCTTCATTCAAAAATGCATATTATATTATATTATATTATATTATATTATATTTTATATTATATTATATTATATTATATTATATTATATTATATTATATTATATTATATTATATTATATTATATATCTGCATCGATGAAGCATTAGGCCTATGTGTAATTAAGTTTGTTAATGTTGTTATGAAGTATTTTTGAAGCAGTGCAGCTCTTACTTGGTGAATTCGGTGAGTCCTTTGAGGAACCATGCTGAGTTCCGGTACAGAGACATTCTCACACCCGCGCAGTCGCTCAGGTCGCCCGCCGTGCTCGTGGAGGCTCGCCGGTGCTTTTAACCGGCATCGGGGTCACATGAGTGCACGTAGAGCCCCACGCCACTCACAGAAGGGCCACACTGTCTGCCCTCTACCGGTAATGAACGACATAACACGCTTCAGACTGTCAGTCTCCGACCTCTGATGTTTAAAAACAATTCATTTGTGCCTGCTGTTCTTGACATTTTGATCAACTGAACAGCTGAATGAATAGCTAAGAATATATAAAATAGTCTATTTAAAAAGACAATATCGCAATATTTATAATAATACTTATTATAGTTATATTATTAATAATATATAGCTGCAAGCAACCTGAGTTCAGACCTTTGCGCATGCGCTAAACTATTTTACACGTTATAAGACTGTAACCTTCTAAATCAGAAGGAAGCAATTTCAGCTAATTAACCACAGATATTTATAATTTTCACCTTTACAACTGTTATAGCGCCACTTATTCCCGGATCTCCATAAAAGTTAACATCTGTTTTGATAATTTATAAATAATAGTTTGATTGACAGCAGTGGTTCTTGAGGTAATTTTGTTCAGAACATATGGAATCAATATAACACCATTTATTATACCTCTAGCCTATATATATATAGTCCTGTGATAATAACACGATCAGAATAATAAACACAGGATGCTCTCATACACTTAAAATAGCGGCAATAAAACATATAGTGTCTTGTCATACTTTTATAATGTTTATTGTTTTTGTTTGGCTGGGCCACAGGAGGTTAGTCACACATGAAAATCGTTAATTATCAATGCCTATTTTAAAATATCTCAGGAGAATTACTGTAGTGGAAAGAAGATAGTTCTCGCTACACCTGACCAGGTGAAACTGCAGGTGTGAAGCAGATACAGACGCGCGCAGATCTCGGCCACGCCCTCTGCGCGCCTGTGATTGGTGCACACCTGTGCGCGAGCAGAAACAGCACCGGGGCGAGGTGAGGGTGTCCCGGCTGAGCTGCTGCGACGCGCGCTTAACAGCTGGACATGAACCCGTGCAGAAATCCACACAGGGTCGAGTAGGACTTCTGAAGTCTGGCGTCTCAGGATGGTGAGGTCACAAGAGTGCCGTGATCATTTATTGTCTTGTTGTCATTGTTGCTGTGTTTTTCATGCATTAACATCACAAACAGATCAAAAGTATAAAATAAGAGTCAGAGTGTAAGGCTGCGGTCAGACAGAGCTTTGTGTTTTCCTTCTGTAGAGCTGTTTGTCTGAGATCTGTCCTTATACGCGACCTTTTGTTGTGTTTTACTGCACACAAACACTGTTCTTTTGCTGATAAGAGGGACATTTGTATTTCCTTTTTGTGTCGGGAAGACAAAGGTGCATTTGTTGCTTTTATCTCTTTTCTTGGTTAGTAACACCAGTTTGCAGTTTCATGTTCCTAGGTGAAATGATTCATATAGAGTATTTTTAGTCTAAAAAGCAGTTTTGTTTAGTTATGGTGTAGTAATAATTTCCATTGTATGCATTAGTGCAAAGCAAGTGCATTCAAGGTATAAACTTCCAGAGTTTCCTGAGAATTGAACCCATGACCTTGGTATTGTTAGTGTTGTGCTCATCCTTTTAGGTTCTAAAGATGTATATGAATATTATTTATTATATTGTAATTTATTGTAATGAAATATAACTGGTCACCATTTTTTTACACTTTTTAATCATCCTTTTCAAATGGTCCTGCAGTGTGAGGAATTAATTTGATAAATTCGATTATAAAATCATGAATACAGCTAGGTTTGATGTGTCGGTAATGACACAGCCGGTTTAATAATTAATATTAAATTATTAAATTTAACATAGCCCATTTCAATTTCCTCTGGAACAAGTAATAGATTAATAATAGCAAAGATTGACCATCTTAAGTACCCAAAATTACTTATATCTCATGTTTAACCACTATAAGAGCCAAATCCCTGAAGCACTGGCCGAGATGAAGCTGTTCTCAGCGGGTACTCGAGCACTGAACGGCCGCTGACGGCCTGGAGCTCGCATCTCCGAAAACGTCTTAACAAATTGTAAAATAGGTGCTATGATTAAATATGAGTCACATATTTCAGGTCTAAACAACTACATTCTCGCCTAAAAACCCTTAAAAATACAGTTTGTGGTACAACAAGTGTTGTATTAGTAAAAAATCGTCCGGTGTAGACACGGTGTTAGTGATGTTTTTTGAAAATCTAAAAATGCAGAAAGTTTTCTGTGATGGGTTATGGTATAGAATATACAGTTTGTACAGTACAAAAATCATTAGGCCTATGGGATGTCCCCATAAACATGAAAACACAGCATGAGTGAGTGTGTGTGAGTGTGTGTTTGGTGTTAACAGGGATGCAGGCTCTTGGCAACAGTCTTAAAATGTCAAACACAGATTCCCACTGGGGTCTCTCGGTGAGGAGTCTTATGCTCTATGCTTTTCTATGCCACCAGAAAGGTGTGTGTGTGTGTGTGTGTTACCCTAATAATTATTACTCCTAGTTATACTTTAACTGTGATAGTCCTCCGTTGTTTGACATTCTGACAACGACAAAGCATGTGGTTCTTCACCTATGCGTGTGTGTGTTTTGCTGTATTCCGGTCAATACTTCACGCTGTAGTTTATCCCATTTTCAAAAGCAGCTTAGTGAAGCTTTCAGACATTTTCCGGAGAAATGAATTTGCATCTCCGCTGTAGATGCGTTTCCTGTTGCTGTTCAGCCGTCAGGGGAAACTGCGGCTGCAGAAATGGTTCACGGCTCTCAGCGATCGTGACAAGAAGAAGATCATAAGGGACGTCACGCAGATGGTGCTGGCGAGACCGCCAAAGGCCTGCAACTTCCTGCAGTGGAGGGATCTGAAGATCGTCTACAGAAGGTCAGAGGTCACCTTCTTATCATATGTTCTATCTTCTTCATTACAATGCTTTCTGTAACTCTGTCGCTCTCTCCCATAGAATAATTTAACACAACCTTTGAGCCAAGTTAATGATCAGCCATCAAGCCCTAAAGCATTGTGCTGCGTTTACAGTCAGATAGAGTGTGTGTGTGCCTTTTTCAGATCTTTGCACATGATTAAAGTATTTCAGCAGTTCAGTCTGAAGATACTAACGTGAAACATCTAGATCATTTGACATGCAGAGCAAACATTTGCACGTGATTCATCAGTGTTGTTGCAGTTCTGTACTTCTGCTTTACTACATGAGGGGAACTTTGCATTGTAGAAGTAGACACTGAGAAATAAAGGTTACAAAGAAATATTTTCTTCCCTTTTTGATGTGTATCTGAGTGAAATTGCTTTTCAAACAAGAACAAATGTAGAGCTGGGCTTGATTTTGTCCAATGTGGAATTGATTAGATGGTTGTGGTTTGCTATTGGTGGATCACATGTGATTGACAGGTTGCCCCGCCCTCACGCCAGTAAACGCATCATCAGAGAAGAGATGAGCTGCAAGAGAGAGGAAATTATTTTTTATTAGAGATAATGAAGCACATGAATTAAAAAAACAAAACAAAAATGGTCTATTTTGATTCCATAAGATTCCTTTTGTACTTGAAAAGGTTCCTTAGAAAACAAACTCAAGACCTATATTGAGTCAAATATTGTTCTTGATAAGAAAAGAACCATAGAAAAATGTGTTTTTAAGAGTGTACTGATCCCGGATCAGCCTATGATTGTGTGCTGTATGTAAAAACATTTAGTCACCTCTGTGAAACCCAATGACATTGCAGTCAGTTTGTGTTTTATGCACTCAGAATAGTAACCTTGACCTCTGACCTCTGTCCTGCAGGTATGCGAGTCTGTATTTCTGCTGTGGTTTGGAAGAAGAGGACAATGAGCTGCTCACGCTGGAGCTTCTGCACAGATACGTCGAGCTGCTGGATCAGTACTTTGGCAATGTAAGGTTTAGGGTCATGTACACCGTTCAAAAGTTTGGGGTCAGAAATTAATGCTTTTATTCAGCAAGGATGCATTAAATTGATCAAAAGTGACATTAAAGATGATTTCAAAGTATCCTGAAAAAAAGATATCACTGTTTCCACAAACATTTTAAGCTGAACAACTTTTTTTAAACTTTAATGATATTGAGAAAGGTTTCTTGAGCAGCAAATCATCATATTAGAATGATTTCTGAAGGATCATGTGACACTGAAGACTGTATTTTTAATCAAATAAATGCAGCTTTGGTGAAATCTGGTCGAGGTGGGTTTGTTATGGCATACACAGTATAGTTCAGAGTAATATTACTTATCTTCTTGGTAAGTTTTTGTGATGTAATCAAGAGCATGTTGATGTGTTGAATCTTGAATTTAGGTTTTTGGTGTCTATATTTACATATGTTTGTGTGTGGCAGGTGTGTGAATTAGACATCATTTTTAACTTTGAGAAGGCTTACTTTATCCTGGATGAGTTTGTCATTGGTGGAGAGGTGCAGGAAACATCCAAAGCGTCTGTGGCCAAATCAATGGAGGAGTCAGATTCTCTTCAGGAGGTGAAACACACACACAAGACTGATAAGATGACAACCTGCTTGACCTAATAAATTATTACAGATGAGTATCATCATGAATGTATGTAATTAATTTTTACTATGGATAACTAAGAGATACTGTGTTCTGTGTTTATTTTTGACAGACAATGGAGGAGTATGTAAACAAACCGACATACTGAAGGAACATCTTCAGATAATCACAGCCATCATCTCAGTCTTCAAAGACTCAATAACAAGAACTTCATAAGTTTCCATTCAAAGCCACTACACTGAAACATCAACACTTTGCATTATGCAGCATCTCAACTTTTGAGATAGTAAGAATACTATTATTAAATTGTAGGAGTTTATAATCAAATGTTACAGACATTCACAAAGGGATAAATACACTCATGTACACTAGCGTACAAAATTTTGGGGTCAGTAAGATTTTTTTTTTTTTAAGTAATTAATACTTTCATTCAGGAAGGATGCCTTAAATTGATCAAAGATGACAATTATAATGCTACAAAAGATTTCTGTTTCAAATAAATGCTGTTCTTTTAAATTTTCTATTCATTATAGAATCCTGAAAATAAATATCACAAATCATCATATTAGAAGTTTTTTTAAAGGATCATGTGACACTGAAGACTGGAGTAATGATGCTGAAAATTCAGCTTTGATCACAGGAATAAATTACATTTCAAAATATCCTCAAACATTAGTTATTTTAGTTCAGTACAGTTGCTGTAATAATAATATCATGGTTTTTACTGTATTTTTGACCAAATAAATGCAGCCTTGAGGAACAGAAGCATTAAAAACATTAAAAAATCTTAACAGACCCCATACCCATTAACCTTTTGTCTACACTGTGACATTAACCCTCAGGTTTCTTCTTACTGTGAAATAAATTTTTGTTTTTTGCTTGCTGACAGTCAATAACTCTCAGACAGATCTTAGATTGTCTTGTTTTGAACTAAAACTGAAAGGAACAAATGTTTTTATGTTTCATCTGAAAAAAAGAATACTTTATTGCGAGGACTGCCCAAGCTATTGAACCGAATATGTAATTTTTTTTTTTTAAATAAATATCAAAATGCTTTTTAATAACAATTTTGGGTTTCTTGAGAATGTATGAATTGTAGTAGTATAAATACAGAAGGGATGTCATGGTGAGGAAATTTTCACATGCTATAAAAATTTGCGACAACACCACTTTTAAATGCATGCGCGCTTTTTACTTTCGCTTTCAAACTCGCGGTCACGCTTACTCTTTGTTTAGGGGGCCGCGGTACTGACCGCACATTTTACAAGATATTTGTCAATGACTCTAAGGATCTGTTGCGCACCAAATCTTCCGCCATTGTCTTGTCGGTCATCTATGGAAGCTTGTTTCCGCCACTGAATAAAAAATAAAAAGGTAATTATGGCTTTTATCTCACAATTCTGACTATTTTTCTTGCAATTGCGAGTTAAAAAGTCAGGATTGTGAGATATAAACTCGCAATTCTGAGAAAAAAAGTCAGTCTTTCTTTCCCCTCAGAATTGGACTTTATAACTCCAATTCTGAGAAAAAGTCAGAATTGCAAGAAAAAATTCAGAATTATAAGTTTATATCCAGCAATTCTGACATTATAACTCACAATTTTTTATGTTTCGCAATTCTGAGAGAAAAATCTGAATTGCGAGATGTAAACTCTCAATTGCAAGGAAAAAGTCAGAATTAGGAGTTTACTGTACATCCCACAATTCTGACTTTATAACTCGCAATTGCGATTTTATAGCTTGCAATTGTGAGAAATAAAGTCAGAATTGAGAAATTTAAATACTAAACAATTAAACAATTTAAACAATTCTGACAATTGTAAGAATTGTCAGAATTGCAAGAAAAAAGACGGAATCTTACTGTTTATATCCTACAATTCTGAGGTATAAACTCACAATTGCGAGTTTAAATTGCAATTCTGACATAATTCGCAATTTCGAGTTTATACCTCGCAATTCTGAGGTATAAACTTGCAATTGCGAGAAAAAAGTCAGAATTACAAGCTTATACCAATCAATTCTGACATTATAACTCGCAATTCTTTATACTTCGCAATTCTGACTTGCTGAAGTCAGAATTGCGAGATGTAAACTCTCAATTGCAAGAAAAAAGTCAGAATTATGAGATGTCACAATTATATTTTAAATTGAAAAAAAATCAGAATTACGCCGCAATTGTCGCAATTGCGATTTTATAGCTCAGAATTGAGAATTTTAAACTCGCAATTGCAAGAAAAAAGTCGGAATCTTACTGTTTATATCCCACAATTCTGAGGTATAAACTCACAATTGTGAGTTTAAAATTGCAATTCTGACATAATTCGCAATTCTGAGGTATAAACTCGAATTGCAAGAAAAAAATTTAGAAGTTTATATCCTCGTTTATTACGAGTTTATATCCCGCAATTCTGTCATTATAACTCGCAATTGTTTATACTTCGCAATTCTGACTTGATGAAGTCAGAATTGCAAGATGTTAACTCTTAATTGTGTAAAAAAAAAGTCAGAATTATGAGATATAATGTCACACTTATATTTTAAATTGTATCATTCTGTGGCGGAAGCTTCCATAGTCATCTCTCCTTACTCTCGACACATGATAAATGAATTCTGACTCCCAGCCCAACCTTCTTGTGCTCTAGAGCAGACACTTTGAGTTTATTACTGTAGCGTCCATTATCGACCTGAACTAAATGTTTTTTTATTTCTATAAAAACCTGCATGTTTGCTGAAACAAAACCTCTAAATGAAATTATCAATATTAACAAAGATTTCATGTCATGCAAAGGTTGCCAAGGTTTCTCGGCAGTAAGAGAAACATTACACAAACAGAGGACCGTGGAGTGAAAGAATGCTTTATTTACCTCTGCCACATCACACATGACCTCATCACACGCACAAGATAGGCTACTGACTGAAACACAGCTGGCGTCTTTAAGAGGGAGAAAAACTGTGTGTTCATATGTTGAAGAGGTAAAGCCGGTGACTTTTTACATTGTTCCAATCACTAACTAAGAAACAATTTAATCGGGTTTACTAAAATACTCTTTATTTTGCACTATACAGCACACAAAATGAGAAAAGCTGGAGCACTACATTGACTAAACGCATTTGGGGAATATATTTGTTTCAAAATACTTTATTATATTGACAATTCAAACAATGAATATAATCTACACATCTACATTTCAGGGACTGTTTTTCCCTCAGAGTCTGTTTCGTCGGTATTGTCGCTCTCCGGTTCCAGATACCTCAGGATTTGCAGCATTGTGTTGTTATCTAATCCCATGGCCCTGTCCTCGTGCTCCGCGGTTCTTTTTTCTGGCGCGCTTTTATCTAAGTAGTCCTGGACGGCACGTTCGAGATTACCATACACGCGTTGATCCTCGTCACGCATGGGCATCGGACGCCTCTGTCCCTGTGAGAGCATTTCCGACGCCAAGTAATTGGCCAGTTCGTCTTCCTCTCCAGCGGTGTTGTCATAATCATCCTTGCTGTTTTCCCTCTCATAATAACGTGATGTGTTTGGTTGCGTCGGCCGTTTGTTGTTCTGCTGCGCTGCATTTACCATCTCAAGGATGTTTAGGATGTCCTGGGTGACTCTGTTGCCCTCCGATGTCTCGAGCGGCCGCCGGTGAGGTGCTGCAGCGAAAGCCTTGTGAGCAGTTGCGTAGGGTGTACGTGACTGTGCCGGGATTCCGGATAGATCCTTCCGCCTCTCATTTTGGAGAAGCTCAAGGACTTCCTCTGGTGGGATCTGAAGCTTCTGTGAGATTTTGATTATCTGGGACAAAGACTCGGGGAATGTGTTGTGCATGGGCTTAATTTCCCTCTCCTCCTCTTCCTCCTCCTCATCCTCATCATCTTCATCCACATCTTTTTTCTCCACCTCTCGGTCACTTTCTTGTTCGTTCTTGCTGGCTTCTTGTCTTTTCTGCTGCTCCTGCTCTTTCTTTTCTAGTATTTGCAGAAGATAGTAGTCCACAAGCTTTGCAATGTCCTCAGGCTCCTCTTCTTTTCCTGTCTGTAACCAATTGGATTGGTTGGATCTTTTGACATCCTCCTCCTCCTCCTCCTGGTCATCATCCTCAAGGTCACGATCAAAACCATGCCTCTCTCTTTCTTCTTCTTCGGTCTCTATTTGCTCCTCCAGAGGTGCCCATTCATCTGTTCCCATGATGTCCTCCAAGACCATCTTCCTCTGCCTGTACAAGTCGTTATCCTCCTCATCATCATCATCTTCTTCAACATCATCCCGTTTGCTCTTGGCCTTAGTTGTGGAGATTCCACTCAGTTCCTCAAACACAGACTGAAGGGTGGCCAGTTTCTGGGGTGTGTACTGTTCTTCCGCATTCTCGTTGGTCCGTTTGAGCGGCTGATCCTGATCCTCCTCATCCTCAAACATAAGTGGATACTGCCTGTGTCGTCTCCGGCTATCTGGATCGGCCCATGAGGTCCTCCCATAGTTCTCAGCAGACGTTTCCACCTCTAATTGTTGTTTTGGTCTTGGGAAGGGGTGGATGATATATCGAGGTTGAGTTGCAATGATCTTCTGAGGCATTTTCTGAGGGATTGCGTATCGAGGTTGAGTCGCAGTGACCTTCTGAGGCACCATGTGATCCTCAGTCTGTTGTAGTGTCTTAAGCACGGCTTGAAGCAATTCTTGAGTGTTGTCCCTCTCTTCCTCTCTCTCCTCCATGCCTCTATCCATCCGGCCAGGAGCTGCCAGTTGTAGCATTGAACGGATACTCTCCATGTCGTCCTCTTCCTGATCCGGCTGATGCTCGTCAGAAAGGGGATCAGATGGGGTTCTCTGGCTGAGGCTTTGGATGTAGCGTAGAGCTCTGAGCATCTCAGCACTCGGAGGAGGACGGATCTGGGATGCAGGTCCGTAAGAGACGGGTTCAGTTCCACTCAGCCGATGCTCTCTTAGTGTGGCCCCTTGAACTCCGAAAACGAGAGAAAGGAAAAGGGGCAGAAGTAGGAGCGAGGGGAGGACGAACACCCCTGTTGCACAGCATCTAGATGATGACGACATGATTTACCTGACAGCGGGAGGGAGAGAAAGATGAGAGATGGTGAGTCAGACAGTTTTTCATGGAAAAAAAGATGCAAATGCTGTCTCTAGGGCAGGACCCTTTCAAAAGGTACTAACATGTACCATTTAGGTACTAATATGTACCTTTTAAGGTAATAATATGGACCCTTTTAAGGGTCATTAAGGTACAAAGTTGTACATTTTGAAAAGGTACCACCTCAGTTACTGCTTTTGTATTTTTTTCTGAGTGTACAGCACATGTACAAACACAGATACGTTTGCAATTTCATGCACGTTAATTGTCATCAATTCATGTCATTGCAAACCTCAATACAATGAAAGTCAATGTGGTCCAATATTGTTTACTTTCAATGTACATTGTCTGTACATTGGAAGCAAACAATATTGGACCAAAATGACTTTCATTGACAAACTGACAATCAGTTCTTTTGTGTTTCACAGAGGAAAGAAAGAAAGTCATACAGGTTTGTAATGACATGAGGCTGAGTAAACGATGACACAATATTTAATTAACTATTCCTTTATCTCGCAACAAAGATCTACCATTGATGAGTTATTGCAGTCTTTTTTACAATGCCTAATTGACCATCACAGTCTAGGTCTCGCTCTGTTTATATCTCTCTCGATGACATTTGTTGAAAGCCTGTTGATGAGTGTTTGCGGAGCACTCAGAGAGCGCGCGCGCACCCTGCGCTGAAAATCTCATTAGTTTCTAAATTGCTGCCGCGACTAAATGAGTCATACCCCGTTGCTACGGGAAACCGCGAGAGGATCCGCACTGCCGTTGAACCACAAAGTGCCGTCAAACGGAGAGGAGGAGAGAGCCCGGAGCACGGCAATCCTGATTGCTTCAATCTTTTTTACTTGAATGTTTATACTTGCTTTTATAGTATGTAGAACTATATTTTTTCCGCCATATTTGCTTCTACATGTCCATAAAATGAACATAAGTACGCTTTTAAATAACAATAATCGCGCAATAAGGAGGTTTTCATAAAAGACGCGCGGCCGAACTTTTGAATAAATTTCTTTGTTAAACTTTCGTGCTTTTTATGAACGCGTCTCGTTGGAACGCGCCTTGACGCGTCTCACGGTTGCGCGCAGCAGGTTGCTGATAAAAAGAAAAAAGTCTGTACGCGTCTCCAAAGAGACATGACAGTGATGCATTCGGTTCAAATGAACGCACAAACAAGTGTTTAAAGGCAAAAGCGCTCTTACCTTTGCTTTCGGTCTGTTTTAACGGGGAGTCGTGAGTACGTTGCGCATCTCTCTCGCGCTCTCGAAGTGTTTATGGCTGAGCACGAGCACGGAATATCTCTCTCGTCAGCACCGCGGACAGCTCCGCCCGTTATAAGAGACGCCACCTGATTCGTGCGTCACTGAAACAACATACGCACAACCGGCCACACACACACACACACACACACACACACGGGCAATTCAAGAATATTTATTTAGCAGACAAATTCAAAATGAATGGTTTGATGCACAATTCTTCTTATTCATTTTGGTTGTTTGTTTTTTTGTTTTTACATCAAGATGGGTGATCCCTTACAAAATTCTCTCTAAAAATGTTGGGTTAAAACAACCTAAATGTGAACAAAACCCAGCGTTTGGGTTTTTTTTAACACATCATTTGGGTTAAATGTTTGCCCAACCTGCTGGGCAGTTTAATTTAACTCAACTATTGATTAAAAAATACTATATGGCTTGCTTAAATTGATCCCAAAGTAGGTTGGAAATTAAAAATCAGACACATAATTAGGTAAATATTTATTAATAAGCAATTTAATAAATTTTTATTATTTAATTATTGTATATTAAACTTGTTATTCTATTAAAAATATTAATAAATGTTAATTTCCAACCTTTTTGGGTTCAATTTAAGTGAGCAATATAGTAATTTTTAAGCAATAGTTGAGTAAAACTACTAAATACTTAAATAAAACTACTCAGCAGATTGGGTCAAACATTTAACCCAACCGCCGGGTTTGTCCATTTTTAACCCAACTTGGGTTATTTTTAACCCAGCATTTTTTAATGTGTTCCACTATTTTCTCCATCATCATCCTCATTAGTAATTAAATTTAACATGGTAATTGAAATGAACTTATGACTGTTGTAACATTGGCTTCACTTTGATTTTACTTCAAAATCAGCTATTAAACTTGCATTGATTTTTGTTCAGTTTAGCATATTTTGGTGCAAACTATGATTTCCATGGTAATGTTTTGCAAAGAAGCACGTGAGCACCTAACAACCTCTGATTAGAGGTTTCATTGAAGTGAACCCTCTCATTATGACCTCCTCTTATCATGTGAAGTGGAAGCTCTCGAGTTTGCCGATATTATGAGAATAGCCGATTATTTAAGAGCGATGGTACTTTGCTTTCTAAAATGATCTCTTTAGCTCATCTTTTATTTGATCACAGAGAACACAGTAGTTGCTTTTGTGACAAAAAAGCTATTTAATCCTTTTAAGCGTATTGAAAATGAGCTATACCGTAAACAAAATCTCTTTCTATCTCTCTCACATGCACACAGACATCTGTTATTGTTGTGTGTCAGAACATGGTGGCTCCTGGTCATGTTGATTTGACTTCATCTGTAAAGCGTCTGTCGAACGATGAGTCACCAGCGGAGAGCCGCAGAGGAGGGGAGAGGGATGAGATGTGTGAGACAGGGAGAGTAAGACAGGAGTGGAGTTGGTGACTGCGTGTGTTTTGATGGGAAGTGACGTGCGTCTGGGACAGGGTTGGCCGTTGGCTCTGGTTCTGTGTGGCTGGCAGCTCATTTTCTGAAGTGAGCGTGTGTTTGGCAGTGTGTCAAGAGTCGGTAGGAGGGAGACTCATTCATTCAGAAATCCACTCTGCTGCTGTGGGTGGCCGACTACCATTCACAGTCTGATTCAAGACCTTTTGAATTACAGTTCAGCTTGACGATACTGATTGTGCCACAACTACTGTACAATCAAGCATTTATTTTCATCTTTTTATTGCATCGAGTCTCACCTCAATGCCTTTTCTCTTCCATACAGGAGCAATTATACAGTTCCTCTGTATGTGTCTAAAGCTCGAAGCTGTTCAGATGTGTGTGTGTGAGAGCAGGTGCACCATTGTTCTTACTTTGCCTTTATTTTCATCTGTGTCCTGCACATTATGGCTTCAGTAAACAATTCATGTAGACATCCTGTGTGTGTGTGTGTGTGTGTGTGTGTGTGTGTGTGTGTGTGTGTGTGTGTGTGTGTGTGTGTGTGTGTGTGTGTGTGCTCCATTTACTTCTTTTGTTATGTAAGTGTGTTTATTGGCTGTAAACAGTTTATTCTCCTCTGGCTGATTCTGAATACAGCATGACAGATTCATTGAATATTTTAGAGGACAAATCATATTGACAGAGGATGGAAGAGAAACACAGCACCACACACACACACACACACACACACACACACACACACACACACATGCATACGTGTGTTTTCAGATGGCCTTGAGCTGGAGTGTTGATTTATATTCATCTGCTTACTATAGGTGGAAGAAGTTCAGACATAAAAGGCAAAGTGTCTATGGTAAAATTTGTCTTGCAAGACAATTTTTAAAGAGGTTATATTATGTCATTTAACAAAGTCTTGTTTTTAAGCTCTTCTAGAACAGGTTTTCTTGCTTGAATGTTAAAAAAACACATTATTTTCTCCATATTCTCCATTGTTGCAGCTCCTCTCTTCCCAGTCTGTCAGTAATGCTCTGTTTAGTTCCTGTCTCTATGAAGCTCCTCCTTCTGAGAAGCACAATGTGCTCTGATTGGTTGACTGGACCAGTGTGTTGTGATTGGTCAAGTGCTTAGAGTGTGTTTGGAAAATGTCCCACGTACTAACTAACTCAACTAGGCTCCGCCCCTTTATTTTGCATATGGGGGGGAATTGGGCGGGAATTATTTAAATGAGGAATATTGTGATGTGTTCATTCCCTGAAGAAAACACAAGACTACAATGAAGGCATTTCAGGGAGTTCAGAAACACTGACACTGATTTAGAGAATAACTTCATGCTGGAGGGACTTTTTTAAGCTCAAACAGCAACATTACACACTAAAGAAAGATTAACATGAAAAAAAAAAAAAACATAATAGGTCCTCTTTAATGATGCAAAAAGGGAAACATTTTCATCTAATTTTGTTCAGCCCCACCAGAATGTTATATAGCTATTGCTAGTTTCAGAGGATTGCATAAAGCCTAGGTTATCTAGGGATGTTTTCCATTGTTTGAAGGATGCACAATATGCAAGTAGATTGTAACTTTGGTACAAATTGCATTAGTTTGCTTGATGCTAACATACATAATGCAACATGTACTTAAGCAAAAGCTTGATACAATGCAAAAAAAAAAAAAAAAAGGTAACAGGAAGATAAATTGCCACCAACATTAGCGTAATGACAGCTGATGTTTTCTTAAATCAAATAAAAAGACATCCAAAGACAACCAAAGCTTCATGGCATCCTGCAAAAAGGTTAAATTGCCCACTAAGATGCACAGAAAAAAAAATCTCCATGGATGTAAAGTACATTAAAAGAACGAAACATCCTGTTGATTACCACAGAAAATGGTCAACTAATCACACAAAATTGCATTTATAGTAATGCTCTTGAAATTGCACGAATGAGGCAAAGCTTTGTTTCAAAATAAATGTTAAAGACACCCTGTTTTGAAAGTACTGCCAAAAGACTGATGTTGTCTCAAAGGGTTAATTCACCCAAAAATAAGCATTCTGTCATCATTTACTCACCCTCATGTCGTTCCAAACCCGTAAGACTTTTGTTCATCTTCAGGACTCAAATGAAGATTTTTTTAATGTAATCTGAGAGATTTCTGTTGACTGCAGATGACAGAAACGCAACTACCACTTTGATGCTTTGAAAAGTTCATAAATAGATTTTAAAAATAATCCATATGAATTGAGTGGTTTAGTCCAAATTTTCTGAGGAGACACAATTGCTTTATATGATGAGCAGATTTAATTTAGGCATTTATTCACATATAAACATTGATCAGCGAACATAAACACAAGAATGAACCTCATTGGTTCTTGAGGAAGCTCAAACGTGATGCGTGACACCAGAATGAACCTCATTGGTTCTTGCAGAAGCTCAAACGTGCTGCGTAACACGAGAATGAACCTCATTGGTTCTTGCTGAAGCTCAAACGTGCTGCGTAACACGAGAATGAACCTCATTGGTTCTTGCTGAAGCTCAAACGTGCTGCGTAACACGAGAATGAACCTCATTGGTTCTTGCAGAAGCTCAAACGTGCTGCGTAACACGAGAATGAACCTCATTGGTTCTTGCTGAAGCTCAAACGTGCTGCGTAACACGAGAATGAACCTCATTGGTTCTTGCAGAAGCTCAAACGTGCTGCGTAACACGAGAATGAACCTCATTGGTTCTTGCTGAAGCTCAAACGTGCTGCGTAACACGAGAATGAACCTCATTGGTTCTTGCAGAAGCTCAAACGTGCTGCGTAACACGAGAATGAACCTCATTGGTTCTTGCTGAAGCTCAAACGTGATGCGTGACACCAGAATGAACCTCATTGGTTCTTGCAGAAGCTCAAACGTGCTGCGTAACACGAGAATGAACCTCATTGGTTCTTGCTGAAGCTCAAACGTGATGCGTGACACCAGAATGAACCTCATTGGTTCTTGCAGAAGCTCAAACGTGATGCGTGACACCAGAATGAACCTCATTGGTTCTTGCTGAAGCTCAAACGTGCTGCGTAACACGAGAATGAACCTCATTGGATCTTGCTGAAGCTCAAACGTGATGCGTGACACCAGAATGAACCTCATTGGTTCTTGCAGAAGCTCAAACGTGATGCGTGACACCAGAATGAACCTCATTGGTTCTTGCTGAAGCTCAAACGTGATGCGTGACACCAGAATGAACCTCATTGGTTCTTGCAGAAGCTCAAACGTGCTGCGTAACACGAGAATGAACCTCATTGGTTCTTGCTGAAGCTCAAACGTGATGCGTAACACGAGAATGAACCTCATTGGTTCTTGCAGAAGCTCAAACGTGATGCATAACATGAGAATGAACCTCATTGGTTCTTGCTGAAGCTCAAACGTGCTGCATAACATGAGAATGAACCTCATTGGTTCTTGCTGAAGCTCAAACGTGCTGCATAACATGAGAATGAACCTCATTGGTTCTTGCTGAAGCTCAAACGTGCTGCATAACATGAGAATGAACCTCATTGGTTCTTGCTGAAGCTCAAATGTGCTGCGTAACACGAGAATGAACGTCATTGGTTCTTGCTGAAGCTCAAACGTGCTGCTTAACATAAGAATGAACCTCATTGGTTCTTGCTGAAGCTCAAACGTGCTGCGTAACATGAGAATGAACCTCATTGGTTCTTGTTGAAGCTCAAACGTGATGCGTAACACGAGAATGAACGTCATTGGTTCTTGCTGAAGCTCAAACGTGATGCGTAACACGAGAATGAACGTCATTGGTTCTTGCTGAAGCTCAAACGTGCTGCGTAACATGAGAATGAACCTCATTGGTTCTTGTTGAAGCTCAAACGTGATGCGTAACACGAGAATGAACGTCATTGGTTCTTGCTGAAGCTCAAACGTGATGCGTAACACGAGAATGAACGTCATTGGTTCTTGTTGAAGCTCAAACGTGATGCGTAACACGAGAATGAACCTCATTGGTTCTTGCTGATGCTCAAACGTGCTGCGTAACACGAGAATGAACCTCATTGGTTCTTGCAGAAGCTCAAACGTGATGCGTAACACGAGAATGAACCTCATTGGTTCTTGCTGAAGCTCAAACGTGCTGCGTAACACGAGAATGAACGTCATTGGTTCTTGCGGAAGCTCAAACGTGATGCGTAACACGAGAATGAACCTCATTGGTTCTCGCTGAAGCTCAAACGTGCTGCATAACACGAGAATGAACCTCATTGGTTCTTACTGAAGCTCAAACGTGCTGCATAACACGAGAATGAACCTCATTGGTTCTTGCTGAAGCTCAAACGTGCTGCATAACACGAGAATGAACCTCATTGGTTCTTGCTGAAGCTCAAACGTGCTGCATAACACGAGAATGAACCTCATTGGTTCTTACTGAAGCTCAAACGTGCTGCATAACACGAGAATGAACCTCATTGGTTCTTGCTGAAGCTCAAACGTGCTGCATAACACGAGAATGAACCTCATTGGTTCTTGCTGAAGCTCAAACGTGCTGCATAACACGAGAATGAACCTCATTGGTTCTTGCTGAAGCTCAAACGTGCTGCGTAACACGAGAATGAACCTCATTGGTTCTTACTGAAGCTCAAACGTGCTGCATAACACGAGAATGAACCTCATTGGTTCTTGCTGAAGCTCAAACGTGCTGCGTAACACGAGAATGAACCTCATTGGTTCTTACTGAAGCTCAAACGTGCTGCATAACACGAGAATGAACCTCATTGGTTCTCGCTGAAGCTCAAACGTGCTGCATAACATGAGAATGAACCTCATTGGCTCTTACAGAAGCTCAAACGTGCTGCGTAACACGAGAATGAACCTCATTGGTTCTTGCGGAAGCTCAAATATGCTGCGTAACATGAGAATGAACCTCATTGGTTTTCACACTTCAAGCAAACAAGCTTGAGCTTCAGTTTACCATATTTGATATGTGCGATGATGAACACTTATATGTGAATAAAAGCAACTAAATGAAATCTGTTCATCTTAAAAAGTGATCAAGTCTTTTCAGAAAATTTGGACTAAACCGTTTAATTCATATGGATTAGTTTTACGACCTCTTAATGAACTTTTTGAAGCATTAAAGTGGAAGTTGCATGGACTGTCAATGGAGGGACATCTCTCAGATTTCATTAAAAATATCTTTGCTTGTGTTCTGAAGATGAACGAAAGTCTTATGGCTTTGGAACAACATGAGGGTGAGTAAATGATGACTGAATTTTTATTTTTGGGTGCACTATCACTTTAAGGCTCAAAAATAAAATTACTCTCAATAAGCTGAAATTAGGCTAAACCGTTCTTAAAAGGGAACTGCCAAAGCAATGCATCAAACCATATTGTTCCCATACTGTTGCACATTGTCCACATCTACAAACCACTTACACAGATACAAACTCACGCTCACTGTCTGTTGTTGTTTAATCCTGTTAGTTGTTTTCTCTGAAGGTTTCTTCACAGGAGATCACACACTTGTGCATGTGCAACCTTTCAGCGGCGACACATCTCAGCGTGACATGTCTTCTTGTGTTTATTTCCCTGCGCAGTGCTTGTGGTAGGAAAATAAACACATTTAAATATACAAAACACAAAGCTCATATCATGAAATATCACAGGAACACCCTACAATAATGTCAGGTATTTACAGTTTATGTTCTCAAGAAACAACGTGAGGCATCATTCTTATCATTTGTGCAGTGACAAACAGAGAGATTGAGAACATGATAAACTGGTAAGATTTTGTTTTTGTGTATATTTGAGGGAGATTATGTTTGTTTATCTGTCATAAATCAATCCTTTCTAGCTGTCTGTTTTCCCATGGCCCCCAGCGCTGAATGTTCTCCTAATTTTCACTGAATCCTCAGTTGTATCTGGGCATCAAACCGTGCCTCCCACACTGAGACACACGCAAAACATTTCCGCTCTATCAGAGCGAACAGTGCTGTGTGCCTATGAAAGAGATGCCAGAAAAGTTGCTATTTTCTTTTGGGTAAAATTGTGTATTTACAGTTGTGCTCATAAGTTTGTGCAAAATTGTAAATTACATTTTTTTTTTAACTGCTGATTATGCATTGACATTGATATGTAGATGTATTCCACAAAACAAATGATCCTGTTCATAGGCTGTAAATTGACACACCCTTTCTTCTTCATGTTTCCCTCTACAGCATCAGTGCCTTTTGTTTTATGTATGATATCCAAAACCGAGTGTGTGATCTTTTGAACAGGATAACGTGTGCAAATCAAGTTATTTGTTTGTTCTTGTTTTATCTCACATGAAAAAATACCATGTAAATATATTATAGTAATATACTAATAATATTATCGTGTTTTCTTAGTGGATTGAATACCATTTGTATATACCCAGTTGTGTTTGCGACATCAGGTGCGTTCAAGTAACCAAGATGGCGGTGTACCTTCACTTCATTAACTACACAAAAATACAGCAACGTTTTAGAAATATATTTCTAGAAAATGAAGAACAAAGAACGTGCATCAGGTGTGTTTTACTTTTTGATGTTTTTAATTAATTTTTGAAGCCACTGTAAACCTTATCATTACATATTATATTGTTATATTACAATGCTATGTTTTGTGCAGGGAATTCACTTTTGTTGTAAATAAAAAGCCTGACAATGTCACTGCTAAATATTGCAATATGACTCGCCTCCAACTCGTAACGGAAATCCTCAGTTTCCCACTGGTATTTACAACTTTGTGGCAACGTTCATGCGCGTTTAACTCATAAATCTTTTCGACAAGACTTGAACGCACCATAAGAGCGCATATTGAGAAAACTCCATGAAGATCAGTCCAAAATGGTGTAGCCTACTAAAAAAATAATTGCTCTAATTCATGTCGTATCACACCGCTAACTCGCGCGCGCTCTCGTTTCAAACACAACGGACACCATCTTGTGTCAGTTATCGGTTGACCTCAGAGTTGCTGCTGCAGTGTTTATCTTTGTACACTGATTCGTTCATACATTGTGATGAATCTTTTTCCTCAGCGAAGCTTTGAGACAAAAATGCAGGTACAATTACACAATAATATTTTCAATCTTTCACATCCATTTTTTAGCCATGTAAATAGCAGAAAAATGTTCAGTCAGACACTGATTATAGCAAAATTAACTTATTCCACTTATCTGTCATACAGCTTTATTTGGGGATTTTATTTTGTGCAGGGAATTCGCTTATTTTGTTCTAAATAAAAAAGCCTGACAATGTCACTGCTAAATATTGCAATATGACACGCCCCCAACTCGTAACGAAAATCCCGAGTTTCCCACTGGTATTTACGACTTTGTGACGACGTTCGTACATGTTTAACTCGTAAATCTTTTCGACATGACCATAAGAACGCATATTGAGAAAAGGCCATGAAGATCAGTCCAAAATGGTGTAGCCTACCAAATAAATAATGGCACTACTTTCATGTCGTATCACACGGTTAATTTGCGCCCTCTCTCGTTTCAAACACAACGGACGCCATCTTGCCTCAGCTATCGGTTGACCTCAGAGAAATAATATATATAATATCTTTGTGCATGGATTTGTGATGGATTTTTTTCCTCAGCGAAAATTTGAGACAAAAATGCAGGTACAATTACACAATATTTTCAATCTTTCACATCCATTTTTTTAGCCATGTAAATAGAATAATGTTCAGTCAGACACTGATCATAGCAAAATAAACTCCGGATTGGTGTTTATTTTGCGATAATGACCACTGTAGGCCTATTCCACTTGTCTGTTATTATTTGGGCATTTTATGATGTTAGCTTTTAAATAATTGGATCTCTGTTACCCTACAAAAATATTATATTGTTATATTACAATGCTATATTTTGTGCAGGGAATTCGCTTATTTTGTTCTAAATAAAAAAGCTTGACAATGTCACGGCTAAATATTGCAATATGACACGCCTCCAACTCGTAACGGAAATCACGAGCTTCCCATTGGTCCTTACGACTTTGTGGAGACGTTCATGCGCATTTAACTTCTTCAACATGACTTGAACCGGGTGTGTCTCATACGTTCTGAAAAGTGAAGCCACGGGCTCTTTGATCGCCCCCTGGAGGCTGGATGCAGTGCAGGTCATAAACCCCGCCCTCTCAATGCAGTCGAATGAGACTTCAGTGAAAACTTAAAAATAAATTCTGCTTCAAATAAAACTTTATGAAAAATGGTTTTGGTCATTTAAGGTAGTTGTTATCACACTGATATATATTCAATTGTTCGTTTTTGTGATGATTTAGATTTTAGCTAGCAATTTGATGCTATAAAAACGGGGCGTGTCGTCATGATTCGAACTTGATTGACAGCTCAGCTTGTCTGAGGACTGTCGGAGCTTCGAGGGGAGATTGAAGATGTATTAACTAACTGTTAATTTTCGATTTCTTTGTTATTTAACACCAACAAAATGAGTTGTTCAGCAGTAAACTGTACTAACCGACCTACAGGATCTGACGGATCACTGAACCTTTTTCTGTAACAATAAATATGGGTGTTATAAGCTAATTAATAAATGTTATTAGTTAAGATAACACACCTAATGTTAACAATGTCGGGAAAAAGCAGGTGATCGTTATCTGGCAGTTACTTATTATTTTTATGGGTATAAAATAATAATTAGCAGGACAAAACTAATGATAGCTTACTCTAATTACAGCAATCGATCTCCTGTAACATTAGTTGAACTTGATTTAAAATGGCAGGACCGTTTCTGACGATTTAGAGTTGTTTCTAGTGGCATATTATATTGATTTTATCTACTGAATTTGCTGTTTTAAAAGTATTATTGCTCTAGAAATAGAATAGCCTATTATTTTATAGGTAGAATTTTAAATTGTATATAATTTTTATAGTCTATTTAAAATACATGAATGATGACGCAGTCGTCTGGGCGGAAGTTTGATATCGCGACTCCGCCTCCGGCTCCACTGACGGTTCCTTCTGCGCATGCCCAGGCTCCAAACTTACGTATTGCGTAACATGTCAGCGCCCATTCGGTCGGCCATTTTGGCTTCAGTTCATTACAATGGAAGGAAGCGACGTCGCGTCGTCCATCTTTTTTTACAGTCTATGACTTGAACGCACCATAAGAACGCATATTGAGAAAAGTTGTCTCAATCTCTGCTGATACTTCAGGGCTGCGTTGTGGTCGTGTCAAGGCGTAGGTCCTCGATCTCGCAAAAATCGCAAATATTCTGTAAGGTATGTAAACTCAACAGACGTATTGTGCGTCAGCAGTCACCTGATAATTCTTCTTGTGAGACAGTTCTTGTGTTCTAGTTACTTCCTCCGGTTTCTCTCTTCCTCTCCTCCTCTGCTGTCTCATGTTGTGTAGTTGGTTTATGTATGTGTGTGGGTGAAGGTCGATGGTTTCAGTATCTTGAGGAAAGTGCAGCAGCCCGTTGAGGGACTCTAAACAGATCAACACGCATTACAATTTAATTACTTCCCCTCTTCAACACGCACACAGTCTCACCACAGCAGATCATCGCTCTGATCTGAGTCAACGAGTCCTGTGTGTGTCTCATTTGTGCTGTCTTTCTCTCTCCTTGCCCTTCATCTCAATTATTGATCAATATTTCCATCAGTTTCATTGTTAAAATGGACTCCATATCCCATGATGCCTCCTACGCGGTCATTAAAAGCAGAGTAGTTTCCTGTTTGAGATTATGGATGTTTAATCAGGGCAGATGCTATCAGAAAAACACACACACATCACGTCAGAAAGGAAAAACTAAATTTAATGCATATTAAAGGATAGAAATGATCTGTGTCAAAACTATTTGGTTGTACTTATCCTCTTGTTAATGCTGTCGTCTATTCCTGTCCATTGCTTTTAGTTTTATTAAACAAACAGTTCACCTAAAATGTGAAAAAGAAAATCTGGTTCACACATTTGTGACCAGTTCATTCAAAACTGATGTCAAATCTGATGGGATGTGTCTTTACATGCCATAATTCAATGTATATGAATGTATTAAATTTGTTGTTGTTAAATAAATTTGATGTTCACCAATGACGGCTTTAGCAGACTTGAAACAGCACATTATATTTGTGCAAACCACTTATTTGAGCATTTTTGGAGTTTAAAATTCACTTTTATTGTATGAAAAAAAGCAGCCAAGACACAGAAGAAAGAAACTTATACAAGTTTGGAACAAAATGAGGGTGAGTAAATGATTGAATTTTAATTTGTATGTAAACTATCCCTATAATTCACTTATGCAATTTGATTTAATGACTTGAAAGTCATCTCTGCTTTGAGATACTTGTAAATTAATGTCATCAAGTGTACAAAGTGATGAAAAATATTATTAAGGCATAATGCATTGGAGATCTTTCAGATTTCAGATGTCTTGTTGTTGCTGTATAATTGCCTCTCATAGCAAGGTCACTTTTCTTTATCGCACCTCAGCAGACAAGAACAGACAAAGAAAGAGAGACTCTGAGAGAGATAAGCAAATGTAACAATGTGTACCTTCAGGGAAATCTTTGTGGATCAGAAATGGAAAGGAAACCACTCAACAAAAGGAAACAGAGAAGAAGAGCCATACAACTGAACTGTGATTAAAGCGTCTGTTTAACACCGGCACGACGGCCGCAGACGCTGGTGACGCACTCCTGACCTCTCAAGACCCTGTGATTGACAGGTAATCTCAGGACACAGGGAGGAGAGCAGAAACAAGAGAACGTCAGTCTGACAGAGAGAAAGAGAGAGGATGGGAAGATAGAAGAGTGTTTTGCAGTGCTGCCAGCAATGACTCAAAGGTCAGATGTGTGTGTGGCTGAATATAAATCAGCTAATGAGGAAAAAAGAGAAAATGAAAAGGGAAAAGAGTGCAAACCAAACCAAACTACATTAATGAGTAATGTTTGCCTAACACTTGCTTTGGTGTTGTAGATGGTTGTCAGGGTGTTGCTATGCAGTTGCTAGGATGTTTTGGGTTGTTGTTAGGTCATTGCATGTAGTTGGTATGGTGTACTGAGTGTTTGTAATGCATTGCAATGCTAGGCTACTCTGAAAAAATAGTGCATAGTGGGTGTTTGCAATGCTTGCAAAGCAAAGTAGTGGGTTTTAGCGCATTGTTAGGGTGTTTTGGTTGGTGTTACAGGTGCTTGCTTACTAGTGTTTACTTGGGTGTTCATGATGGTATGTGAATGAAAATCTAAACTATATCTTATAGAACTATAAAGGTGATGCTACAACTTTGAGCAAAGTTGCCGTCAACGGGAAACTAATTAGGGCAACGGACAGTTGGCAGCAACCAATCAGAGAGGAGCAAATCTATTGCCAAACCACTACTTTATTATTAAACACTTGTTAGGCACTTTATTTCAACTTTTGAAATGTTTTCTTCATTTGTACTAAATATAAATGCCGTTCCGATCTGATTTGTGATGGGAAAAGGGAGAAGAGTGAGTTTGGCAAAAGGCGGATTGGAACCCAGGTTGATTTTGTCAGAAGATACTTTCTTGTGCCATACTACTTATGCCATTGAAGACATTAAACAGAATGTGTCTTTTTGGTATTTAACTGAAAACATTTGATGGTTAAATTACAGTCTGCGGACATTAAATTGGACGGTCCCACTTTATATTAAGTGGCCTTAACTACTATGTACTTACATAAAAAAATAAGTACAATGTAATTATTGGGTTCATATTGAATTGCAAACCACTTTTGCTGCTATTGAGGTGGATACGGGTAAGGTTAGGGACAGGTTTGGGTGTATGGGTAGGTTTAAGGGTGGGTTAAGGTGTAATTATAAATGTAATTACAGAAATTAATTACAGATGTAATTATATGCAGGTGTTTTTAAAGGTGCCCTAGATTATGTTTTTAAAAGATGTAATATAAGTCTAAGGTGTCCCCTGAATGTGTCTGTGAAGTTTCAGATCAAAATACCCCATTTATTTTTTTTTTAATTAATTTTTTAACTGCCTATTTTGGGGCATCATAATAAACGCGCCGATTTTATGCTGCGGCCCCTTTAAATCCCGTGGTCCACGCCCACAGAGCGTGCGCTTGCCTTAAACAGTCCCTAAACAAAGTTCACACAGCTAATATAACCCTCAAAATGGATCTTTACAAAGTGTTTGTCATGCATGCATCGGATTATGTGAGTATTGTATACTGTTATAGTGTTTACTTCTGATTTTGAATGAGTTTGGTGCTCTGTGGCTAACGGCTAATGCTACACTGTTGGAGAGATTTATAAAGAATAAAGTTGTGTTTATGAATTATACAGACTGCAAGTGTTTAAAAATGAAAATAGCGACGGCTCTTGTCTCCGTGAATACAGTAAGAAACGATGGTAACTTTAACCACATTTAACAGTACATTAGCAACATGCTAATGAAACATTTAGAAAGACAATTTACAAATATCACTAAAAATATCATGATATCATGTCAGTTATTATTGCTCCATCTGCCATTTTTCACTATTGTTCTTGCTTGCTTACCTAGTCTGATGATTCAGCTGTGCACATCCAGATGTTAATACTGGCTGCCCTTGTCTAATGCCTTTTATAATATTGGAAATGTGAGCTGGCATATGCAAAAATTGGGGGCGTACACCCCGACTGTTACGTAACAGTCGGTGTTATGTTGAGATTCGCCTGTTCTTCTGAGGTCTTTTAAACAAATGAGATTTATATAAAAAGGAGGAAACAATGGAGTTTGAGACTCAATGTATGTCATTTCCATGTACTGAACTCTTGTTATTCAACTATGCCAAGATAAATTCAATTTTTCATTCGAGGGCACCTTTAAAATATAAGTAGAATGTAAAAACATGTATGGACACAATAAGTGCATTGTATCTGATTCATTTAAATGTAAGTTCATAGTAGTTAAGGCCACTTAACATAACATGGGACCAATTGGACATCTGTTGGTATTTTAAGCATTAAATAGGATAAATTCCCTGTTTTGGGTTGACACATGACAACTTACCTTCGTAAAAAGACATAAGTTCACACTCCTTTTCTTCGCTCCACTGCCTGAGAGGATGCCGTCTTGTTTGATTTCTTTCTGAAATCTCCAAACCGGTCACATGATCGGCTGCTAGCATTCTGATTGGAGGATCTTAAAAAATGCACACGACTGATCTATAGTATCCAGATAGAAATTTGTTGCTCATTCTCAGTTGGAAAATGCCCAAGCAACATTGCTCAAAAAGTTGCCTCGTGTATCATCACCTTATCTTTATCATTATAGTTATTGTCCCTGGTGTGAACATGCCTTTAGTGGAGTTTGATTTGAGCAAAGCCCTGAGACAGATAACACATCTCTCTTTCTCAATTACATTTTTTATTCAAATGTGCTTTATTTCCATTGCAAGCTTTACAGTGAGTCTACAACAGATATTAAATGAACAAATTATAAAATAGAAGTACATAAAGAGGTAATCATTTTAGAATTCAATAAAGAATTTAGAATTCAGACTTTTGAAGATTTTAGAATGCTCTGTTTTTGAGAACGCATCACTCATTGGTCGATTCATTTCTCTTTTTGTGACAGGCACCAATGTACCTTGATTTTTCTCCCAATTTCCTCATTATTTACTTAGTTTACGGATTTATTTTTCTTTTACTGTACTCAGTTATTCTCAGCTGTTGTTTAATCTCTGTTTAGGGCCAAATAACATTCAAGTTTACTTTGTGTTTGTGTTGTTTCAGTCCAATAAGTCAGTTCATTTCTTTTTGTGCTTTGATTTGGCTGAATTTTGACTGATTGTTGTTGTCGCTCTCTCTCTCTCTCTCTCTCTCTCTCTCTCTCTCTCTCTCTCTCTCTCTCTCTCTCTCTCTCTCAGGTTAAAATAGGCTGGTGTTGAAATGAAAAGATCCTTTCCCCAAGGGTTTTGTTCACAGCAAAGAGCTAAGGAACCACGCACACACACTATCATATAAAGTCAAACAGCTTTAATAACTCAGTAAGTGTGTATTGATTATACAGGCGCCATGTCACTGAGAAACTTCCTTGTTCTGATTTAAAATCAATAATTAAGCTGAACACATTTTAGTGTTCTTGTTGTCGAAGTAACAAAGGTAGGCGGGAACATCAGTGGGACTAACGCAGGTGTCAGTCAACAAAGCCCCTAGCAACACCAGCTGTCAACATCTGGACCCACGGCAACAGTGTTTGTTCTATGCCTGGCAACAGCATTTGAGCAACAACTTCCAATCAATGAGAGCATTTCATTATTTCTCATCTGAGCTTAATTTACTCACGGACAAAATGAACGTGATCAACTTTTTCACAAAATGATTGACTTCATTGCAACTTTCTAGAACAATCTATCGTTCTTAGCTGACATTAGGATTAATTTTATTTACACAAGTGAAAAATGAGTCATAATTACTTGCATTTATTTAATGTGTAATTCTATCTATCTAATGTCTATCTTTATTTTTGTTATTGTTTGTGCAATTGTGTTTGTTCATGTATGAGAGAAAGAGAATAATTTGATTTCCCCCCCTACATACTCTGGGTAAAAGCTTCTTCTTTGTGTATGTGTGTGTGTGTGTGTGTGTGTGTGTGTGTGTGGATGCTAAAAATACTCCCAACCGGTGAGTCATCGACCATTGCACCAATCGGTCTTTTCAAGCGTGTCCATTCTGGCACTATCTGTGCCCACACACACACAACATAAGCCTTTTCATGTAAATCCAGCTTAACAGAATGTTGCTCACATATATTTAGAAAGCCTTTGGCACAAAGCAAAATAAAGATGTTACCTGAATTGAGATTTACACAATAAAGTTTGGAGTTGTTTACAAACCCCTGACCTCTAAACAGTGCCTCTGGTCTCCTGCAAGCTCCATCAGGATGATTTCAGCACAGCTCCTGATCTGAACAGCAGTGTTACTGCAAGACAAACTGTGTGGTGGAAAATCAGTCCTAAACAATGTCCTAAAGTTTTCAGGGACAGGTAATATGTGTTTCTACACTCTAAGTCAAAATGCTCAGAACATATTTTATTTTTACTCTATACTTACTTATGTATTTACTATACTTCAACTGGATCATTGAGATTCCACTATAGGCGGGGCTACACCATCCTCACTTACAGTAATTAAGTAAAATTACAGTAAATAAGTAAAATATCTTATTTTGGTCTCTACAAAAGAAAGACATTTCTACAGTTGGAACAACATAAATACATAAATACTAAACCATTTATTTTGTGCTTTAGTGAATTTATTTTTTAGAAAATAAAAACTACTATTATAGTTTTTGTTCATATTTTAAATAGCTTTTATTTTTGTGCTTTCAATTTTCATTTAATTTGTTACATTTTTAGTCAGTTTGTTATGTGCATTTTTTTATTAGTTTTATTTTTATTGAAATATGTTTATTTAGATTTCATTTATTTTTATTTCCTTTTTAGATTTAATTTAGTTTTATTTTTTATTTCCAGTTAGCAATCTGAGATTTTGAAATATTGCTGGCAACTAACTTAAGTTTTTCATCTAATATTTATATTTTAGCTTTAAAAGTTTTAATAGTTTATTTTTTAAGCTAACGATAATAACCCTGTTATGCAACTCAGCCATGGCTAAAATATGCCTACTAATTGCCCTTGAATTGGTTTTTCTTTCAAATCAAACTTGAGGTGCTAAAACCACGTAGTTAGCTGTAATTCCCCGCAGAGATGAAAGCAGACGGCATCTAATCATCTGCTCCGCAACATGCAAGATTTTAAAGCTAGTTCTGCTTTTTTATGTCACCAGGTCAACGCAAAGTTGAAAGAAAGATCAAAGATTCTCCAGCACACACATTCACACAAGTCACAAAATGCACAGAGACAGCGGCTCTGACAAACATCTTGTTATTATTATGTGCACTAGATTTAGTTGCAAAGTGAAAGTGTTGCTTATTTAATCGGGATTTACAGTACACACACACACACACAATCCAGTTTTCATACTTTCAAGGAGTCAATTATTTATTGTAACCATCATCATGTTTTATGTTTTGCTAGTTTACTCTCATGTGTTCACATGCATTATGTGTTTTCCGGCAGTTGCGTCTCTGCACGTATTCGTGCTTCAGGAAATGAAGAGCTTTGGGAAAATCAGCTGGTGGTCTCTTACAACACTCCCAAAATCATGAAGCTTATCTTTTGTTTTATGATGTCAAGTTCGGTTAATCAGTGAGTTAAAACCAGCGTCCGCTCAGGTCACCAGAACAACATTAAAAACTGAGATCTAATAGTAAGGTTTTTAATGGCCCTTTTAACCAACCACAACTTTTAATTTTAATCATTATCTTTATCAACCAATATTGGGTATTAGACCAATCTGATGATGTTAAGTTGTGCAGAAGTTAAACACTTCAGCTTTTATGTCAGTTATTTCTCCTAGTTAGCAATATTATTCACTGGAGAATTTTAATTAAGAATTTTCAGATGCTGCTTCTGAGAAATAGACCCTGGTAATTTCACATGCTTTCTTTAGAGTTTCAGAAGAGTTCTCAAGAATACTATCAAAAATGGGAAATCTCAAATGAAAACATTTTTCAGATGAATTCTACTAAGAACCAGTGGGCTAATCATCAGAACTATGTCAACATTAAATGTATATTGACTTTTTTAGGATATTCCTGGGTCATCTTATTTTGTTGATCCTGGAACAACATTCCTGTCTGGAAATTCAGTCTTAACCCTTATCTCCTACTCCTACACCTAACCTCTACGCATAACTTATCTCTAAAATCAGAGGGAAGTGACAATAACGCTGATGTACATCAATAACGCTGATGTAGAAGCACATAACCCTGGTTGAAAGCTTAATCCTTGTTCGTCAATTAAAAAAAGTTACACATTGACCATAGAGGACAAAAATGTCCATGTCGAAAAACTGTCATAAAAATTTGGGGGCACAGACTTAAGTCTCATTTTAAAGTAGACCCTTGAGAGATTATTTTTGAAGTAAAAAAAAAAAAAAAAAAAGTAAAGTAAGAAGATATAGAGGTTTAAGTTCATAAAAAATATTTATGAAATTTTTTTATATACAGTTAAATATATATTTTATGAAACTGAACACACACACTCTGACATCCACACCGACACACACAATTATAGCTGCATAATTTATCCAGTTGGCTCTATAATATGCAGAAGCAGAAAACAGGAATAAAGCAAGTATTTCCTTTATAGGCCAAACTTAGGAAAATGGCACAATTTGGTAAAAAATAGTAACATTTTAATTTTGAAGCCTCGCCGACAGAATGAAAGCCTATTAACGAAGATTGCATCATTTTGTAGTTAAATGGCCCTGGGATTTAAAATGATAGTTTTAATGGGTATCGATCAGGACATTTTTGTCTTTAAGGTCCTGAGAGGAACTATTTTCTGTTACTAGTGTATAATAGATTTTTTAAAGGAAATGGGGGTGAAATAGTAAAATTACATACTTGTGCCAAAATGTATGCAGTTGGCATGAACACAGGCAAAACGGTCAAAGAAAAACCTGAAGGACTCACAAGGGTTAAACTGACAAACTATAAACTTCCCTCAAATCTGACAAAGATGTCTGGGAACATGTACTTGGTGAAATCACGTTCACCCTTATAAGGTCTATATCAAGCATTTGTCTGTTTTATCTATAATTAAGATGTTTTTCCATAAAATTCCTAAGTTGATGCTCTACTAAAGCATAACGGAGAACTCCATTAAATCCCGCAAGCTATGAAAAACCTATGAAAAAGCCTCTGAGCATTATTATTTTTTCTCTGCGTAAGAGGTTTCTTATCAACAAACATTATTGTCTGTTTGAGGTTCTTGAGTTACTCTTTGTCTTTGGAGATTTTTTACAAAAGTTCTTCATATCAGTTTTTGGGTTCTTTAAAGCAACAATACACACGGTTTTCTGAAGAACTAGAATTATTGAACTTCAATGGCTTGTACCCCTTTGTAGTTTACTTGGAACTGCATTAATCTTTAACAGCAGAGGGTTTGAGTCTGTTCTTCAATTAAATTTTTTTTTTTTTTAGTATTGTGGGCCAGTTTGATCTTCCTCATTGTACCGTTTCATCCAGTGTTCATATTTTTATTTTTATTTTTTACTTTATGTGCTTGCTTGGACTTTTCAGGAGCACACATCCACCCCCTCGCACATTAACATGTCCGCTCACACGGATGTACTGACACCATCCGGATATCTGACTGCCACATGTAAATTAAACACTCCCTCTGGTACCTGTTGCCATGGAAACTCTCATTAAGAGCCGAGAGACATGAAACATTTGCGTGTGTTCAGACTCCTCAGAGGATGGTTTGGGTCAGTGTGTGCACCTTATCAATATGCTCAATATTATTGGCACTCTTGATGTTTATAATTACATCTGACTATTCAGAACGACAAGCTGGGTTGCTATTTAAAACATGGCAAGCCTCATACATTTACATTAAATGGAAAGTCATAAAGGTCAGAGAAGAAAGAGATGAAAGAAAAAAGTGGGTTTTTTATTTGTTTTTGTGTGTTAGGGCTTTACATTGTAAATGTTAGTATCAAATGTCAGTGTGAGCAAAGAAATTACTTTTATTTTACCGTTTATTTTGAGCGCAAGTGCACAGTCTGTGTGTCTGTGTTCCTTGTGTTTGTTCATGTAAACATTTTACCTCGTATCTTTTTTGTGATACATTCCACACAATGACTTTTCTGTCCAAAAATGTACGTCAGATTGCGATATGGGCAATAGGTAAGCAAAAAAAAAAAAAACTTTTTTCAATTCCGATACAGACATCTCTGAAAAAAAAACAACGTGGATTGTGTGCCTCTCCTCTCTTCCTCCAGACTCTGGGACCCTGATTTCCAAAAGAAATGCTAAATTTACTTTCATCAGAGAACATAACTTTGGACCACTCAGCAGCAGTCCAGTCCTTTTTGTCTTTAGACGCTTCTGACTCTGTCTGTTGTTCAAGAGTGGCTTGACACAAGGAATGCGACAGCTGAAACCCATGTCTTGCATACGTCTGTGTGTAGTGGTTCTTGAAGCACTGACTCCAGCTGCAGTCCACTCTTTGTGAATCTCCCCCACATTTTTGAATGGGTTTTGTTTCACAATCCTCTTCAGGGTGCGGTTATCCCTATTGTACACTTTTTTTCTACCACATCTTTTCCTTCCCTTTGCCTCTCTATTAATGTGCTTGGACACAGAGCTCTGTGAACAGCCAGCCTCTTTTGCAATGACCTTCTGTGTCTTGCCCTCCTTGTGCAAGGTGTCAATGGTCGTCTTTTGGACAACTGTCAAGTCAGCAGTCTTCCCCATGATTGTGTAGCCTACAGAACTAGACTGAGAGACCATTTAAAGGCCTTTGCAGGTGTTTTGAGTTAATTAGCTGATTTGAGTGATTTTCCTTAGTTATCAGTTATAATCATCAAAATTAAAAGAAATAAACATTTTACATATATCAGTCTGTGTGTAATGGATGAATATAATATACAAGTTTCACTTTTTTAATGGAATTAGTGAAATAAATCAACTTTTTGATGATATTCACCAGCACCTGTATAATATTATTAAATAAATAACATTATTGATAAATTATCAGTAGCCTATATGATACGGGATATAGTCGTTTATTCATTTGTAACATTCATTTGTATGTTTGTGTATGAACTAGCAGAAACACAGAGTATTGATCCATGGATTTCAAACAGATAGAGGAATAAGACAGCACACACCTATATATCCAACTCTGTTAAAGAAGGCTTCACCTGAAAAGCTGTCTTTTGCATACATTCTAATGAGTCATAAACATCTTAAAAGGTGTTTTCTGTAGGAATATCACTGGAATGAAGGTTTATGACTGGGCAAGTGCTTTAGGGCCAGGTTTATATTAGAAAAGCTTTCCAGCGCCTATGTCTAGGCAAACCTGCACATCATTATTACAAGAAAGTTTCTCATTATTATGAGATACTAAGTCATTATTACGAGAAAGTTTCTCATTATTATGAAATACTAAGTCATAATTACGAGAAAGTTTGTCATTATGATGAGATGCTAAGTCAGTATTACGAGAAAGTTTCTCAATATTATGACTTAAAGAATCATTTTTATTTTTTTTTACTTTACTGTGGCGGAAACGGGCTTCCATAGGGATTAGAACCCAGAACCTCTGGCACGCTTAACAAAAGTTCTACCTCTAGCCCATAAGGTATTATACATTTTTGAAGTGGATCTATGTATTTATACTAATGTAAATAGTCTCAAGACTAACAGTACAGTAAATTGTATTATAGTAGATAAGGATAAAACTATCACATTAAACACGAGTTGCACGTCAATTTTGAATGCATTTATTATTGTACATTTCTGTACAATGTGCAGTCTCAAACACCCCCCACTCCCCAAATACCCTCCTTGGCTTGGAATACAGACAGTGCTGATGAACGACTTTTATAGTCCTTTTACGCCCTTTGCTGTGGTTTACCACTGAAGTCCGCTCTCACTTTCATTATACGCAAAAGAGCCAGAACATTTTGCCTAATGCTGTTAGCAAAAAATGATGGATGACAAAAGGCAAATGCACCATGAAAGAGCTGTTCCCAGGTCAGTTACTGCTGTTCTATTAACAATATTAACAGTTACTGTTGCACAGTAATAACAAAACTGATCCTGAATTCTCCATTTATGCCACAGATGTACCAGAGAAACATCGAGAGAGGGAGGCTGTGCTTTTCATTTCCTCTACAGGGAGTATGAGTCACACTAACCTTTCTTCTGTCTTTCACACAGTCAAATCATTTAATCAAAATTACTCTATTTGGGAGTATAAGGTTTTACCATAAACAGATGTGACTGCAAGCTTGTTTTTGTTTTCAGAAAAAAAGGGATCTGAATCTGATTTTCACGACATGATATATAATTCATGATCTTTGATAGAGCAAAAATGATTCAGTAAATTATTCACATGCAGTGTTTTGCTCAGAAGTTGTATATATTATAAATTATTGTCTTTTATGCAACTGTAAAGATTAAACAAAACAGCTGTTTTTTTTACTTTTACTCATTACTTTGAAAAGCAGCAAGGGCCAACAGGTCATCTCTCTTTTGAGGTGACACTGGTGTCAAAATCTGAATATTTTTCTCCCAAAACTTTCCTAATACTGTGTCCAGCTCACATCAGATGAACTGAGGAAATTTTTATTGGAAAAGATCCACTCAGACGGAAAACATGCGAGAACTTTCCACTGCACTCCCTAGGGCGGAAGACGGGTCACTGACACTTGTGCATGTGATGTCATTTCATTAGGACAACAAAGACTGATGGTTATGATGAAGGATTTGGGATATAATCATGCAGATCTATGTAAAAGCACACAATCGTGAATTTCGCAAAACCCCCTTTGTCCCAGAGTGAACTTCAGCCCATTCTCAAGGGGATTAATAGGATGAAAAATGTTCAGGAGTGGATGCTTGAAAGATCTTAATCTTTAGAATGACGCCGAGAGGCCTTACAAAATTAAGCTCATCTGCAAAGGGATTCAGAATGCCTATATGTATTATATGACATATCAAACTGTGTTAATTATGTGATTAAGAGCGATTTAATGAGTGTGTCTTAATGAAAGTTATTGTGTTACCCAGAAAATCTGTTATGAGGGGAAATTCTTTGCGGTCTTTGACTCCCCCAAGTGGCAAAAATCGGTAAGTGCAAACATGAATAGGCACAAAACCTTCACATTAGGAACATTTTATTTAGTTTACACAAAGTAACACATCAAAATAAGGTAAAATTTAAATAGACATATCCATGCATGTAGAACAATATATACAGATCATTTTGCATATTAATTTTAACATTTTTAAATCATTTTACACATCCGTGTGGATATAGGCCTTTAGTATTTTAAAAAGTTCTTTTTTCAAGTGATTCCAGGTTTATCGCAATGTTCGCAGTGGTTACATCGCGTTTAAGGCCTGAAACATACTTCACACAAATACAGCTTCTTGTAACACAAGTTCAATTTCCTGCGAGATTGTATTCCAAGATCAAATCAAGTCAAATTCAATTCATATCGCAAGTATGTGTTGAATTCAGTGTTGCCGAAAGGGGCGCTATAGGACAATGAGCTCTTTCTGCAGTTAATTTCCTTTTTCAGGCCA
Organism: Chanodichthys erythropterus; assembly: GCF_024489055.1. NCBI lineage: Eukaryota > Metazoa > Chordata > Actinopteri > Cypriniformes > Xenocyprididae > Chanodichthys > Chanodichthys erythropterus. The sequence goes on from NC_090237.1 coordinate 5,218,961, forward strand.
ACTACTACTTGGAGATATAATTGCTGAGCCACTTGGCTAAAGTCGATTATGTGTCGATATTTTCAATGAGAGTTGCCAGTGACATGAGCAACAAGCTGGCAATGCAACAAAGCTACCACAGAAACGCAAAAGTACACAACTTAATTACGTTATGCATTAGCAATGCCTTGGCTGAACGCTTTTGTATTTGTGTAAAAGTATGTTTCTGGCGTAAGAGTTCGTACTTGCCGCCAAGGCACTTTGGAGAACTTTTTGCCGGGGAGCCTTAAAGGATTAAATCTTGGGCTAATTTTAATTTGAAAGTGAACTACTCACCCTCAAGCCATCCTAGGTGTATATGACTTTCTTCTTTCTGATGAACACAATCTGAGATATATTAATAAATATCCTGACGCATCTGAGATTTATAATGGCAGTGAGCGGGATCAACAGGTATGAGCTTAAGAAAGTGCTTCAGTCACATCCATCCATCATAAACGTACTCCACACGGCTCCGGGGGGTAAATAAAGGCCTTCTAAAGCGAAGCGATGCATTTGTGTAAAAAAAATAACCATATTTAGCATGTTATGAAGTGAAATATCTAGACCACCTTCGGAAGAAAATGTAAAACTCTCGTAGTGTAAAAGATTACACTACGTCCTACACCTTCCCTATTCAACTTACGGAAAAAACGGAACTGGCGCCAGTCAAGCTAAGCTTTTTCTGTTAGTAGAATACGGAAGGCGGTCTGGCGGAAGCAAGATATTTTACTTCATAACTTGTTAAAAAAAATTATTTTTGTTTTACACAAATGTATTGCTTCGCTTCAGAAGGCCTTTATTAACCCAGTTGACTGCCATTATAAAGCTTGGATGCGTTAGGATATTAATTAATATATTTCCGATTGTGTTGATCAAGATTAATAAAATCATACACACCTAGGATGGCTTGGGGTAATTTTCATTTGAAAGTGAACTAATCCTTTAACGGAAACCAGCTCCTGCCACGTTACTACAGTTATTTAGTACTGTAACCAGAATAAAGTAACACAGGATTTTCTTAAAACAGTACAGGAAACTTTCAGTAACGTTATTTAATTTATTTTTGTATTACAATGGTGGCTGGAACCAGTTTCAAACTGTTTTATTTGTAATAACGTAAACTGTGGTAATTACTGCATCTTGGCGGGAACTGTGGTTGCCATGGTAACGTTTTTACAGCGATAACCTCAGAGTGTTCCTTTGAGGTTTTCCCCGGACGATCCGTCTCTGTTGTGGTCCGATTTCTGTGGCTCCTCGTGTCCGCCGCTGTCCGACTCCTCTTCGATGGCGAAGCGCACATCTGTGACGGAGCTGAGGGAGCTCACGCTGCTCTGCTCCACCGAGCACAGCGCGCATGCCAGTGGCGCGAGAACCCTTCCGCCTTCCAGCGCGCGGCCGTTAGTCAGCATGAACGGAACCGGCGTGGAGCGCAGCGCGGGAAATGCGGGCAGGCTGAAACTGTGCTTCTTCTGGCTCGCGCCCCACTCGCGCTGCTCCTCTTCGTGCAGAAGCCGTGTAAACGCGTTCGTGCGCCTCTTCTCGCGCCGTTTGGTGCGCAGGTAACCGAGCATGATCCCAATGAGGAAGACTCCGTAGAAGGACACAACGATGACAATGTATAGGTACGCATTATTGTCGCTTGCACCGGGCAAAGGGATTCTGTTGGTCTGCTGCGATGAAACCGCGGAAGCGTTGTGAACCAACTCCATTACGACAATAACATGAACTGAGTTACCTGTAAAAAAGTACATTAGAGAAAGTTAAAACGTAATCCTTTCGATTTTATAATAGTATAATAATAATAATGAGAAGAAGAAATATTAAAAAAAAAAATGTAAAAAGTTGGTTATAAACACTAAAATTAGATCAGAAACAACCAAATGATGAATTGACAAAGAGGAAATCTAAATATCTAAAAAATATTCAGACTATAGTGCAAAATCTACATAAAAATTACATAAAAGTTCAAAAATATAATTTTAATAACATTACCACATAATGCTTGAAGTTTTCGCATATCAAGAATCCTTGCATATTTGACTTAAAAATGTTTATATTTGAAAGTACACATCTTTAAGCATTCGTTTACAGCTTTAATTTAAAGTTTTATAAAGTCATGGAAGGACAATACTGTATTTACTCACCGGGATGTTTCACCCTGGAGCGCGTCAGCCCGTTCCACGCTTTTTATTCGAGTCTCTCTGGATTGTAACGGGTTTGTCAGTCGAATCCCCGTTTAAATAGCGGATCCCATGCGTGGACACGCGCCAGGGGGATCTGTGACAGAGGTTGAGGGAGTCGAGATCCTCACGTTCTTCCTCGCAGGATTTGAGTCCCGGCCAGAGAAGCTTGAGCTCACAGCCACATTCTTATGACGTTTAATGAAGTCCAAGTGCGCAGCGCTGCCAAATGTGCTCATTTATCATAACATATCCAGACAGGCTTGCTTTAGGAAAGCCTCTTCTTCTGCAGAACAGTAAACCAGAGGAATGGGTTGCACGAATTAAGCCAAGTCAAGTCAAAGCAGTCTTAAAGGGTTAGTTCACCCAAAAATTAAAATTCACCCTCACGTCGCTCCATACCCGTAAGACTTTAGTTCATCTTTGGAACACAAATGAAGATCTTTTTAATGAAATCTGAGAGCTCTCTGTCCCTCCATTGACAGCCTACGCAACTACCACTTTCAAGCCCAGAACTATAGGAAAGACATCATTAAAGTAATAAATGTGGTTTAACCTCAATTTTATGAAGTGCTTTGTTTGCGCAAAAAACATAATTTAACACTTTATTTATAAAATATTAATCTCCAATGTGCGCTCACGCAACAGCGTCTACTCTCACGTCAACAAATGCATTGTAGTGGTCTCGTGAATGTGCGTTGGAGATTGATATTTTGTATGTTAAAGGTGCAGTATGTATGATTTCTGTCCGCTAGAGGCCTATTCAAAAAAATCGTAGCTTGATGATGCCAAGTTTGAGCGGGGAATCTTGGGACATGTGGTCTTCACCTCAACGGCTGGTGGAAAAGAACTGGGATAGGACTCGGGCAGAAATCATGTTCATGGATGCGATTATTAACGTTACTGCAGTATGAAGCAGAGCAGGAGCGAGTGTTGTGGAGCTGAACGAGGCCGCTGGAGCGATTGCGCTACACACGCCTCATGAGCAGCGCCAGCACCGCTTCCGCTTTTTTTTCCGGTCATGAGTATGAGGTAACGCAGCTCTGTTTATCATATTAGATACATTTGAGAGTGTTGAAAATGATGTTATAACGTTACTCTGTGCGTTCGCTCGGCGGCTGCTGTGAGACACTGTTACACACTGCAGTAAGATAGATCCATTTTACAATATCATATTAAATGCTGGATGGCTTGTGTTGATAAAAGGCATGCAATTAATTTTAAAACGTATTGTATGATGGAGAAAATGCTGTATTACTGTTACTAAAAATAAAGCTGCATCTGATTATGTTATGTTAGCTACTTCACAAAATAGTGTTTTTCTCTGAGGCATGGTAAAGCATGAGACTCGCAAAAAATCAAGAAAATGAGATTTAAACAATAAGACTAAACGTGTTGACCTATTTAACAACAATTAGTTTTCTGTCTATAAATATATCAAAACAGATGTTTATTGTCTATTAAAACATGTAAATATTAAAGCGTCTTTGGTGTTTCCATGGTTTCTTCAAAATAAAACCTGAAAACCGAGCATAACGCGGGTATGGCGCCATCGACAGGCGACTCCTCACACGTCCCGGAGCCTTGAATAAAATTGCAATTTTCTCAAGATTTACAAATAGTTGGAAACATTTGAGATATTGATATACTCAGTGAACAAAATATATAACACTGGCCTAGTGGTTTTTGGATATTTTACTGCAAAAATATTACATATTGCACCTATAAGTGGTAAATTATGGGGGGGAGGCTTGCACAAACAAAGCACTCATGTTCATGGGCGTAAATTGCATGGGGGTCAGGACCTACTAAAACATTTTGTTTTTCATTAAGAATAATAATGAATCCATCATTCAAGCAATTCCAGGCCCTGAATTGCCGCTAATTTGAAAGCAAAGGTAAAATGCGCACAGCCGCACTGGCATTAGTGATTTAAAAGAGAGGTGGAAAAGAGGGGAACTCCAACGTCCACAACGTCTATGCTTATAATAGTAGCAAGGCTACAAGTATATTTAACAAGTACAATTTTGGCTATTATTTGTGTCTCTTTCAAAAATTGCTCTTGCGAAATTTTATTTTTATTGTCCCCCTGGAGTCACATGGATTACTTTTACGATGTCTTTACTACTTTTCTGGGCCTTGAAAGTGGTAGTTGCGTGGCTGTCAGTAGTGGGACAGAAAGCTCTCAGATTTCATTAAAATTATCTTAATTTGTGTTCTGAAGATGAAAAAGTCTTACATGTTTGGATCGATGGTAATTAATGACAGAATTTTCATTTTTAGGTGAACTAACCCTTTAAAGAAATGGCTCACGCAAAAAAAAAAAAAAATATATATATATATATATATATATATATATATATATAAAAATATAATATATATATATATATATATTAAGATTAACAGATTAATACATAAATTAAAAATATATTGCTCATTGTTAGTTAATGTCAGCAAATTCATTAACTAATGATACCTTGTTGTAAAGTGTTACTTTAACAAACATTACTATTAAAATTCAAGGTAACATTATTAATCAAATGCACACTGGGACTATTGTCATGCATGTATTTGGATAAGCAAGGATAAGCTGTACCGTACAACCCCACTGACGCAGTTTTCAAGAGTGTCCTGGTCTGGTTCACGTCAACAGTAAAAGAATCAATGCCAACCGCATCTGTCTGGCAGTGATGCATGATGGGCAGGTGTGGCATGGCTGCAGAAAACCGGAGCCAGAGTATGCAAACCAATGCCTGACCACACCTGTCAATTAGGGTCGAGTAACAGAACTGACGCAAAGTGCATGAAGAATCTGATCAAATCAGGAGCTCTGGGGCAGTTCCCTGTATGAGACCACATTACAGACAACAGGATTTTGAGGGAAATCTTCAGCATTATAACACTCAATTCCTTCAGTTACATCATGGACTTTTTCCAATAATAAGTCAGGAATTTTTGTACTCTGCAGGTCTGAGTGTGTTGTCATTTATGGAAGTATTTCTATAAAAGGGTATAGCAGACTTTCAGACATATGCTCTGGTGAAGATCAAACTCTTCAACTTGATGAACTATAACTTGAGTATTTACACAATGGAGCTAAAGTTAGTCACTGCTCAGTGAAGGATTGAGGTCTTTTTTTTTTAAACAAACTCTTTTTGGTTTAATGTGACACAAACCAACTGATACCATGTTTGTTAATGGATTTTATAAAAGAAGATGGAAAGTAGAAAAGAAATCCTATAAAATTGATGACCAGTTAAAACAATATGCACAAGTAAACATGTTTTGTCTGAAATATTTTGATTAGTAAAAGGAAAATTATATTCAGGGACTTATGGCAACATCCACTCAAACCAAAGGTAATAGTAACTTGCTCAATGTTTACTTAATAAGGACATATGATATATACTGTATGGAATATGTGCACTGCATACACATAAATCAGTATTTGAGTTGAGGGTTTTTTCCCCCTTTAATCCATTATCTTAACTTCACAGGATCAATTTCAAGGCAAATGACAAAATAAATGAATAACTTGTGACCTGATATTGCAATGTCAATGTCTTATTTCATTTTAGTTCACAAAGGGCTGTTATCAAGGGGGACCGAAAACAGAGTAGGACCAAAATGACAAAGTAATAATGATGAGAGGAGAGAAAGCGTGAGAGAAATAATGAGAACAGAGAGCTTACGACAACCGCTTCCACAGGGATCAAAATGAGTTCAGTTAAAAAGCAGAGAAAAAAAGAAGAAGCAGGGAGCCTTTTACTCATCGAAGATCAGCTATGAATAAACAAACTGTTATCATAAACCAAGGAGGTATTATATACCTGGAAAATGCTGTCTGTCAGCTTTTCAACTCTAATGTCATGTGGCTGATCACTATGTAAGTGCAACTGTCAGGTTCAGGAAGTAAAAACTCCATTTATTTTCTCCATAGGGAAGTTGATTTTTAACTATAACTTGTAAACCTTTAAAGACAGACCTAGTATGAGTTTTGAGGTTGTTAAGTGATGGTATATGCTTCTGTTGAAGCCGTCCGTTTGCATTATTTCAAATTATTTTTAAAATAATCATGTTTAACAGGTAAAACTACATTACCCATGATGCAGTACAGAAAATTCCACCAATCAGAGAGCTGTGGCCAGCAAATGGCGGGAAAAGACATTGCAGGGAAAGGCCTTTCACAAGAAGCACAGAGGATGACGTAATCGAGTCGGTCTTGCTACTAAAATACGTTTCTCTAGATATAATCAACAACTTCTCATATTCTGTCATTTTTAATCTGATTGCCATTCACAATGCTTCATGGGATTGTAGTTCTTTCCATTAAGTAAATACTTTTTTGCTTTAAACAAGTTTATAAAGTTGTGTTTACCTATATACAGTATGTTTTTTTTGTGTGCAATTTTTATATTTATATGGCTGATTTTGAATGGCCATCAATGGAGAAACTACATTTAGCTCTCAGAATGGTGTATTTTACTGTTAACCAGCCAAACCCTGATCTTAAACAATCTTACTCTCATGGGCAAAACATGGGCCAAGCCAAAAATTGCTAAGTAAGCTTTTAATTGTCTTAACCACAAATTATTGGTCAGGAAACTAGCAAAATTTAAGCAAATGCACTACTTAAAAAGCCATTGCTGTCTCAGAAAATGAAGTTTTTGGCAGAATATGGGAAGTTGTATGTGGAATGATCACAATTAATCACGAGTTGCATGGTGAATCTCCAGAGCGGTGTCTTCGAAAATCTGCTGAGAAATATAATAATAACTGCATCTCTACCATAGTGAAGCATGGAGGAGCCTGTTGAGCTGCTGGTATTGGTGAGATACTCCACTGTGAAAAGTCATTTAATGCTTTGGAGTACAGGAGGATATTGCAGAATGGCTTGCTTCCCACAAATGAAAAGTTGTTTTCTGAAGAGGAATGATCAGATGTTGTTTTCCTGCCCAAATTGCAAAGACAACCAAGAAGTGGCTTGAGAACAAGTCCATCAGGCTCATGTCCGGATTTGAACCCTATAGTGAATATTTGGTCTCACATTAAACTCAAACGAACTGGGAGACATTTTTCAACTATTCATGAATTGTTTGAAGCCATTAACATTGAGTGGAACAACATTGACTCTTCTTCACCAACAGTATTTGTGCAATTCTTGTGATTAAAATGGTTAAGACCACTAAATATTTTGCAGTTTTTTGCTTGGCCCTTTTTTTTTTTTTTTTTTTTGCCTAGGAGTGTAGAATTTAAAGATAAGAGGAGAGATAAGATAAGAGATAAGAAGCCTAGGAGATAAGAATTCAACAACTCCATTTGCATCAAGCCTTATCTGTTATCTTAGATTTCTTTATTCCCAACTGAAACAGTTCAACACACTTCAGTCAGTGTGTCTTTATAGACAAATAGAGGAAAACCTCCTTGAAATAAATCAATTCAGTTCAAAATGTTTAATGGACATGGTTGAATGGTTTATTTTAGAAGAATTAAACTAGATCTATTATCCTGTCCAGCAGGATATACAGTCACTCAATAGGAACATTCCAATCCTAGCACATAAATCAGAATCATCCAATGAGCAGGAACTGTTTAGTGATTTCATACTCTCTCCAATGAGCGTGTTCTAATATTTAAATAAATCTAATTATTGTAACAATAATTTAAAATAAGCTTAAAGATAATTGATTTTTACAGATAGTTGGTTAATATGCACACAGTATTCAATTCAAGTTATGGGAAGATTGAAAAAGCAAATAATGGCTTTAAGATTCCTGATGTGTTTAGACAGACAAATGCTGATGTAAACGTTGGAAGAGTTTCATTAAGATATCTACAAGTTGTATTTGTTTAAAACTAAAGGTTTAAATGGAAAAATTGAGCTTAGAAAAGCATATCTGATGATAAATTGTTTGTGTATGGGGCAGAACAAGAACTGGGAAAATTCAGACATACTGTTAAATTGACTTCTAGAAACTGAGAACCTTTGATTTCGGAGATTCAAAGCATCATATGAAGTATTTCAAGTCATTATCACAGTTTAGCTGCTGTAAATAGATTTTTTTGGGGGGGATAACATGCATGATATGCATAATCACACATTAAGCACTAATTTAATTTAATCAATCAGAATTAATCCAATCCAATTTCAGAATCTGTTTATAAGAACCCTAAACTTTGCAATCTGATTCACATATTCATTTGCATGTGCATTACATGTATTCAGAGCAAAACTTCAGCACACACAGTGTTTAGTCACCATGTTTAGAAAAGCCACTAGGCACAAGGGCATATCTAAAGTCATAGAAAGTTGACGTATATGTCAGAAGAGGTTTTTTTAATCAAATATTTAGTAAATTGTCAGTTTCATCCGCTGACCAGTTCGTAAATCATGAGATGTAAATAACATACGTACGTTTTTATGATGTAAAACGCATGTAAATATAAGCATCAGGTCTACACCCCCTTCAATCCACTGGAAATGGAATTTGGATCAAGCTCAATCGGATTGAGGTGTTTACATGAAGGATATTCAGTCCGACTGAGCAATCAATCTGATTATAAATGGATTTACATGGCATGTAATTGTAGCTACAGCCTTGAAACTTTCTGCATGTCAAATATTTCACATGTTCTGATTTGTGTCATGGGGGGTTTGGAGAGTGTGCATGTGGTTAAAGGGATGGGGGTTCCCTAATTTAACAGCTAAGTCTGGCAGAGGTTAGCAAAATGGCTAACATCACTTTTGGCAGCTTTAAGTACTGCTGGTTGTGAGTGTTTGTGTTTACTGGACATTTTTTTTGATATCAGAAATATCACACAGATCGATCAACTGTATGAAACATTTCCAAATGATTATGTTCACATGTCTGCAACATCCATAGTAAATCTCCATCCTGATTGGAGGTTGCTATAGAGAGATAAATTACTTCTTGCCTTCCTGTCCACCGTTTCTGTCTGGGATGAGCAGTGGTTTGCTTCTACTTGGCACCGTACATCCTCTCAATGTCGTGCTGGTAGTGAGTTTTTAGCTCCTTTCGTTTGAGTTTAAAAGCGTCTGTAACCAGGCCGGTCTCTGGAGTCCAGGGCTCAACGCTCAAGCGGATCTTCCGTGGAATCTCAAACCTTTCTAACTGGGCTGTTAAAAACACAGGAAGAGGAAATGAATCATAATCACAACTAAAGAGTAGTAAAACAGGAAGCACAACAAATGACTTTGTGCAGGATATAAACTTTTTCCCAAACTTTTTTGTAAGCCGAACGCCTTAAACGTGAAATATTTACTTGAATAAAGAAGTTAATATTTCAATAATTCAAAGACACATTTGAAAGTTCACCTTTAATGGTCACATGACATCCAATTAAATTATTTAATATTTTATTTGTAAGTTGTTTTATTTTGACTTTAGCCACTTTTTCCACCGTCGGGCCGAACAGTTCTAAGAAAATTAAGGAACGGTTCTAGTTGTATTTCCACTTGAGCCTGGTGGAGCAGGGCATGGTTACAAACCGTTCTTGGCCCAGAATTCTCAGAATTCCTTGCTGGATCAGATCAGCAAGGAATGGAATGGTCCCACGGAGGAAAAGCGGCTTTTGTAGCTGGACTTTAAAGCGGACTCAAACCTCTTTTTAGGTGTGATAGTGTCTCAGTCCATATTAGATGAACACGTTTTAAGTCTAGTTATAAAAATGAATATATTACTGTTGTAAATTACAATTGTACCATAAAATAAAATGATTATATGATATATAATATTCTCCAATTCTTCACTTTCAGATGATTTTTGCAGAATACTGCTGAAATGCGGTTAACTTCTGTCCACAAAAATGTTGGAAATTATGCAAACGTGTAAATCTCAAGCAAACTGACCCACAGTTCATTTGCAATCGGGCCGAGACCACCTCGTTCAGGCGATCTCAGACCAATTGTTTTGGTGTGGATCAGAGCGTAATTGCCGTGTTCACATATGCCTAAACGAACCAAAACAAAGTGAGAAAAACACACCAGGTTCTGAAACAAACACTCCAAATGTGCCAGGTGTGAAAGCACCCTAATTTTACATTTGATATAATTATTAGCTTTTCATCACCTCACGAACCCCCGTTTGGGAAACCCTGATCTATAGGAATACAACTAACATTTTAAGCTTACACTAGTGAATATTGGTGCATTCTTAGTGAAACTTGCATGCTGTATGAGTATGAGTAGTATGACAATGTGCCTGCGACGCATTCACCTATCAGAGCTGCTTCTGTGATGACTTTAAGCACCTCCTCCTCGATGACAGGGCTGTTGCAGAGCTCCTCCCACGAACCTCTGACACGCTTCCTCTCAGCCAGCGCCAGGAGCTGCTTCTGATTGGGCACCACAAAGCCAATCACGTAAGACTCATCACTGGAAAACAGGAAGAGGAGGGACTAAAATGATTTGTGGATGTATTCAGCAGTGTTGACAATATAAGTGTTACGTTAGGGATGGGCGATATGATTTCATGATATACGAGTAATTTTATTTCACGAAAATGATATATATCCCAATAAAGTTATTTTTATATTATTTCATATTTATTAAAGGGTTGGTTCACCCAAAATGAAAATTCTGTAATTTATTACTCACCCTCATGCCGTTCCACACCCGTAAGACCTTCATTCATTTTCTGAACACAAATTAAGATATTTTTGTTGAAATCCGATGGCTCCGTAAAACCTGCATAGGGAGCAATGACATTTCCTCTCTCAAGATCCATTAATATATTAAAAAAATATTTAATCAGTTCATGTGAGTACAGTGGTTCAATATTAATATTATAAAGCGATGAGAATATTTTTGGTGTGCCAAAAAAAAAAAAAAAAAAAAAAAAAACGAATTATAGAGTGATGGCTGATTTCAAAACACTGCTTCAGGAAGCTTCAGAGCGTTATGAATCTTTTGTGTCGAATCATGATTCAGATCGTTTGTCAAACTGACAAACTGCTGAAATCACGTGACTTTGGCGCTCCGAACCGCTGATTCGATACGCTGATTCATTATGCTCCGATGCTTCATGAAGCAGTGTTTTGAAATCAGTTATCACTAAATAAGTCGTTATTTTGTTTTTTTGGTGCACAAAAAATATTCTCGTCACTTTATAATATTAATATTGAACCACTGTACTCACATGAACTGATTTAAATATGTTTTTAGTACATTAATGGATCTTGAGAGAGGAAATGTCATTGCTGTCTATGCAGGCCTCGCTGAGCCATCGGATTTCAACAAAAATATCTTAATTTGTGTTCTGAAGATGAACGAAGGTCTTAGGGGTGTTTTCATTTTTTCAATTTTCATTTTTGGGTGAACTAACCCTTTAACAACAACAAAAATTGGACAACTACAATACAAGAAAGATAGAAATGACTGAACTGTGATTTCAGTTTTTCAGGTACAGTGGGTCTATTTAACAGTAGCATAATACAAATTGAATAATTGTTGAAATCATAACTTACTGAACTGAATCAACATTGAACTGACTCTAAGTGAATAACGACACTTGCTTTCTTATAAGAGAGCTTCTTATAAGGATTATGAACATGGTTCATAATTGATGAACTTTATACCGTTACTGAACTGGATCAACTCTATTGTCTTTGTTAGAGCTGCTTTACAGCAGAATTTGATTGCATCTCATATTTGATGATAATTTGATTTGCATAATTGATTGTTATTTTTCTGTTCATCAATATGAAGTTGCTTTGAAATCATCTGTATTGTAAAAAGCACTTTATAAATAAAGGTGACAACATGATTGTAACACATGTTGAGAGTGTTTTTGTTAGTGGTACAGGTTGTGCTTTGTGTTGGCACCTGTTGGCATAGGCACAGATGTTGTCGACGAGTGGGCAGTTTTTCAGGACCGCCTCAACTTTTCCCAGAGACACGTATTCTCCTGCTTGAAGCTTCACCAGGTCTTTCTTACGATCTTAACACACACACACACACATGCAAATATGAGGCAGATTTCATCTGATGTATATGTGAGTTTGTAATACAGGAAGTACTCCTTTCTCTCCCTTTAGGGGTGTTTTCTTAGAGTTCTTATCACTGCTTTTATGGGAATATGTTGACAGTGAAATGTGTCATTTACAGGAAGAACAGGACTAACGCGTTTTATCGTAAAGCGGAGGGAAGTTCCATTGGCTCACTCCTGCCAAAACAATCTTTATGATGTTCTGGATAATTTCTCTTTGCCACTGTCTTACCGATAATCTTCAGACAGCCGTCTCCATGAAACTCTCCAATGTCTCCGGTGCAGAACCATCGCTGGCCTTTCTGATCCACGAAGAAGTCCTCACTGTTCTTGTCTTTGTTCTTGTAGTAACCCATTGTTACATTTGGCCCACCGACCAGAATCTCCCCTCGCGGACAGGGCCGGTCTGTGCTGCGATAGCCACCTGGACACATACATGCATAATGCATTATGATGACAAAAAAAGAGGGATGGGAAAACAGACTGAACTGTATAAAGTGCAAGAGTAGAATTCCAGAAATAAAAGTACATCTTTCAAAATCTGAAGACAGATCTACCATGAGTTCAGAGGTTGTTAAGCCAAAAGTCAGTGTTATTTTAGTCTGTAGCCAAACATTTGACAAATTGACATAAGGTTTAGTCCACATTGCAGCTTATTCTGGGCAAGAACAGCCCACTTAGACAGGAGGAGACCACCTGACTGACATGTAAAGGGACCAATCACAGTTTTTCTTGCCAATTTAGGGGCGATTTCCATGAACGCGGCAGTTAAAACACTAAAGAAAATGTGTATAGACTAGTGTGTACACTCCTGAAAAAGAAGTGTGCTTAATTGTATTGAATGTGTGCTTGTAGTGTACTTCAAATCTAAAAAGTATATTTTTAAATAAACTGTAACTGCAGAAATTAAAGGTCACTTAAGTGTACTTAAAGAGAGTACACTTTCATGACTGTTTCTTAACACACTTAAGTACACTTAAAATGTGCACTTTGTAATAATGTGAAATTAAGGCCTGGTTTCACAGGCAGGATTAGGCCTTAGTTAAATTAGGACATTTATAAAGTGCCTTAGAAAAAAACATTACTGGTGTGCATCTTGAGACAAAAAAATGGCACTGATATATTTTAAGATTTGCCAGTGCAAAATACTTTTAGTTTAAACAGCTCAAATAAAGCAATAAGCCCCAAGAATCCATGGTTTACTGTGGTTAAAACTCCTTAGCTGTTATAAATTCACTATAAACCATGGCTTCTTGGGGCTTATTGCTGTGTGTTACCACACAATAAAATATAAAAGCCAAAAAATAGGTATCAATGCAACTTTCATTAAGTAAAAGCACTAAAAGCCTTCCTTCCACTGGAGAAACTAGTCCCTGACCGTGAACAGCAACAGAAGTTACATTTATTATGCCATTAGATGGCGACAAAGATTGTCTTTATGAGCGAGTCACTCAGTCACAAAGACTTTTATATTGTGAACACAGAACATGACGCAAATGACAAATGCTTTGGCTAGTGCTGTCAGTATCAGCAGGGCACGGGAAAACCCATTAACTGTTAAAGGGACAACATCGCAGCGGACATTCAAACAGATTTTTTATGATGAACATAGGACTGACCTGAAGGAAAATGCTAAATCTGAATGCATGTAATAAACTCGCTCACTCTGTATATATCTCTCACAGTACTCTTCTACATAATGCAGTAAGCTTCAATGAACAAAATCAATAGAGAACAAACATATGTTTACATTGCTAAGAGTGGTTGCTAAAACGGATGCAGCAACATATACACTCAGTGGTGCAGCGATGGTTGAGCCCTCATTACAAAAGCAATCAGAATCAAGGGCTGCAACTATCCATTTTATAAAAAGATGTACTTAAGTCCTGCTTAAGTGGATAAAAAAACACACTCTAAAGTTCATCTAATTGCATTTAAAGGATTAGTTCACTTCAGAATTAAAATTTCCTGAAGTTGGAGGAGAAAATTAGATGGAGTTTTTCGCCCTACAGCAGTACTTCTACCGACATCATGCATGACCTTTCCAACGTGATTACGTAATGTGTGGCACATCGCAGAGCTAATGCAAGATGAGCATTAGGGGTTAAAAAGTATTAACATTTTTATTTTTTAGAAAATGACTGATTGTTTTGCTGGATAAGACCTTTACTCCTCGTCTGGGATTGTGTAGAGCCCTTTGAAGCTGCACTGAAACTGCAAAGAAAAATCCTGGAATGTTTTCCTCAAAAACCTTAATTTCTTTTCGACTGAAGAAAGAAAGACATGAACATCTTGGATGACATGGGGGTGAGTAAGTTATAAGGAAATTTTAATTCTGAAATGAACTAATCCTTTGATATAAATTTAAACGATAATACATTTTCACTGAAATGCAATTAACGGTTACACTTTATTTTATGGTGTCCGTGTTACAGTGTAATTATACAAGTACTGGATAATAATAATAATTCACTACATGTACTTACTATAGGGTTAGGATTCGGGTGTGGTTTAGGGTTAGTTGCATGTAATTATGCACAATTTATAGTAATTACTATAGTAACTAACTACATGTAACATGTAACAAGGACACTGTAAAATACAGTGTTACCCAATTAACATACAATTAAGTTTTTCGAAAACAATACATTCAGTAAGTATAGTATACAGTATTTAAGTATATTCAAGTATATTCTTTGAAAGTATATTGTTAACTTGAGTACAATTTTTATAAAAAAGTATGTCCTTTTTTCACAAGGGCGCTTCTGCACATAGATATCTACTTTATTTGCTACCAAGTGCCTCAAACAAAGATTTGAACGTACTACTCTGACAAACTTTGGCAAATCCAGTTAGTAGTTGAGCTCCACCAATCAGAGATGTTGCATGGTTATGGATATGGGTGTCACAGTAATCTCTAAAGTGTTATTGCAAGCTAGTGGTGACTGTTTAGGTACTGTTATCTAATGTTTGCTAGCTACCTAACGTTAGTTAATATGGGTTGTGAGGCCTTAGTGTTAAAAACAACAAGTGGCCTTCTCATTCTTATGGCTTTAATAATGATGCAGTTATATGTTTTGGCCTGTATTTTTTAACGTAATAAATGTTGACTGTGCATAGTAATTCAATGCATTTTCAAATAAAAATGTTTAGTTACTGTGTATCATTTACAGAACAAAGCTGAGCTGATCTGTCCAGAAATAGCAGCTCGAAGTGTCTTCCTTACAAGGTCGCAAATGACCATAAATACTTTTTTCCACTTCCTTCTCTTTTGTTCTGCTGTTATATTGCTCATCATTCTCTCGAGGTAGCAAACCACCAGATGTATCGTCTGATGGATAGGTAAACGTCCATGACAGTGTTTTTATAAGAGCAGATAAATGTGTATGTGTGCGTGTATCACACTCACCCTCTATCCAGTCCTTCAGCTGAATTTCACAACAAACCAATGGTGCGCCAACTCGTCCTGTACTGTAATCCCAAACTACACACACACACATAGACAATAAGATCACATAAAACAATCTGTGCTTTGGCTGTAAGGGCACAGTTATGTAATTATTTCCATTGCAGAAAAAACATTGATGACTAAATGTGTTTCTTCGATTAAAACAGATCTCATATTTCAGGAGTCACCAGCTGCGTTGAGTGTTCCACCGCTGATTCCTCTGAGAACACAAACCCCGATCATTTTACAAGGCAACTGTCCTCCACAAATCTGCATGTTAAAGTTTTTTTTTTTTGTGACTATTGAGGAAAAGGACATGGAGTTGCTGACCTAGTTTCATTTGGCTGGATGTTTGTTAATATAATTTTCTCATTAATACACAATTATAGTTATTTTGAGTATGTAGAACCTGTTTACATATTAAAGAGGTCATATCATGATTTGTTTGGACTCTAAGGTCAACTTATAATGTCAGTCATGTATTTTTTTTTTAACCAAAAAGTAATTTAGTTTCCATGACCATTTTCCAACTGGTTTTATTGATTAGAATGGGACAGTGTAGTTTTGCTCATATTGCTTGCTTGTGATATAGCAATAGTGTATGGGATTTTCCATCATATGACATCCATCTTTAGCCACCTTGTTAGAGCACCCAAATCACACTTAGAGCGGGTGGTTCGAATTGGAGGGGCTACAGTGGTGCCGTGACCCGGATGGGAGTAATGGTGTGTTCACACCAGACGCGACTTGCGTGAATGAATAGTAGGTGGACGCTTGAACATTTTGAGTTTACTCGCTTCATTCGCGCATGACATTCGCTTCATTCACGCATGAAATTCACTTCACAACAGACACGAATTCGCATCATGAGAGCGGCTCTCCCGCTATTTATGTGTCCCAGACTCTTCCACTTCTTTCTGCACACTTCCTCTGAATAAACACAACTTGTCAGCGGGGAAATAGTTGTAAATTACAGCGAATAAGCTCAACTGGTCGGCTTTAGCTAGGTTGTAGTCTCAATATGTATCTTTATATAGCTCAAATTGAGTAAAGACCGTTTTCTACAACTAACCAGATTGTCTGACCTCCTTACTCACTTTCAAGCAAGATCAAGCTTTTTATTCCTGTTTCTATAAAAGTATGAAGATGTATAGCGACGATGATTTTGTCCTCCATGTTGTTTCGGATTTCTGCCTCAGGTAGCTACGTCACGTCACTACTAGAGCAAGCTCCTGATTGGTTAACGCGGCACGAATTTTTGCCAAAGTTCTTATTTGTCAACTTGCGCAAATCACGCGTTACGCGCGTTAAATGCCCGAAACGCTCAATTCGCGACGCATCATTCGCGCGAATCACGCCGCAGGATGTCTGTTCGCGTCTTTGCATTGACTTAACATGTAAATCACTCACGCTTAACGCTTAATTAGCGCCTGGTGTGAACGCACCATAAGGTTTGGGGGGGGGGGGGGGGGGGTAAGTGTAACGCGTAAGCCAGTAAGAGCTGTGCCTGTAAACCTCACTCCCCTGAACTCAAGAGGCACTCTAGCGACTGATGATAGAGACTGCAGTCTTTAGCCTCCTTGTTAGAGTGCCCAACTCCCATGCGGACGGGCCAGGGTTCGAGTCCTGCTTAGAGCGGGTGGTTTGAACCAGAGGGGCTACAGTGGTGCTTTGGTTGGTTCGAACCAGAGGGGTTACAGTGGTGCTGTGACCCAGATGGGAGTGAGGTTTAGGGGGGTGAATGTGACTGTTGTAGGCCAGAGGCAAGAGGTGCTCTACAGACTGCGGTCTTTAGCCTCCTTGTTAGAGTACCTGCTTCCCATAGTAAGAACAGTTCAAGTCCTGCTTAGAGTGGGCGGTTCAAACCAGAGGGCCTACAGTGGTGGCACCATACGGGAATGGAAGTGAGGTTTAGGGGGTGAGTGTAACAGACGTAGGCTAGTAAGAGCTGTGTGTGAACCTCAACCCTGATGTCAAGAGGCGACTGATGCTAGAGCCTCCTTGTTAGAGCTCCCGACTCCAATGCGGTTCGAACCTGAGGGGCTACATTTACTGCCACTTTTGACCAATTTAATGCATCCTTGCTGAATTAAATATTAATGTTTTTCAAAAAAGGTCTTACTGACCCCAAACTTTTGAAAGGTATTGTAGGTTATGAAAATATGCATAATAGTATTTGAAATAATGAAATAATGGTGCCATAGAGATGTAAATCTCACGCTGGCTGATGGTCCCGGCGCCGCAGGTCTCCGTAAGGCCGTAGCCTTGACCCACAGGGCAGCAGAAGCAGATGTTCATGAACCGCTGGGTCGCCGCAGAGAGAGGTGCCCCGCCTGACAATAACACCCGTAAACGTCCACCTAACAACGCCCGAACCTTCCGGAAGACGAGCCTGGAGAGAGAAGAAAGAGTTGGCTTTGCTGGTACAGTATATTGAGGACATGTGTGTAAGATGTGTTGAGTTTCTGTATGTGTGTGTGAGGGATGTCAGTGATTGTGAGAACCGGTTTTGGGGAGTTACTAAAAGTAGCAATGCTATTCAATGATAATTTAATAATAATCAAATGCACCATCCCAGAATGTCCTATTTCTTTCGAGTAGCATTGAGAAGACTAATTGATTGTGGCAGATTGTTTTTTTTTTGGATATTTCAATGAACCAGTACAAAATTCATCTCAGTGTTCCAAGAATGGTGAAAGAAATATTTAGCTAAATATTGCTGATTATGACTGATTCAATTATACAAGTTACATGTTTTTCATTATAGTTGCATAACAATATAAATATACTTTTGTATAAGTTTATTTATATTGTTTATATTGTGTTCAAGTTTCAAAACACAAGCTTTACTGTAGTTTAACTACTCCAAATCATGAGCAGCTAGAAAAGAATGTTCTTCAACACTAAGGATGTAGTGTGTATGTGTGTATTAGAGTATTCGAGTGTGTATGTGTTTGATGTACTTGTCACAGAGTGGGGTGCTGTATCCTATCGCAAGCTGCTCCATCTTATAGTTGTAGGCCAGTAGAAACAGAGTCCTCTGAAAAATGCTCATTTCCTCCACCTTTAGCATTACATTCTTGTAGATCCGATCCATTATCTCCTATACTCGCAGACAGAGAAAATACATGCTTATAAAAGCTACAGACATAACTGATGGCATCACTGAAACATAAACACCTCTTCTATGATACCCATGTTTACATTTCTGAATTAAAATATTTTTTATGAGGCTTAAAATTCAAAATGTCTAATTTGTGTAACCCTCCCCCCCTCCAGATATCATAAGAAAGAAATAAGTCTCAATATGAAAAAAAATAATGTAAATGTAATTAACACCCACCAACCCGTCAAATGCGGGTGAAAATCGACCGTGGTGGTTATTGCACATCAAATCACTAGCCAATTTGGCAGGTTATGATTCGTAAATTATGTTCTATCCCTTTGCATGCTATGGCTATCAGAGCCTGTCCCCTATAAGGAGCCTCAAACATTAGCAAAACAAAGCATAAAGAGGTGCACACTGATAGACGTGTAGCACTTTAAAATTAGATGCCTATATGACCGTACACACACTCTATTCGTCTATACGTCTATTCACGGCACCCAACAACTGTTCAAAATCATGCCGCACCACAGTTTGCCATTCAAAGTTTTATCAAATACAATGATTTGGGATGGATATACGGTATGTACATTCTGATTTCACACTTGTCTGCAAGACTGTGTATTGTGCATTTTAAGAACAGGTTTGTTTTGTGGCTAAAAGGTGCAGTATGTAAGAATTCTGTCCGCTAGAGGTCGCTAGATGCCTATTCAAAACAAAGGTGTAGCTTGATGACGCCAAGTTTGAGCGCGGAATCTTGGGACATATGGTCTTCACCTCACAGCCGGTGGAAACAATTGGGATAGGACTCTGGCAGAAATCATGTTCATGGATGCGATTATTAGCATTACTGTAGTATGAAGCAGAGCAACACGCCTCACGAGCAGCGGTGATAAATGATAAATGGCATGCAATTAATTTTAACTAAAAACAAAGCTGCATCTGATTATGCTATGCACCTTCACAAAATAAAGTTTGTCTCTGAGGCATGGTAAAGCATGGTACTCGCAAAAAAAAAAAAAAAAAAAAAAATAAAGAAAATTAGATTTAAACAATAAGACTAAACATGTTTAGCTATATAACAACAAATAGTTTTCTGTCTATAAATATATCAAACCAGTTGTTCCCTTGTCTATTAAACATATTAAAGCGTCTTTGGTGTTTCCATGGTTTCTACAAAATAAAACCGGAAACCGAGGGTAACGCGGGTATGACGCAATTGACAGGCAGCCTTGGTTAAAATTGCAATTTTCTCACAATTTGCAAATAGTTGCAAACATTTGGGATTTTGTAAGTACTCAAGTGAACAAAATATATAACACTGACCTAATGGTTTTTGGATATTTTACTGCAAAAATATAACATATTGCACCTTTAAATTAAGTCTTTGCTTCATGTAGAAAAAAATCGTTCTCTTTGCGTTTATGCATTGTTTTTTCCTTATACTGATTTCCTTATATCATTTTGTCTCTGAAAAACCTTAAAGTATCATATTTAATGGTACATGAATACAGTAATCATTCAGTACAATGATAATCTGGTACCACCAAGGGAAGTGGACATGGATTCTAATTGAGTTACTGCTGACATTTTTCCATTTCACATTTCATCACATCTCATGTGATATCGGAGGGTGGAGAAGCCCTTTCTGGATATTTTTTTTCAATGCTCCCTCATGATTCGGATGTTCTCCCACTGCTGAGGGCCGTGTCAGCTGCTGTGTTTATGGAAGTTTTGCTGTGCTGTCGTTATCAGTCCACAGGGACCCTCGTATCAAACCACACCAAGACAGTGTGTGTGTGTGCGAGTTTGCATTAACAGTATCCTCAGGCAAAGAAAATCTTGAAATTAAACATTATTAATTGTGTATCTACATTGTGTGATTCACTACTTGTGTGTGTGTGTGTGTGTGTGTGTGTGTGTGTGTTTGTGTATGTCAGAGGGATATCCACACCGGGCTTTCTCACGTTCTGTTTACAGCTGCAAATCATTCCAGACAATCACATTTGCTGACATTAAACCCCAAAAGCCCAGAGAGAAACAGAGAGAAAGATTCAGCCTTACTGGTACTGCTGCCATTAGAGTGGGCTGCAGGACACTAATGTCTCCTTTGCTTCCCTTCTTTATCTTGGTTGACTATAAAGTAAAAACAGCAAAAAAAGAGGAGAAACATCTCTGTAAAATTCTGTATGCTCAAAGTTTTAATTTGTCTCAACCTATTTGCAAACAAAAGAGGACTCCCACAGCACTGCACATTTTTTCCATTACGTGATCCTGGCGTTTCAGCATTTTCTACTGTGACATTATTTGACATTAAAGTGCTCTTATTATGCTATTTCAGATATTACCTTTAATGTAGAGTATTACATAGCTATTTGTAAATGTAAAAGGTCAGCAAAGTTTCAAAGATCAAGGTGCACACAACAATAAAAGTTATTTTCTCCCAAAAGAAAGAAGTGATTCTGAACTGCCTGAAATGAGTCAGTGATTCCAGTCTTACTTCCTGTACGAACCTACGTAGGTTTGCAACAGATTTCCATAATGCCCACCTATGGTCTTCTTTGGCCATCTATTTTGACCCTCAAACACTGTAGTTATAGCTAAGACTGGAATAGTTTGGTTCATGTTGTCGACATGTCGAGAAGATGCTGTTTTTTGCACTGCAAAAGCAAATCCACTTTTGATGCCCTTCAAAATGGTGAGACTCATGCTCGAATTGATACGGTAAAACTGACGCCATCGTTACTGTTCAGATCACTGTGTATCATGTGCTGAGGAAGATCTGGAGCTGAAATATAAATGTGGTAATGGGCGTTTCGTTTCTGACACGTGTTGTAAGCGATTGACCAATCACAACTGAAGGAGCCATCTGACCAATCAGAGTAGAGCCGGCTCTTGGAGAGGAGGGATTTAGAAAGACAGAATCCTTGATTGAACCACTTCAGACACTATGAGAAATGAGGTGATGCTGCAATTTATATTATGAGAAAATGTAAGTGTTTTTTTACCTTGGATGCGTGTAAACCTATTGTAGGAGACTCCAAAACAAAATTAGGAGCCTTTAAAATAACATAAAAGGGCACTTTAAATGCTTAATTGTGACATCACAGAGCCCTGTGTTGATCTGTGTGCCTCATTGTGACATCATAGGCCTGTGTTTTGATTTCCAGAATGTACACAGTCAATATGAACAAAAGGTTATTATTACCTGGTCTGACAGAGTCTGTGGTGAAGAGTAGCCGATTCTACAGCCGTGAGCAAAACACACCATCTCAGCGCTCAACTCTAACACATGAGCCAGTGGAAGGTAGCCAATGTATGTGTCATCCTCACTGCAAAAACAAATATGTCAGCTGTCTATTTAATATAAATATCAGCTTTTAAATTTAAAACCAGAGAATGAAAAATAAAATGTTTTTATATCTGCACATACATTATCTAGTTTTTCTATTCAGGAATTTTCCACACATCTCGTAGAAAGAAACAACAAAATAAAATCATAACAGAAATATAGAGTTCAGACATTGATTATTATGAAATCTACACTACTATTCATATTTTATTCAGCAGGGATGCATTAAATTGATCAAAAGTGTCAGTAAAGACATTTACAATGTAACAAAAGATTATATTTCAAATAAATGCTGTTTATTAACAATGTATCACAGTTTCCACAAAAATATTTTTCAACATTGATAACCAGAAATGCTTCTTGAGCAGGAAATCATGATATTAGAATGATTTCTGAAGGATCATGTGACACCGAAGGCTTTTGAAACGGTAGTGTAATTTACATGAGGACCACTGACATCCAAATGTTCATTATTTTATATCTTTTTCCAAACAATAAGAAAGTTTATTCTTTTGTTTTATTTTGCCTCATAAAAGTTTGTTTTTGCTGCATTTTCACTGTATTTTTTTTTTTAATGAGTTCACAAGATGTGTTAAAAACATCACACAAAGGCAAACAGACACACTTTTAGACAAACACAAAGTAGAACTGGACAAAAAAATATACATGACATATATAATATGCAGTGCATGGCATAGAAATCCCTACAGACCCCACAGAGACCCATAAGTGTCACTGTTTTTTCTCTTTCTCACTTTGTTTATTTTATCCATAGGGAATGATTGGTTTTCTAAGAAACACTGATAAACATACAACATCCACAAACACATTAGAGAATGAACATGGCTGCATGTGCACAGTTGATGCAAAGACATGACAGATTACAGGATGTTAGCATGGATGTGTTTTCATACCCGAGGTTGGGAATTCTCTCGGCCATGCCGGTGATTCCAGCAATAATATTGCTGTGAGAGATCATGACTCCCTTTGGTACTCCAGTAGAACCGCTGGTGTACATGATCACAGCCACATCAGACGCACACGGAGGCTGTCTCTGCCTCGACACTGTGGAGAGATCAGAAGTAAGTAGAAGTTACTACAAATGGCTAATTACATTCTGTAAATATTAAGGAATAATTATATTTATCACTATCAATCCATTTAGAAGGCATTAAAGGGGACCTATTATGCAAAATGTACTTTTATAAGGTGTTTGAACACAGCATATAATTGTAAAAATCCACCCACTCCTTTTTTATAATCCCCATAAATCATAAACAGTCTCTCCAAATGCACGGTTTCCAATTTCCCCATACTCTTACGTAAGAGTAGGAAAGCCCTGCCCATGACTGGCCACAGCAGTCCGCCATTTCTGTTTCCTCGCTGTAGCAGTTACAAATGTTCTGTTATTGGATGTACCAGCGAACATAAGAGTCTCCATAGACTCCTGGCATCTGAGCCACTGAGGACACTGTGGTTGAATTTCAATTATGAAGCAAATGTGCCGAAGAAAGTCGGTAAAGTGTTAAATATTTGTGCAAATCTTTTTATGCCGGACTGCTTCACAAATGAGGGTCAATTCAACACTGGATTTGCACAAAAGATGAACATGACGGCACATGCTAGTCGATGAGTTGGATCAACTCCACAGCAACTACATAAATTTATCCACTAACCATTCAGAAACGTCCAGTTTCATTCTAAAAGTTGTAACTTCTTCCTGAGTCTCTCCATCACTGTCGACTCCGGTTTAAAAAATGTAAGGCTGAACACCGTTACTGACAGTCCTCATTTTGGCTGCGTGAGATTCTCCAGCTTTGTTGTTGTTGAGCAAACGAAGAGCGAGCTGTTAAAGCTCCGCCCTCTTCTGGAAAGCGGGCCGGGAGCAGCAGCTCATTTGCATTTAAAGGGACACACACAAAAACGCTGTGTTTTTGCTCACACCCCAAATTTGACAAGCTATAATAAATGATCTGTAGGGTATTTTGAGCTGAAACTTCAGACACATGCTCGGGACACCAGAGACTTCTATTACATCTTGCGAAAAGGGGCATAATAGGTCCCCTTTAATGGTTTACTGTGACAGAAAATTACTTTGATCTCCTCAATGCTTATTTGTGACATATAGAGTAGTGCTTTTATCTCATAATTATGCAATTGTAAAAATCACAGATGAGACTTTTGTACTTCTGAGTGTGCCGACAAAGTCCCTTTAAGACAAGTCATTTCATTCGGCGGCCATCTTTGAAATGCCTCTCGGGCATCCTGGGCATCATGCAGCTCTCTTTGAATGGGGAAACATCAGATTCTCCAAAACTGTTCGCTAACCTTACGAATAAATTACATATTTGAAATCACCAATCAAATTAAACAACAACTGTCTCATAATTTGTTTTCCAAATGCTCGAATCATGACAAAAAAAAAAACGGTATTTTTCAGGCTGGATCAAGCTAATGCACATGCGCAGACGTAAATGCGCGTCTCCTGTGCCTCATTTCGGAGGCGCGCGTCTGACTGTTTCTATAGAAACCGGTGCTTCTAACGGCCGCTGCAGTGACGCAATGACTTTACCAGTTGCCGATTGGCTCTTATTTAGAAGGCGGGACTTATTCCGCCATATTGAGCGTTACACTTTCTCCCATTCAAAACAATACGAGTGACACGTCTTGTGTTATTCTATAGTCTTTGGTGCCGGTAATCCCTATACGCAAAGTATGCAAGTTGCGAAGGGCCCCTGAACCACCAGGGGGCCCCCTTGCTCTCAAAGATGATTTAATGCATAGGGCAGTGTTTTTTTTTTTGTTTTTTTTTGGCTTCCAACGATTATGAAACCACAATTCCACATTCTGTTCTTTTCCTTAAGTCAGTATGCTGTCGCCCTTCCTATGTAATATCCTAGCCTGACTTCATCATACTCATATTCTAGGCAGAATGTGAGTCTGATACTGCTCCATTGCACTTGAATTATGGGGCGTGTCTTAACCGAACCAGTAAAAAAAAAACTCTGCACTCAATTCGATAGACCTACAACCAATCAGAGCAACGCAGTAAGTGACGTATGTTGAACTTGTACTTAAACTTTTGCCGAATCCCGTTGGAAGGACGGCAAACATCTTTCCCATCGACAAATGCCTTGATTGCGGTTCTTTGTTAATGCGCTGTCGATTTCTTTTATTACAGACGTGATAGCGGAATCTAAACATCTTACTTTTCCAGCTGCAGTCATCGTTGGTGAAAACCAATTAAACCCAAGCGCTCTTTGAGTGGGTGGTTACGTAACCGCAGATAGCCTGTCCATCATCGATTAAAGCCCGCCCTGGCAATTTGATTGGCTCGGCCTTCTGGGAGCCGAGCATAATTACTCCACAATGGATCGAGTCCAGACCGAACTTCCCGTCCAAAAAATGTTGTGGGCGGGGTTCGGGCTGGCACCCAGGCTAGTAATATCCAAATCCAGCCACACTTTCTTGATACTGAAAAAAGTGTTAATGAATGAATGAATGAATGAATGAATGAATGAATGAATGAGGCATTTATATAGCGCTTTCCTATGCACTACTGTAAACCCAAAGCGCTTTACAATCATATCAGGGGTCTCTCTTCATCCACCACCAGTGTGCAGCATCCACTTGGATGATGCGACGGCAGCCACAGTACAACGGCGCCAGAGCGCTCACCACACACCAGCTGTAGGTGGAGAGGAGAGAGAGTGAAAGAGCCAATTCAATGAATGGGGATTATTAGGAGGCCATGATTTGTAAGGGCCTATGGAGGGAATTTGGCCAAGACACCGGGGTTACTTACTCTACTCTTTACGAGAAGTGCCATGGGATTTTTAATGACCACAGAGAGTAAGGACCTCGGTTTAACATCTCATCCGAAGGACGGTGCACCCCCTGCTGGCCTTACTAACACCTCTTCCAGCAGCTACCTGGTTTTCCCAGGAGGTCTCCCATCCAGGTACTAACCAGGCTCATCCCTGCTTAGCTTCAGTGGGCAACAACTGCAAAAGTGTATTTAGCTGCGAAGGTGGCTTTCTGCGTGCGCACTCCGAGACGGCGAAACATGGACAATTAGGTTATAGGCTACTTTGGACTTCAGGTGCGCGCTTAAACCAGGGGTGTCCAATCCTTCTCCTGAAGGGCCACTGTCCTGCAGAGTTTAGCTCCAATCCCGATTAAACACACCTGAACCAGCTTATCAAGGTCTTACTAGGCATACTATAAACTTCAAGACAGGTGTGCTGAGGCAAGTTGGAGCTAAACTCTGCAGGACAGTAGACTGAGTTTGGACACCCCTGGCTTAAATGGACAAATACACACACAAGAATATGTCAGAATGCTGTCTTGGAGAGTTTTTACTTAAACACATTCAGTCTTTAGTGAACATAAATAGTTATGAAGGTAATTGAATGGTTGTCAGTATATTAGATCTGTGCATTCGGTCTTAAAATGATAAACCTGTCGCTGTCTATCATTTAATGTTAATCAAACAACAAAAGAAAATGAGAGAATCATGCACTGTTCGCTCTTAACTGAATAACTTTAGTAAATTTAATAAGATTTAGTGTATAATTAATTCATACTGTTAAGACTATGCAGTGTTTTATTTTTACATTTGATTATTCAATTTCTGTATAGTAGGCTATTCTTTTTAGTAGGCTAAATTGTTTATTTCACATTTTTTCTATTTTATTTGTCCTATTATTTGTAAATTTCTTCTTTGTTTATTGTATTGCTGTTTCAACTCACTGTTGTTTGTTGACAGTGAAACTGCTCTGAAATAACAGATTAAGGGGTTGGAGGTCATTTTGGGGTATTTATGAACGCACTGACCCTTAAAAGTTTTGCTTAGGGCCCCCTATAGAAGTCTAGGACCGGCACTGCATCACAGAGCTTCGCACTGATCTCCAGAGTATGTAAATCTAAAAGAATGATTTCCTACTACTTACTAATTTACTTAGTTTCTAAATGTACAGCAAAATAAAATGCATGGACGGAAATCATCATTTCAGTGTTTTATTCAGGATTTATCACATTTTATCCCACCCTTTGATCCATGAATTTATATGACTTTTCCTATCATTGTGATTAAAATTCATTTTATAGAGAGTTTAAGGCAATTCAATATAAATAAAAACATGTTTATTCACTACAGCAAATACCTTGACTCAATTTTCATGACATTTAAGATGTTATTAATTCCTATGAATTTTCCAGGCCAGTTTTTAATCTGATTACAGTGATGTTTTTCTCAAAGGACTTTAAGAAACAAAACTGGTTTGGAACAACCAGTAAATAATGGCAAATTATGCTGTTATTTGGTGAAAAACCCATAATACTGGATATGAGGGGAGTATAGGTTATATAATTTATAGTTGTTTGAAGTAAATTGATAAAGGCTACTCAAGTAAAAACATTGTTTTATGTGTGAATGAATGAAATAAGATAAGAACAGGAAGTGGGGGTGAGATGTCAGTAGCAGAACAGAACGTTTTAGCTTTCAAAATGAGAGTGCCATTTGATCTGTTCCAAGATTTTAGAACCATAAATGTGGAACATGGGAATTCGAGTGTGTACATCTGTGTGCACGAGAGTGTTTTAATGGCCAATGTGGCTTAGCATTAGCACGCTGATACAGAACAGAACGAATGTCATGTCGAGCTGAAGGAGGAAGATCAGCTCAATGTCATGTGAAGTCTGTGGCAGTGTGAGAAAACATGACCCAACGCACACATACACACTCTCCAGTGTGTGACGACAACTACTACTACCAGCTGTCGAGGGCTTCACAGAGAATTATAGTGGAGGAAGTAAATGGCAGAACGAAAGAGTCAGGGACACCCTCGACCCTGGCCTTAATTTGACACAGATGGAGGATTTCTCATTCACATGACCTGATGTGACCTCAAACACACACACACACACACACACACACACACACACACACACACACACACACACACACACACACACACACACACACACACACACAAGTACCATTCTCAGGATGGGCCCCCAGTCTCTTCACAGCCGCCATGCTGTGGATACTGATGCCTCGTGGGTATTCAGAGCCACTGTTGAACTTATCGTCAACGATGATGATATGTCGTAATCTCGGCAACTCCAGTAAAATGCTCTGTGTGTCAAAATACAGACAGACAAAAACATTAGTGCATGCATTTAACTGACATAATGTTAAGTATTTCAGAACAAAATATAATATTCTGTATGAGGGACATTGGGATTTGGCTGGGTCATGTAAAGTAGGCTGTGATAGTGTTGGATAATAATATAAGATTAAAAAAAAAGGTGTTACCGAATGACGATATTATTAAACAAATCTAACAGGCTGATATCTATCTAGCTAGCAAAAGAACAATCAAACATCTTATATTTAGTACAAGTTTTTAAAATATTACAACATTTTCCATGTTTTATAGCAGTTGTACCGAATGACCTGATGTTTCCAGACGTGTATGAGCAAGCGAAAACATCAATTTTTCAAACAGTTAAGAGAGAGTTAGTTACTTTGCTTCATGACCATGTGGTCCTTTGCAGGTGTCTGAATGATGTCACATCCTGTCACATGATACTGACCGCATGACTTTTATATTGGTTACGCCGAATGACATCAAATGAAATTCATTTTCCCAGACATTCTTTCTCATAACAAAGCAACGACTTCTACACATAATTTTAATACCATTTTGCACTATGTTGATATATGATGTTATAAAATCATGCCAGAATAAACAAATATATACATTTATTACATTTTAAGACATTTTGATCACAAATGAACTGGCTGTTTTGGCCTTTGGACGGTTAAACCGAATGACCTTTTGACACTTCAAAATCTTTAAAATATCTTTATATGTAGCAAAATAAAATTAAAACCTTTTGGATTCAATAAAAGAGATCTAGTTGTACTACCTTATATACTTTGGATGTCATATCTTTGTTTTTTATTATTAAGGCCTCTGGACAAAAAAAATGACCCGTCACGTCACTGACCCACATACAGTTACATTAGATGTTTTTAAAGTCATATTAAATAATATGTTTGATCTGAGTAAGACTAATTAGATTACTACATGAAACACTTTGTGTAGTCAGGTTTTTGACTGCAGGAACTACAGTCCAGAGTGTCTGATCACCTTGAGTTTGGTTTCCAGAAGTTCTTTGCTGGTGATGATGTGGGAAACTTCAGCTTCATTGAGTCCATGAGCAATAGCAGGACCACCCAGAGTAGAGTAAAGAGTTACCACTGTAACACACACAAATGTTGGGTCTTCATGTTTTATGGGGATAATCCATAGACACAATGATTTTTATACTGTAAAAACTGTATATTCTGTCCACTACACTAACCCTACCCATCACACAAAACCTTCTGCATTTTTACATTAAAATAAATACCTAGTATAATTTATAAGCTGGAGGAAAGGAACAGCTGGAGGACCAATTTGCAACTTATTAGGTCAATTGGCAACATGATTGAGTATAAAAAGAGCCTCTCAGAGTGGCAGAGTCTCTCAGAAGTCAAGATGGGCAGAGGATCACCAATTCCCCCAATGCTGCGGCGAAAAATAGTGGAGCAATATCAGAAAGGAGTTTCTCAGAGAAAAATTGCAAAGAGTTTGAAGTTATCATCATCTACAGTGCATAATATCATCCAAAGATTCAGAGAATCTGGAACAATCTCTGTGCATAAGGGTCAAGGCCGGAAAACCATACTGGATCTTCAGGCCCTTAGACGGCACTGCATCACATACAGGAATGTTACTGTAATGGAAATCACAACATGGGCTCAGGAATACTTCCAAAAAACATTCTCAGTGAACACAATCCACCGTGCCATTCGCTGTTGCAGGCTAAAACTCTATAGGTCAAAAAAGAAGCCACATCTAAACATGATGCAGAAGCGCGGGCGTTTTCTCTGGGACAAGGCTCATTTAAAATGGACTGTGGCAAAGTGGATAACTGTTCTGAGGTCAGACAAATCAAATTTGAAGTTCTTTTTGGAAAACTGGGACGCCATGTCATCTGGACTAAAGAGGACAAGGACAACCCAAGTTGTTATCAGTGCTCAGTTCAGAAGCCTGCATCTCTGATGGTATGGGGTTGCATGAGTGCGTGTGGCATGGGCAGCTTACACATCTGGAAAGGCACCATCAATGCTGAAAGGTATTTCCAAGGTCTAGAACAACATATGCTCCCATCCAGAAGAAGGATCCGGGTACTGAAATGGCCAGCCTGCAGTCCAGATCTTTCACCCATAGAAAACATTTGGCGCATCATAAAGAGGAAGATGCGACAAAGAAGACCTAAGACAGTTGAGCAACTAGAAGCCTGTATTAGACAAGAATGGGACAACATTCCTATTCCTAAACTTGAGCAACTTGTCTCCTCAGTCCCCAGACGTTTGCAGACTGTTATAAAAAGAAGAGGGGATGCCACACAGTGGTAAACATGGCCTTGTCCCAACTTTTTTGAGATGTGTTGATGCCATGAATTTTAAAATAAACTTATTTTTCTCTTAAAATTATACATTTTCTCAGTTTAAACATTTGATATGTCATCTATGTTGTATTCTGAATAAAATATTGAAATTTGAAACTTCCACATCATTGCATTCTGTTTTTATTCACAATTTGTATTCGGGTTTGTATATAAAATAATGTAAAGGTGCACTCAATAATTTGCCCCTGATGTCTGAGCATGCAGTTGTGTAACAATTCAGTTATCAGTAGCAGCAGCTCGCATGGCTGTGAAAAGTTCAGGATGAGGGCGTACAAGCACAAGCCAGAACACACACAGTAAACAAATCTAATCGTGCACATATGAATAAATACTGTATACACTGGCTCTATCATTTTTGCACATGAAAAATTGTTTCAAACAATGTGCCTTTACTTTTGTGCTCATACACAGATATAAACACACACTGACAAAAGCACACTGAGAACATAGGGGGTCCGTGAGCTGCGTTCAGTGACATCATCAGTCTGCGTCACTGCCTGAGGGCGCGACACTTCAGCCGTGAGACACAAACAGAAAAGAGATCACCACGGAAACATCAACACGCACACACATGCTAATAAGCTTAAATGTGTAAGAGCACACACACACATTATCTGACATAAACACGTGAAAAAATGCATGTTTGCGACATATGAACACACAGCCACTCTCTCTTACACACACACAAACACACAGGCCGGATGACAGCAAGTACGTGAGCATCTGATGTTGACAGAAACACCAGGGTGCAGAAGTCAGCCAAAATGACCCAGAAGTTTGAGTGTGTGTCTGTGAATATATTATGTGACAGACAAGAGGGGGTGAATCTCATGATAACATGTCTAAACAAATAAATAAAGTTATATAATATAATAATATACATCATTTTATCAAATATTAAAAATATATATATAATTATATGATATAAATAAAAAAATAAATAAATATATATATATATATATATATATATATACACACACACACACACACACACAAAATGTATAGTATATAATGCATTAAAATACATAGATACACACACACACATTAAATTGTGTATATCTACCCATCTATCTATCTATCTATCTATCTATCTATCTATCTATCTATCTATCTATCTATCTATCTATCTATCTATCTATCTATCTATCTATCTATCTATCTATCTATCTCAAATATATATTTGATTTTGGGGTGAAATGTGACTTGGACATGATCTTGACAGGTTTTGTGAGATTTACCCAAGCGAGTTAATGTTTTTGTGTGTGTGTGTGTGTGTGTGTGTTTAGGGATGGCCTCAGAGCTGAGAAAAATCACGTCGCCATCAGACACTTTAGAGGAAAATGAGAGAAAAAAAAGGAAGGCAAGGAATAGAGAGAGGAGGAGGAGGTGGGGAGGACGGTGCGTTTATATAACAGCAGTGCAATGAGGACAATCTGACCTCCATACAAAACACACACACAAACCTCTGTATTAGCCCCATGTGTGTCATAAACACACAAATATGGAACAAATCTGGCTGTAGACTTGCATAAATGTGCGGGGTGAGATGTGCATGTTTATCTATTTAATAACAGCAGTGTCACATTGTGCACCTACTGTATGTATCATGTTTTCTATGATACATAAAGTAAAATTGACTACATAGTAGAAAATACTACAGTTCGTTCATTCCTGTAGAAATGTGCTGACTCTTTAAAGAACATTTTTAATCCTCAAAGAACCAACTTAAGAAACCTAAACAGCCAAAAAAACAGTTCTTGATAAGAAGGACCTGAGAGATGTTCTTTGTTTTGCACGTGTTTGTGTGACTCACATGGGAAGTTGTACATAAAACAGGCTTGCGCTGCTATGATCCACTCCACTCTGGTCTCACAGATAATGGCAATGTTTTTCAGAGGTTTCTGTCCTAGAGCAGCCAAACCGCTCCCGAACGCTCTCACTTCTTTATACACCTGATCATACGACATCCAGCGGTACTCTCCCAAAATCACCTGCAGAGAAACAAAGAATTTGAAAGAATTTTCTGTCAAGCTGGTCACCTGTTCAGTCCTTCCACTTTTCACCAACTGCCATTGTATCAGGCTTTACAATTTTACAAATCAACAGCTCCTCCTATTGGTTCATTAGATAGTCACAATTCATGGAGAATTTAGAGAGATCATATTCAACTTATTCAAAATTCATTTCTGAAGCATTATGTTTTAGCTCTTTTTTCAAAAGTTCACTTACAACTGTTATTGCACTGGTATATATGGAAGCTTGTTTCTTGCCATGAAATAAAAAATATAAAAAGCTAATTGTGTCTTTATCTCACAATTATGCCTTTTTTTCCCTCAGAATTGCGTGATAATTAGTCAGAATTGTGAGATATAAACTTGCAGTTGAGTGTTATAATGTCCAATTGTGAGGGAAAAAATACTTTTTCTCAGAATTGTTTATATCTCACAATTCATTTGTTTATATCTCACAATTCATGACTTTATAACACGATTCTGACTATATAACTTGCAATTCTGACTTTATAACTCTTAATTCTGAGAAAAAAAGCCAGAATGGCATGATATAAACTCACAATTGCGTGTTATAAATGTCAGAATTGCATAATATAAAGTGAAAATTGTGAGATATTAAGTCAGAATTGTGTTATAAAGTCAGAATTTTGAGACATACTTTATATCTCACAATTCTGATGTTATAGTTTGAGAAAAAAGTCAGAATTGAAGGAAAAAAGTCGCAATTACCTTTTTTTATTTAGTGGTGGAAACAAGCTTCCATAGCTGTATAATACCCATGCCTCTTTACAAGTATTGAAGTGTAAAATTTGTCATTGACCTTTTGAGCACAGGACAAATAAACTTAAAACTTCCTCCACGGTCTATTTACAGTATAACATTTATAGACATTTATATATCAATGCCTGTTCAGTATTCAGAAACTTCGTCATTATTTTTTACATCCAAAGAATATCCGGTTCTTTACAAAATAATAATACTCTTAAAGGTACAGATATAAAAGCAGCTTTATAAATTTATATGAGGATGGAAAATGGTCCCTTCAGGACAAAAGTAAAATGCAACAACAGTGCATCAGGTTTGTGTTTTGGATGTTGCTGTTAAGTACTCAAACCAGAATAGTGTACAAATAGAGTGCTCTCTTAAACAATGTTAGAACAACATTCAGAAAGAAACACGCAGCAGTTGTTTGTGATGCATAATCAAGGCCTTCTCATCTTGCACAACAGCAGCACATGTTTGGCAGCTTTAGTTGAGTAACAGCAGTAACACAGGAGAATGTTATTACTATATGAGCTGCTCCAGCACTGGACAATAGGATTACCATCAGAACTGAGAGATCATTCACATGCTGCAGGTCAGTTACTGTTATAGGCCGGTTGATTTAAAGGGGTCGGGGTCGTGATGGAAAACAGGATTTTCTCCATCCTTCTGAAAACAGTTTAATGTATTATGCAGACACACTCCCACACAACATAAAACAAAACTCCCTTATTTGTCCACTCAGACCATTTATTAAAACTAAGCTGCAAAAGCACGTAACACATAAGTAATCACATTTATGACATCAGCTCATTAACTTATGTTTGAATATATGTTTGAATATACACTACCAGTCAAAATTATGATGTTTTAATATTTTTAGTACTTATCAAGGCTGCATTTATTTACCAAAAATACAATATTATTACAAAACATTACAGTTTTCTATTTGAATATATCTGTATTTTATTAAATTAATGCTTTTATAGAGCAAGGATGCAAGGATAAAGATTTAAATAAAATAAACGCTATTCTTGTTTTGAACTATTCATCAAAGAAGCCTGAAATAACACACAAGTGTTTTTAACACTTATAATAATAAAGAACCATTATTAATAATAATTGATAACTGAGCAGAAAATCAGCATATTAGAATGATTTCTGAAGGATCATGTGACACTGAAGACTGGAGTAATGATGCTGAAAATTCAGCTTTGATCACAGGAATAAATTACATTTTAACATATATTCACATAGAAAACAGCTCTTTTAAATTGAATTAATACTTCACAATATTACTGTTTTTACAGTATTTTGATCAAATAAATGCAGCCCTGGTGAGCAGACTTATTTCAAGAATATTTAATAATAATCGTAATTAATTATTTCAAACTTTTGAAGTGTACGTTTACTATAATTTGCACCCAAATATTCTAATATCCTAGGCAGAATGCATTTAATTTAATTCAATACCTTAAAATGATTTTATAATAGAATATTTTTCCTTAATTCATAAGCAAGTTCAGTGTTTTTAGCATGTTGTCAATACTAATCCATTGGCGGATGACTAGTCAACCATCTCTAAGGTGAGAAATATTCATAAAAACTAAACTATGACTTTAGGTTTAACTAACAATATAAGTAGACATCATCCAAGAGTTTTGAAGGGCCAAAGCATAGCATGGACTTTCAGATGATACACACCTTCTTGAAGACTCTTCCATCCTCCTGAGTCTCGTCTTCCTCGCTCAGCAGCTCTCTGGTGCCCAGGCAGTCCAGGTCAGGATGGCGACACACAGATGATTCAAACACCCGATCGAGTGTGCTCACCCCGGGCTGTAGGCACGACGCCAGCGTCCTCAGCGCTGCGACATCCCGGTAGGGTCCCGAAGGGTGTCCGCTCACGGAACGGCCTTTAACCCTCCGCGAGCACTTGGAGAGCGACTGCGATTCGTACGATCTCAGCAAAAGGTACGGCAGGTAAGAGATGAGAGAATAAAGCCAGACCACCAGTCTGAATATGATGACCACTACTGGACTCACATCCTGCTCCAGCCTCATACTGACAGAATGAAATAGAAAGAAACATACAAACAGTGAGGGAACGTTATGATGTCACTTCCTCTTCTTCTTTTGTTTCTTCTCCACTGCGATGTGTCAGTGAAACCTCGTTTCTAAACGAGAAATACAAGCAGTCAATCTTCCATGCTGTTAAACACACACCAACACCGAACATCATCAGAACATTCCAGTGAAGATCATGGGTGATTATTACGTGTTAGATGGAAATTTCGCAACTTTGACTCATTTGACCCCATCCACCTCAACAAAGAATCATGGAACCATGAGAGGAGAGTCAGATTAGAAAGTGGTACAAACAGAGGTGTGTAAGGTCTGACTCTCTGCCCAGAATTCTGCACAAATCCAAAAATGGGTGAAAGGTGACATCAAACTAAGCATGTGCATGAGTTTTTGTGAGTGTGGGTCAGGGTTATTTTTGTTAGCTAAAACTAAAACCAAAGAAATATTTTTAATTCAAAATTTCAACATAAGCTATAATAACAATATAGCTGGGAGCAGCAATTATCTGGGTTAAAGCACTTTAAGGCCTTTACGCACATGCGTAAAAAGCAATACCTGTAACCATCTCCATCGTAGAAGAAAAAGACCATTTACAGCCAATACAGGCAATTTGCCATAGGAAATATATAGTTTTTAAAGCTTTTTAACAGTTATCGAGGTTGAGCCAAAAACCTAGGACTAGTTCGACAAAGTTGGGTTTTGAAATAATCTCTAATATTTAACAAACGATTCGGTGGGCAGAGGCGGTCCTAGAGGCAAAGTTGCTCAGAATGAGGAGTTCTACCATGTGGTATGAATATTGTGGGCATATGCGAAAAATCGCACTATACACAATCCTCTACACACGTGAAAAACACAAAGGTGCCTACTGGTGGCCGTTTTCTCCCCCAAATTTCTCACAGGCATCTAGGGCAATGAGTCAAACAGGCCCAGTGAGTTTCATTCTGATCGGCCTCCATTAACCTTGTCTGATAGCTGCTCAAAATTCATTGGCTGATGGCAGACATGTTTTTGACACCACGGACAAAGACACTGCATGCCAATTTTCAAGTCAATCGGACTAACGGTGAAGTAGTTTTCAATTTTTTTTGTTGTTATAGCGCCACCAAGTGGCCAGTTGTCACATCCTTTTTCACATGACCACAGAATGAGCTCTTACATAGGTGTGCTGAGTTTGGTGATAATATCTCATTCCATTCACGAGTTATAGCCATTTTAGTAAAAGTGGCTCCACCCACTTCAAATGTTTTGGCAGCCCCTGGAGACCGTGAATCGAAATTTCAACTTTTTTTTTTTTTTGATAATTATTGACAATCAGACTCCAGAGAATCTTGCTGCACTGGTTTGGTTTCGATCAGGCAAAAAACCTAGGACTACTTTGCAAAAGTAGGTTTTTTTAAAAAAAGGATTCCAACTATACAAGACACTAGTGTTGTCACGATACTAAAATTTTGACTTGGATACGATACCCAACTTTAATGTCACGATACTGATACTTAAACGATACTATGGCAAAAACCTAAAACAGCAGGAAAAGTAAATAAATAACATATGAGATAACTTCTTTCTTCACCAGTGTGCAGCTGATAATTCTGGATGCCATGAAGTTAGAGTTAGACTTAATATAATTTTTAATGTTTATTATTTTCATGCTCAATAAAAATTTTAAATTATTTGCTGTTATGCTTTTTTTTTATACATTTAGATGTTTTTGACAGGAAGATTATTGTAAAAATTATATTACTGTAACTAATTAGAGCAATGTTATTAAAGCATAAATTGGTTTAAAAAAACTGTATATACCCTTCACATATTTATGTATTTTTAAATTAAATGATTTTTGCAACCAGATATCACTTTATAAACTTAGACTCAATAATACCTCTTTGCGGAGTTCTGCTTGCACGAGTAAAATAAATAAATAACACATTTAATGTTTGAGAGCATAAAAATAATGCTGGTATCACATTCACTAACCTGCCGATCTTTAAAATTAAATTGTACAAATCGGGATGTTTGACGGCAAGATGCTTTTGACTCCCTTCGCTTGCGTTATTTTGTAACCTGTTTTGCAGACGGGCTTTGTGGTGTCCGTGGGCTTGCCCTGGCTGTCGGCAATGTAAAATAATGCCATATTTCGCTTCGTGCATCTGCTTTCTCAACAATTTGTGGACGGTCTGCAAGAGCACCTGTATTTGCAACCATACCTCTCGTTTCGTCACCATAAAAGCCGTTGCGCAGTTGAGAGGAATAAATGCACTCAATGTGCCTTAGAAGCAGCGCGCTGCACGCACACTGCCCCCTGCTGTCGCACATTAGGAAATACAGCTGGCACTCAAAGTGAATGAAGAACCGGACCGTTTTTAAAAGCAGGGTATCGCGATACCTTTCTAGTACCGGTATATCGTGCAACACTACAAGACACTTGAGCCTACACCTAACGGTTTAGGAGTTACGAGAAATTTAGTACTTTTCACCACTGTAGCGCCCCCGTCAGGCTGATTGGGAAGAACCTTGATGATGTTGTAGGCGGTGTGAGTACTACCAGACCTCAAAGTTACAACTCTCTACGACTTACGGTTTGGTCTGTACGATCACAAGCGCTACGTGCTTGAACCCCTAAAAAGTCCATGATAATGCACTCTAAATAAAGAGCCAATATAGGTAAAGGTATAGTTCACCGAACTATGAACATGTTTACTCACCCTCAAACCACCTTGTATATGACTATCTTTCAGACGGACACAACTGGAGTTAAAAAATCTCATTGTTCTTCCTTTATAATGGTAGTGAATGGCACTCCTGATCTTGAAGCCCAAAAAAGTGAATAATAAATATAATCTACACGGCTCCAGGGGGTTAATAAAGGCCTTCTGAGGTGAAGCGACTGGTTTTTATAAGAAAAATATCCATATTTAAAACTTCAAACTAAAATAACTAGCTTCCGCCACACGGCCTACGCAAATCAACTTCCGCCAAAATAAAATATAAAATAAAAAGAGACTAAAATAAAAAACCTGAAAATATAGAAATAAAGCTAATACAAAATATTAGTAAGAACTATAATAGTAATGAATATAATGAATAGTGTATATGTATGACATGAATATGTTGTGTTTGGGGAAGTGGGGGTTTGTGTCACTGGTTGGAGCTGTCCGAGGTCCTGAAGCCATCCAGGTTCCTAAATTAAATCCTGTTTATTCTAATAATAAGACTGACATGTTTGACATTTAATAAACACAGAGGAGGTGGATCATCTACCCAGGGGTGAAAAAGCATAATCTGCCATGGCAACATCAGCCTAATAACACAAGGGATCAATACATCACATGGCTATTTTTGCCCATATTGTGACATCACAACCAGCCACCCACACCAGTTATCAGAACAAAGTGATGCCCATGATTATAAGCACTATCACATAAGAAATATAATACACTCTTAGAAACGAATGGTTTGATGGGGTTCTAAACTATTAATGCCAAAAAGGTTCTATATAAGGAGAAATTACTGCATAATACTTTCATGTTTAATGGGTTACTTCATTTTTTTTCTAGTGAATATGTTCATGAGCTGTTTAATTCATAAAATTTAAGAATTAATTAAAGGAAATTAATTATATAGGGTATAATTATATAAGGTGACCAAGTTTTAAATGTTGTTTAAATGTCGATGTGGTGTTTTTAAAATGTTTTAAAAGGATAGTTCACCCAAAAATGAAAATTCTATCAT
The DNA here is from genome assembly GCF_024489055.1 of Chanodichthys erythropterus. Taxonomy (NCBI): domain Eukaryota; kingdom Metazoa; phylum Chordata; class Actinopteri; order Cypriniformes; family Xenocyprididae; genus Chanodichthys; species Chanodichthys erythropterus. The sequence continues at coordinate 5,258,189 of NC_090237.1, forward strand.
CATTACCCTCAAGTTATTCAAAATCTGTATAATGTTCTTTGTTCTGTTGAACACAAAGGAAGGTATTTTGAAGAATGTGTTAAACTGAACAGTTTTGGGGCACCATTGAATTCAATAGTAGTTTCTTCCTACTATGGTAGTCAATGGGGGGGTGAGATCTGCTTGGTTACAAACATTCTTCCAAATATCTTCCTTTATACATGTTTGGAACAACCTGAGTGGGAGTAAATGACGACATAATTTTCATTTTTGGATGAACTATCCCTTAATGGATAAAATTACTGACTACAGGGGGACTTTAATAAAAAAGCCATAAAATTATCTCATTATGGGAACCCCTTAAAAGGTTCTATATATATAAAGTGCCTGACAGAGCCCTTTAAGGCCCATTTCCACCAAGGACGATAACTATAACAATAAAGATATAGTTTAAAAAAATTGTAGAATATAATAAAACAGTCGACACCACAACTATAAAGATAATGGCACATGGAAACGATGTGGTGGGAATCACTTTCAGAACGATTTTATTCAGCTGATGAACAAAAACATTGACAGCCAATCTTTAAAGAGCTGGAGAATTTAATGAGGCAGACGAAGAAACTGCAGCATGCTTAGAATAAACAGAACAATATTGTCTGCTGGTTTGGAAAATAATATAGTGGCTATATGGAACTTTTTCTTGTAAGAGTGTAAAGCTGTTTTACCTCACTCCTCACTGCTGTGAGTGATTATTGTGACATCACAATACACATTATTCTACACAGTCAGAAAAATAGGACACAACATATATGATCATAAAAGGTGTCAAACTAAATGAATAACCAATATGAGTATTACAGTCAAAGAATCCCCAGCGTATGCATATATGCACAACAGATCAAATATCCAGGAATATTTCAAAGGTACTATATCATGGACACAACGCCCCCCCGAATAAGATCTGCAGAAGCTATTCCTGCTGATGTCATGTATTATTCACACTCATCAGTGTCTGTAAGGCCGAGGACGTTCAAATATCCCTTTCATACATTCTCAAGAACTCATGAATAACTCAATGAATGTCAGCAAATGCATGACAATCCAAGATCCTCCACTGCTGCCCAACTCTGCTCTGTTATCCAGAATTTAAAGTTTTATAATTAAGGTTTTGTTATTTTCTCACCCTCGAGTCTCATTATTTGTTTTCTTCCTGAGATGTTAGGCAGAATGTCTAAGCTTCTGATTTCCATACAGTGAAAGTGGATTATGCTATATTACATTTTAATAGTCAAGCTGCTAAAAGGCAGAAAAAAAGCACCATTAAAAGTTGTGTGTACTATTGTTTTGTATACTGTACATGTACAATACAATAGCTTTGAGTGAGAAACACTATAATGTAAAACATTTTGTCATGCATAATGTAAAACTTTTTGTCTTAAAATAATATGGGATTGGAATCAAATTGTTATATTTGGGTATATTCCCTGATGTCCTGGACACATTTTTAGCCTCTCTTTTTTCCTTCCTCGTTCATTTTTCTGTATCTTTTTCTGAGCGCTGAGTGAGTCACAGCTGTTTTCTCAGTGTAAACAAAGCGAGAGTTATTCAAGCTCAAGTCTGAAAGCTCTTAACCAACAGGGAAACAGCAAATCTAATGCTGCATATAAGAGCATTGCACAACAACATAAGCTGAATATCATGGGTCTGAAACAGAGTGCTCTGTATTTATGATGAAAATGGTTTTGTGTGATAAATCTGAAATCACTGCTATTCATTATGTGAAGAGAGGCGAGATTTACTTCCTCTTTCCAATGAAAGGATCATTGTTTGATACCACCAACACTCATACAGGATAGAAGAAGAGGCTGAGCGAGAGAAACAGAGAGGGAGAGGGAGAGTTGCCATTGTGTCATGTTCTGTAAAGCAACACTGTCTGCTTTACTGTGCAACTTTGTGCCCTATATGAGCATCTGTGGCCCTCATCTGTGTGCGTTTTCTGCCGTCAGTGTCTGGCAGTGTGAAATAATGCACTTATGACGTTACTTTCATGACAATAAAGCACATTTTCCACCCAAATCCTGTCAAGAAACAATTGTTGTTTTGTTTTGTGCTTTTTAATAAAATGTTTGCATTACTGTAATGAGAATTAAACTCATTCAATTTCAATGAACACTGTTGACTTCTGGCAACATGAGCATAATAAAAAACATTTGTTAGAATGGTGCTGCTTAGTGGTAGTGGCATTCAAATAATGACAATTCAAATCTTAATGGACCATTCTTTATGCAAAAAAAAAAAAAAAAAAAAAAAATATATATATATATATATATATATATATATATATATATATATATATATATTGATTTAAATTTTTTGGGATAAAATGTGATACATTTTTGTTAGTTTTCATGTAATTCACTCATCATGAAACATTTGTTTATGCTACAAAAACATAAAACTAGAGATGCACCAAAATTTCGGCCAATAATCGGTTGTTTAAAAACAGCTTAAAATCAGGGATGATTATATCTTGTCAATCAAAAGGGGGCGGAAAAACGAGTCAGACTGCAACTCATACTGTGTGTGAAGAAAATCTCTCATGTTGAATTTAAGGCAAGTTAATGCGACAATAACACATTAATAGTTAAAAAAAAGCAGCATTAAAGCAGGCTTTATTTGACCCAATAAATCACCAAGAGTTTAAACCAGGGATGCCAGGAACATGTTTTTTCCTTACACCAAACATTATTTGTAGCAAGTCTCCCATATACAATAAACAGCTTTGTTACTTCTGTTACAACATATACAAAATACAGTACAACTTACCAAAATGAATCATGTCTCATGTAATTGCTCAATAAGCGTTTCAACCAGCTTGTGAAAAATAAGGCTGCACGATTTATCGCATGATACGAAAAATAAACATATTTTTAGCAAACAAATTGCTTAAACGCAATTCTTAGTACGATTATGAAACTACAAAGGCTGCGAGTATTTTTTTATGCGCAGCTTGTCATTGAAGTATGGCTCCAAATGCTGATCCATCTGAAAGCACTGCGAGTTTGAGTTGCTTATAATGTGCATTTGAAAAAGCAACACGCGTCAAACATCTTTCCAGACATAAGAAGCATTTACTAACATCTTGTCCAACATTTAATGTTTTTTTCTCCAACTTCATAACGACAGTTGAGCGTACTTCTGTGAGATGATGTGGCTTCTGTTACACAGAATAAGGCAGTCGTGTGTTTATTAATCAAAGCGTTTCAATCTTCTGTTTATTCAGCTACAGCGATAGTATGGGATTTCCTGGAATGACGCATGTTATCTACTTCTGCGGCAGGGTATATTTGGAGTTTCTGCGCAAGAGCGCCGTCTGTCTTTCAGATGGAGAAGCATTTACTACTGATCACAGCGCCATACAGCTCTAACAAACTACACATAAAATAGTTGCAGCCTTTGCCAAATCGCGTGTGGTTTAATTGCGATAAATCGTGCAGCCCTAGTGAACAATGTCACTTAACGTGGCATTTACCTTAGGAAAGTTATCCAATGCTCATAGTTTGTTAGTTAGCTATAAAAACACTAGAGAGGAGCTTATTTACTGTTAATAATATATGTATGAATACATTTGCCATGAAGACAAATGCTTATGAAAATTATCTTGTGTGCAACTGAGTTGCATATAAACATTTCAGTTTTTATTTTAGAGTAATTATTACATCTGAAAATAAATAGCAGTCGAATATAATAGTTTGAACTCTTCTGTTAATTTAAACCTCTAATATTATTGTATTGTACCAAATGAGAGGGTTCCCTGTATAGTTTGCTGCATTATTTGAGTTTTTTTGTGTCCTTTTGAAAATCAAACTAATCGCTAGATATTATTCTGAATAATTGGCTATCGGTTTCTGCTGAGAAATTTATCGGTGCATATATAAAACACAATCATAACTTGAGTGATGGAGAACTGACTGACATGGTTGTTATAGCAACAGTTCATTCATTGAAACGTTAGAGCTTGTGTTTATGTGTCAGCAAACCATCTGCGTAGGCTGGAAGGACATGAGAGAAAATGAGAGAATTGGATCAAGCACCATTTAATGAATTCAAACACTTGAAATTAAAACATACAAGCTCAACCGTTAGGAAAGCAGTAAAGCTTATGAAACTGAATATGCTTATTAACGCAAAGGCACAATAATGACAAGTTTAAAATGCTTGGTGTTTACAGACACTAAATACCTGCCACAGCTCAATCTCATGACCTCTCCCACTCAAGACACAAAAGCGTCTCTGTGTGCCATTCCTAATCATAATTTTATCCATAATTTTATCCCAGATTCACTCTGTCGCTAAGGAATGAAAGGGTAAACAACCTTTAAAGTCTCTTAGAGATATTCTCTCTTCAAGCACATGACCCTTAAATTTGTTTAAACTTTTAAAAACACTTAGAAATTAAAATGCTGCGTGTTTTTTTTTTTTTTCATATACATGTCAACAGCCTTTTCAAACATTTCAGCAAATGCAAAAGTTAGTTTACGTTAAATAAATAGACGCTCGTGAACGCCGTCACTTGAGGAGTAACCATAGCAACAGCTCGCAGATCAAGCGATTTCAGTTAGGATCAGTAACGGACGGTAGCCTATATAAACAACCCGTAAGTAACCGCTTATCACTTTATAACAGTTTTACATATCAAATATTAATCACCAAAACATGTTGGAGGTCGTTTTAAAAGTCTTTATACGTATTTTAAACGTTTTTAAAGACTTTAAATAGTGCTAGAATGCTCGCGCGCCACACAAAACACTGACAGAAATTAATTTAAACATCGACCCCGTTTAAAGTCATCGAATAAATCGCACACTGACCTTAATTCGTTCCCGGAGACATACAATTTAACTTTTTACACGCAGCTCACCTGTGAAATCACGCTGACTGAATACCATAAACACTGAGCAGCGGCGCGCGCCGTATGGAAGCCGAGGCAGCGGTTTGTAGCACGCGCTCATGGGTGTGTGGAGCGCGAGCTGTGATTGGACTTTCCGCGGTGGCGCGTGCCGGGGTCTGATGCGTGATGTCACGGTACCCTTGGGTCGGGGTCACTCGGTTTGTCGTGGTGCTCCATGTGCAAGTTTGTGACGCCATATAGTGAGGTTTTCAGTCCTTCACTCGTGCGCGCGACCTAAGCTTACTCTAGCCATTGCCAAAACTTTTTACTTGCATTATTTTTTTTGTATTCAGCTGTAACATTTTTAGTGACTGTTCTGCCTTATGAAAGTGTTCTAGTAGCCAAAAATTCCCTCAATGTTACTAAATGATTTTAGTGGATTCAGTAGATCTGGTGACAGCTTAGGGACAAAGATAGGGTCTTAGATAGGGTCCAGATGAAATTCAATTACAAACATACAACCAAAAACTCACACACATCTTTTCTTTTTTACTTTTTGAAGCTACAGGCTTTAAAATAAGGCTTGTCAATGCAGTACAAAGCAAGTGTTGTGTAGTTACAGTAACATTTTCATTTTTTTTCTTAAAGAATAGTGAATTTGAAACATGAAAATAGCTTAAGTAAAAACATACAGTCATATATTAGCTGAGGAGGACATTTAAGATGCCCTAAGCAAGAAATAATAACAGAAGTATACATTTCACAATCCTAGGTGCCATTTCTGAAATGAACACTAATCCTAGAATAGTTTTGATGAAAAGTCAGAATGTTTCTTTATTTTGATGTTATTGATTAATAAGGAAAGCTTACTGGAATGGCAAACTGTCGAGTGTTAAAGGGTTAGTTCACCCAAAAATTTAAATTATGTCATTTATTACTCACCCTCATGCCGTTCCACACCTGTAAGTCCTTCGTTCATCTTCGAAACACAAATTAAGATATTTTAGTTGAAATCCGATGGCTCCGTGAGGCCTGCATAGGGAGCAATGATATTTCCTCTCTCAAGATCCATTAATGTACTAAAAACATATTTAAATCAGTTCATGTGAGTACAGTGGTTCAATATTAATATAATAAAACGACAAGAATATTTTTGGTGCGCCAAAAAAACAGAATAATGACAGGAAGCTTCAGAGCACAATTAATCTTTTGTGTCGAATCATGATTCGGATCGCTTGTCAAACAGCCAAACTGCTGAAATCACGTGACTTTGGCGCTCTGAACCGCTGATTCAACATGCTGATTCATAACGCTCTGATGCTTCCTGAAGCAGTGTTTTGAAATCGGCCATCACTACACTACACAAAAATGCTGGGTTAAAAACAACCCAAGTTGGGTTAAATATGGACAAACCCAGTGATTGGGTTGTTTTAACCCATTGGTTGGGTTAAATGTTTGACCCAACCTGCTGGGTAGTTTTATTTAACTCAACTATTGTTTAAAAATGACTATATGGCTGGCTTAAAATGAGTCCAAAATATGTTGGAAATTAAAAATCAGACACATAATTACTAGAGGCAACAATAATATCAAAAGGTGAACATTCATTAAAAAGCAATTTAATACATGTTTATTATTTAATTATTATTAATTGAACATATTAATAAATGTTAATTTCCAACCTATTTTGGGTTCATTTTAAGTGATCAATAAAGTAATTTTTAAACATTAGTTGAGTTAAATAAATCTACCCAGCAGGTTGGGTTTAAGATTCAACCCAACAGCTGGGTCAAAACAACTCAATCGCTGGGTTTGTCCATTTTTAACCCAGCATTTTTTAGAGTGTATATAAGTCGTTATTTTGTGTGTTTTTTTGGCGCACCAAAATATTCTCGTCGCTTTATAATATTAATATTGAACCACTGTACTCACATGAACTGATTTAAATATGTTTTTAGCACCTTTATGGATCTTGAGAGAGGAAATGACATTGCCTATGCAGGCCTCACGGAGCTATCGGATTTCATTTATCTTAATTTGTGTTCCGAAGATTAATGAAGGTCTTACGGGTGTGGAACGGCATGAGGGTGAGTAATAAATGACATAATTTTCATTTTTGGGTGAACTAACCCTTTAAACATAATGATACGTTGCTAATAAAAACTGACCTATTTCACCAAGACAGCACTCTGAACTTGACTTTTTTGTGATTACTAGATGGCATAACAACTGCTGGATTTATTTGAAAGATGAGTGAATTATCTGATCTGTACATTTTTCATGTTCTGTTTGCATGATTGGTACAAGTTAACAGTAACAGGCCTTTACACATGAAGAGCCACTTTGAATTTTTGATGCATTATAGATGTTATTACAAACCACTCAAGGACAGTACATGTTTAAAATAAATAAACTATATTCAATAAGGTCTGCTTGAGCTCTAACAGCTACATCATTATTTTTTCTTCTTTTGACACAGTACACATCATGCCATGTTCTTCAAAACAAAAGTTCTCCGTCTTTAGTTTTGTTTTGACTTTTTCTGCTACCTACATAAAAAAATGAACGAAAACAACAAAAAAACGTACAAACATAAAAACCTTAAATATTACTTTCTAGTGAATTATTACAGTATTTGATATATATATATATATTAATATCACATATATTTTTTTTCCATTTCTGACATTGTCAGTCAATGTTAAAGTAATTTAACAGGCAAAAAGAGAATGATCACAGATAAAAGTGCACAAAAACAAAGGCAGGGAACACAGGTCGACAGACAACATACAAAACTCTGAGAACAAGACAGATTCATAACATGAAAAGTATTAACTTTTTTTCACGTTTCTCTAGGCAGAAAGGAAATTAAGTGTAACAAACCGTTTGTCAATATCTTCCTCACTTCCAATTCTATTCTAAAACAAGGAAGATTATTAATAGAATATTGTATGAATAGGGTAAAAAATACCTGCAAGTAAAAAAAACAAAACAAAAAAAAAAAACACAAAAGCAAAATAAAAAACAAACGACAGGATGATACAGTAAATGTAAACTTTGACACTAATAACAGCTCATGCGTACAAACAGGTACTTCATGCATTTTTGCACATTAGAGGCACATGTACAGCTTCACATTTACAGTAATGAACAGTCCAACCGCTCAGAAATGCAACATCATCACCAGACATGTGTTGGAAAAAGCCAAGATGACATTTTCTCAAAGAACATGCCTTTAAAACACAGTTAACAGACAAGACGGTCACAGCTACAGTGTATTTTACTCTTATCATGAATTAAATTCCTTGTAAATTAATTAATAAATAAAAATAGCCTTTGGCCCAGTGCACAAGAAACTGTTTTACAGAGACTTATTACTTGTAATTCGAAAACAAATGGTAGATAGATAGATAGATAGATAGATAGATAGATAGATAGATAGATAGATAGATAGATAGATAGATAGATAGATAGATAGATAGATAGATAGATAGATAGATAGATAGATAGATAGATAGATAGATAGATAGATAGATAGATAGATAGATAGATAGATAGATAGATAGATAGATAGATAGATAGATAGAATGATAGAATGATAGATTTAATGATAGACAGAATGGTAGACAGATCTATGTAACAAAAGATAGATAGATAGATAGATAGATAGATAGATAGATAGATAGATAGATAGATAGATAGATAGATAGATAGATAGATAGATAGATAGATAGATAGATAGATAGATAGATAGATAGATAGATAGATAGATAGATAGATAGTTAGTTGGATGGAACGATAGATTAGTAGAACATTAAATGGAACGTTGGATGGAACGCTAGATGGAACACTATATGGATAGATAGATAGATAGATAGATAGATAGATAGATAGATAGATAGATAGATAGATAGATAGATAGATAGATAGATAGATAGATAGATAGATAGATAGATAATAAACACTGCAAATGGAGTCTGAATTATCGTACAACATATGGTGATTTCTTGGAACCCAAGTAAACCTACTGAGAATATCTAAACATCTTGGAAATAGTTATCAAAACCACTACATTAATAACTATGAGGTTCCTATCAATTTGAGTACACTTGGAAATAGAAAAATCACCTACTGAAAATGTTGTATTCCAAAAAGTTTTACAAAGCTTTCAACTTCAACAGAGTTGTAAAAAGAGTAAACATCTGACATTCAGGGCAATGGGTGATTTCTACAGATAAACTCCAGCTTGATTCCACAAAAAAACGTAAGATCAAATAATATTAGAAAAACATTAACTTTCTCTATTACGCTCCTTGTCATTTGTCGGATTTATTGCACTTTCTTTTTGTAGTGTTATAAGAAGAAAAAGCCTACATGCACTAAAGAAAACCTGGAAGCAAGCAAAAGGGTCAGGATAGGCACCAAGTATTACTGAAGGGTTTACTGCAACGCCAGTGCAGGACGTACTGCTGTTGCTCAGGGTATGTTCGCATATTGCACACTTTGTCTCAATCAATTTGGTTTCTGTTGTACTCAGAGAAAACATGAACACATTAACATGTAACACAAAACAGATATAATTATGAAATGTTTTTAGTTAAACATTAAATAATCAATACATTTCTTAAGGCAATAATTGGGAACAAAAACAGATTCAGGATTCTGCTAATCTAGGATTCACCCCGTCCTTCAGGGTTTCAAATATGAAAATCTCTGTTAAAGAAAAGAAACATTTTCTTACATTTGCTAAATCGAACCCCCCACTGAACAATTTTCTACTGATGTGTTTTAACAGTCCGTTTAAGCCAGTTTAAGTTGATGCTGATGTTGAGCAAGTATAAAACAAGATTTCATGCTTTATTATTCACACAACATCTAAGTCAGAGAACCTATTTCTCTCTGCTGAACTGCAAACAAAGGCATTAACGTTGTTCAACTTGAGAAATATGAAAATGTGAGATAAAGCAAAGCTTGTCGTGTGAAAATACAGATCAATGGAGCTGTTTTTTTGTTTTTTGTTTTTTCATTCTTGAAAATAAGAAATCCTGATCTGCTCTTAAAGGGATAGTTCACCCAAAAATGAAAATTACCCAATGATTTACTCACCCATCCTAGGTGTATATGACTATCTTCGTTCAGACAAACACAATCAGAGATATATTTAAAAATATCAAGGCTCTACCAAGCTTTATAATGGTAGTGAACAGGGGCGTGTTTTGAACCCACCCCAAAAAAAATGCACCCATCCATCATAAATATAATCCATACGACTCCAGGGGGTTAATAAAGGCCTTCTGAAGTGAAACAATGTGTCTTTTTCATGAAAAATGTCCATATTTAAAACTTTATTAACTAAAATAACTAGCTTCCGCCAGACGACCAAACGCATACGGCGTTAACAAATAGGGCAGAGCAACAAACTGAAGCTCCTCTTCTATTGAAATCCTCTGACATTTCTCTTTAAAATATCGCGTTTTAGACTTCTAATTTGTCACTGGTGTTTTGTTTTACTCTATCCTCTTCCGCGTTCATCATTACATCATGTGATCGGTCAGAGGTTACTCCTCTGATGCAAATCGAGGTGTACGGCTGTCTGCCAAAAGCTAGTTATTATAGTTAATAAAGTTTTAAATATGGATATTTAAAAACCCATCACTTCGCTTCAGAAGGCCTTTATTAACCCCTCGAAGTCGTATGGATTATATTTATGATGGAAGGATGCATCATAAACAGGCCCCCTGGGATATTTTTAAATATATCTCCAATTGTGTTAGTCTGAAAGAGGATAGTCATATACAGCTAGGATGGCTTGAGGGCGAGTAAATCATGAGAAAATGTTCATTTTTGGGTGAACAATCTCTTCAAATAAATTAAATGTAGTTAATTGAGTACTGATCTCACACCAAAATATCATAAAAGAGATCTGGCAGCCATCGTTGTAGTCGACAGAATCTGTCGTCCCTTTTAGTAACAGACATTGTAAACTTCAAATTCATGCATGTCTTCAGAGTCAAAGCATGCCATTATAGATCTGCCAATATGTACTCCATCATGCATTTCGATTGACTAGACCACAGACAAAAGTACAGCCCTGAAGTATAGCACAAATACACACACCACAAACATCTACAAACCGGACAAATGAGCTGACGACATAAAAACGCTTAGAATCCCTTTAACGTACATATACACACAATCCTGAGTGCTCTACAAGTAAACAACATTTTATTGTGAATCTGTCAGGGACCAGACGATTCAAGGACTAATCAGCTTCAGCCCCACGCCTAATCAGCTAACGAGTTTAATCAATGCGCAGCTCTTTAAATCATTAATTGTTCTAGAGCCCCAAACAGGTTTAAACAATGCAGAAAGAAACTGTACAATGACGCTTTATCTTTAGTGTTTTGTTATGAGAACTTGGATGCATCAAAATGAACATGATCACACTTCAGCTTTTGCACCCTAATAAAGTTGACATCCAAATAATTTGTCCTCCTAATAAACCTGTGTAAAGAAGATAAACTCTTAGTTACTTTGACCGGACTGAACCCCATTCAGCCACTGCAAGCATACTCTGAACACTGCTGTGGTCTCATACTAAAGAGAGGAGAACAGTTTCGCACATCCCAGTAGGCTTGGAGATATGGAGATGACGGCGGGTGTTTTCCAGTGGGATTTTTACATTGATACTTTCAAACGTGGACACAGAGAGAGTTCCATTGTCTCTAGGCAGCAGAAAGCACAGAATGAATGTAACAATTGAAGATTCAAATCATTATGATGTCATCGAGAGCAGTGTTCCATTTCAGCAGATCCCAGTCATAATACTGTGTGAGACGTTTTGTTTGTTGAATTACAGGGATTGTTGAAGTGTAGAGCATTCATGTAAAACCACATGAAAATATCTGGATCCAATGTCTTTAAACTAGCAGAATATTGAGTCTAAAGTTTGATGAATAACTTCCATCTTCCTTCATTCTTCTGTCCTATTCTAGACTATTCTTCAAATTTCGTTAAACATTTTTTGGGCACAAATGAAAGTCTTTGATCGCTTAGTGTGTCATGATCACTATTTCACAATACTTTATGCAAAACAAATATTACATTATTTAGCATTCCCATCACGTTACCATCAAATTTGCTTTGTGTTCGCTCTGATAGTCTGACATCAAACACTGCCAACATTAGTTTTATAATACCATTTCAATCGTGACTGAAGGGAGGTGCGGTCACACTAGACTGCATTATTATTAGTTATTTATATTTTATTATTTATTAAAACAAGAAGCCCTAGAGCATGACATCATATCCTGCTGCGCATATTCATTGCAGGCAGGGTCTAAAGTAATTTTGCATGCGTGAAGTCTAGTGTGACACGCATTTTCAGACCGTCTTGGCTTTTACTCAAGACCTCTGGAGTCATATTGTACGATCTGTCAAGCCACGATCGTAAAGGACTGCTTTAGTGCAGAATGATGCACACAGCCCAAGCAAAACTGCTGATCTTTTAAGCAGCTCTATTGCTGCTGCATTTTCATTAGCATCTAAAAAGCCATCACTATAGTTTGCCTCTCAGTTCTGAAGACACCTCTTACTCTCTACTCTGATGTATTGTGCCCTTGAACCATAAAAAGACCTGTTATGTGACAACGTCTGCAGTGCTAAACAAAAGTCGTCAGTTCTGCCCATGAGCCCGAGAGATGAAAAGATATAAATGTGACTATTTTACATCATCGCTCCCTCTTTTGTTTTAGTACTTTACACTCTTTTCCCCCCTCTTTTGCTACATGCTTTGCATTCTTTTTCATAAACTCCTCTTCTTTCAACCTTCTCTTAAACACCATCCTTTTTCTCTGAACTTTTTCCACCTCAAATTCTCTACCAGGGATACATCTAAGCTGAATGGTCCTTGTATTAACGCATTCAACGATTCACCAAATACGTGTTTTGTAAGTGTGTGTGTGTGCAAATTTGTGTGTTGATGTATGTAGCTTATTGGCTCTGAGCCTCAAAAGCGCCCTCTCTCTGCGGGGCCGTTTAGAAGCCCTGGATGTGGCAGTAGGCCTCGAGGCTGGAGAAGAGGATATAGAGGAACCACAGACCCAGAAAGAGGAGCGTAGTGAGTATACGCGCAACGCGAGGGCCGCCCAGCTCTCCCCCAATAGACGGCCGGCGCCGGAACAGTAGTACCCCCATGCAGATGAAGGCAAAGATAGTGAAGAGGGTGACGGAGAAGGCCAGTGAGCCAGGGTCCACATAAAACCGCTTGCCTTTGATCGCCCAGTATACGGCCGCTACGGACCAGGCCACGCCGATACCCAAAAACACGTTGACGGCGTTGCTGCCGGTGACATTTCCGATGGAGGCGTCTGCGTACTGATCTTGAGTAGCTGCGACTTTACTGGCGAATGTGTCTGAAAATGGGAGATAAAGATCAATATAGGCATTAGTGGATGACTTATACAACGTCAAAACTGAGAAACTGGCCAATATTTCATAATTGAAAATAATCAGAATCAGCAAATAACATTTCCAATAATTTGTAAGTATAAGGGTGTGTTTACAATACAATGATGTACTAAAAATGGAAAAGTTTTTCCCTTCTGTCTTTCGCCTGCAATGTTGTCAAAACGATCCCGTTCACATGACTAAAAAATGCTGTATTATTTATGCCAGGCCAGTAGATGGCGATGTCACTTTGTAAAGAAACCCTACGTGGAATAAATTACATTTTGGAATTTATTCAAATAGAAAACAGTTATTTTAAATTGTAAATATATATATATATATATATATAGTACAGTCCAGAAGTTTGGAACCACTAAGATTTTTTATGTTTTTAAAAGAAGTTTCGTCTGCTCAACGAGGCTACATTTATTTAATTAAAAATACAGTAAAAACAATAATATTGTGAAATATTATTACAATTTAAAATAACTGTTTTCTATTTGAATATATTTCACAAACTAATTTATTCCTGTGATGCAAAGCTGAATTTTCAGCATCATTACTCCAGTCTTCAGTGTCACATGATCCTTCAGAAATCATTCTAATATGCTGATCTGCTGCTCAAGAAACATTTAATGTGTACAATTGTACAAAATATTTGTGTACAATATTTTTTTTCAGGATTATTTGATGAATAGAAAGTTCAAAAGAACAGTGTTCTGAAATCTAATCTTTTGTAACATTATAAATGTCTTTACTGCCACTTTTGATTGATTTAATGCATCCTTGCTGAATAAAAGTATTAATTTCTTTAATTTCTTTTCAAAAAAATAAAAATAAAAATTCTTACTGACCCCAAACTTTTGAACGGTAGTGTATAATGCTACAGAAGCTTTGTATTTCAGATAAATGCTGTTCTTTTGAACTTTCTATTCATCAAGGAATCCTGAAAAAAAAAGTACACAACTGTTTTCAACATTGAAAATAATCATAAATGTTTATTGAGCAGCAAATCAGCATATTAGAATGATTTCTGAAGGATCATGTGACACTGAAGACTGGAGTACCGATGCTGAAAATTCAGCTTTGCATCACAAGAAGAAATTACTTTGTCAAATATATTTAAATAGTACACAGTTATTTTAAATTGTAATAATATTTCACAATATTACTGTTTTTTACTGTATTTTTAATTAAATAAATGTAGCCTTGGTGAGCAGACAAAACTTCTTTTAAAAACATTAAAAATCTTAGTGGTTCCAAACTTATGGACTGTACTATATATATATATATATATATATATATATATATATATATATATATATATTTTTTTTTTTTTTTTTTTTTTTTTACTGTATTTTTGTTCAAATAAATGTAGCCTTGGTGAGCAGAAGAGGCTCTAAAAAGATTAAAGAAAAAACCCCAACCAACCCAACTCCACCAACCCCAAACTTCAATAAGTTTCTACTACAAATAAGTATCTGGTAAAAAAAAAAAAAAAAAGTAAGCCAAGAGTAAGAAAAAAGTATGTTTGCACATTTTCCTTCACAATAAATGCCAGTTGCATTTATATTGTGTTGTGTGTGTGGCTGAAGTGTCCAGATACTTGATTATAATTATGTCCTGAAGCACACCTGGAATAGAAGTGCCCAGAGCCACAAACACCACAGCAGTGACAGTGTCACGGAGGCCTACAGTGCAGCCGAAGTGCGAAGCCAGGTCTCCAATGACTGCAGTGAGGAGGCCAATTACAGTGATGGATACCACAAAGCAGGCCCAGCCATTCCAGTACTCCGTGGGCGGAACAAAAGCAAACAGAACCTTCCAGAACACTGTCAGGAAGTGCATGACATAATCACAGCAGGACGGGAGATGCTCCTCTCTACCCTCATCTTCATCATCGTCTCCATCACCTGAGGATGCCACACATAATCAACAAATTAAACAACCACATTCTGGCCAATTTTACATGCAGTCATTACCACAACAAACCACCAGATGGCAGTATCACATCACTTATATGAGTCTCCAGACACAAACAACCTTCCTAGATTTATCCTCATGTCATTCCAAACCATTTTTAGCTGAGCAATTCCTTTCAGATTGTGTATTGCTGAAGCTTCTGAGACTGAGCTTTTAAGAGGAGCAGCTTGAGAATGTAAGAGACTCATTATGTGTTTTATTAAGTCTGAGAATCGCTGAGGGAATGAAATTTATACTGTGTGACTCATACAATGTACTCCTATTTCAAAATAGACATCCAACACACTGATGAAGAACACAAAGGTGTGTGAGATGGTCAGACCTGCACTGACGGTCACTGCGTCCACGAACTGCTCTCGCCAAGAATGAGTGCCGATGACCAGCGCCAGGTTAGTCTTCTTGATCAGTTTATCAACGGTACTCTGAAACACAGCACAGATCACTCGCAACATTTAGACCATAAAACAAAGTACTTAATTCTGATTATTTTTCTGAGGTTGTTCACATGACATCATTAATCATTATTGCCCATAACAGACAATGAACCTGTGTTTGAAATTAGGTCAGAAAAGTTGAGGTGAGCATGACCCTTTTAGCCCAGACTGTGCTTGATCTTGGGACTATCATTATAATTGGTGTCACCGTATCCTGACAATATTATTAACAAATTTCCAAATATCATTTAATATAATGCACAATTATGATATATGACATCAAGTTAGATTGACATAATTAATTCTGATATTAAACAAATATATAATAAATGCCAATAAATACACACACACACACATAAATATTTGCATAAATATATATTTTTTTATTAATAATGCCAATAAATACATACATTACTATTAATAGTATTATTAATTATTGTCAGAATATTGTATATTTTATGTATTTTAATATTATGTAATATTATATATTTTCAGATAACAAATATATATATATATATATATATATATATATATATATATATATATATATATATATATATATATATATATATAGTGTTATTATTATTATGTATTTTCAGAATTTAAAATATTAGATTCAGTGTGATTTTCCTGTTAACAAAAACAATAAAAAGTAAATATATGTATATAATAAAATATACATAACTGAATAAATAATATTTATAATAACAATGGTAATAACTATATATATATATATATATATATATATATATATATATATATATATATATATATATATATATATATATTATTAAATATTATTAATATATTTTTTCAGATAATAAATAAATATATGTATATATGATAACTACATGCATATTATTTATAATAATGAAAATTATTGTTATTAGAATATTAGTAGTAGTAGTAGTAGTAGTAATAGTATATTGTCAAAAAATATATTGTTTTTAGTATATTGTTTTGAAAATATCCATTCAATGTGATTTTTCCTGTTCACAAAAAAGAAAGAAAGAAAGAAAGAAAGAAAGAAAGAAAGAAAGAAAGAAAGAAAGAAAGAAAGAAAGAAAGAAAGAAAGAAAGAAAGAAAGAAAGAAAGAAAGAAAGAAAGAAAGAAAACAGATCTGAACCACTGAAGTGCTGGCAATGAATCTCCTGATATTACTATCATGATAAACCTAATGAACCTGACAGCTCTTCGTTTAGCACCACTGATCTGATAAATAACACTGAAAAAAAATATACGAGTGTAATATTCTGATGAGAATTTAATAAACCCATCAAATGTTGCTGTCATCAACAAGCGTGAACAAAGATGAAAGACATAACACATCTTTTCACTCCAGGTAATCATTAAGTGAGAGCTTCGCCTTCAAATTAAATTTTTGTAAATAGTCATAAACAGTTATAATTTAAAATCATGCACTGCAAAAATGAAGAAAAAAAAAAAAAAATCGAACCATCATGTGCAGGAATACATTGGCAATCTCCTGGGATTTACAAGCTATGGGCCCGTATTACTGGTAGATGTGCATTTTTCATGTCGTATACCACAAAACCTATATATAGAGCTCTACTGAACACTGTAAATGAAAAACAGTTCAGCATGCATGATTTCACCATGTGACCGCATGTCAAGACTTTTCAGAGGCTGAAGAATAGATGGAGTAAGACTAGGGTTGGGAGATGCCATCTTTTTTTTTTTTTAAATAAAATGTTTTTAAAATAAAATAAATATAATACATTTTGATACATCACAGTAAATTAATATGACTTCTCAATAAAATAGAGTAAAAAAAAATAAAATAGGGACTGACAATTTCCAATGTTTTCAGATGCGATACCTTAAATTCATAGGACTCCTCGATCACGACCTCCAGCCGGCTGTGCTCCCCTAGAATAGGTTTGCCCATCTCCGCTATCTTCCTGGCCTCCTCCTCCTCCGTGCTCAACTGTCCTTCCGGATCCTCTGAAAGAGACAGATGATAAAGGAAAAGAAACAGACAGAAGACAGAAAAGAATGGATGAGATACAACAGGCAGGAAATGGAGGGCATACCCCTTCCCTGTCAGTCAAAAACATAACAGCTCAACTAATCAATACGACACCACGTACGACACCACAACACACACACAAACGAAACAACACGTTTTGAAATCAGGCTTTGAGAGATGTTCTGAATGCATGTGATTCCTCTGAGCCACATTGTGGATTTTTGAACTCAGTCAACATTAAAAGCCATTTACAACCCATTTTACTTCTGTAACAAAACAAGTTTTAGAGTGAAAAAGATTTAGAGAGTAAAAACTGGGATTGATTGGATTGTGAAAACTACCATTGAGATATTCTTTTTCACTTTCTGTCTAATGTTTTGAACTCCTCTCTTTTAGCGGTCAGCATTTGATCCCTCTTTTCACACCATAATCATGTCCCTCATGGGTTCAGGGAAGCTTTTATCCCATTTTTCCTTCTCTTCTCTTCTACGTGTATAACATGAGGGTTAGTGTGGACACATGTCAGAGGTTGATCAGAGGTTGATCTGAAACCTTACCTTGGTTCAGCAGCAGGGCTGCGTGGTGTAAGGAGGGACAAGAGAGATGGAGTTAGTGCTGAAGATGAGTTTACTCCATGAATAAACACACATACATACACACACACACACAACACATCTACACACATCCCACAACTGTGGCTCTGTTCCAAACTCTAGTGAGCTGCCTCTCTGAATACTAAAACAACATCCTAACCAAAATGGCACCTCATAAGAGATTGATTTGAAATGCTCAGATAAATAGCACAGCTCACATAACGCACGCAAGAAACTTTTCTAACTAGTTGAATGCAACAGATCAAAGTCCCTTTGTATTATGTTGTGGGTGTAACCCTTCCAGGACTCAAACTGGCATCTCTGGCATGGGAGGCGGGCACGCTAACAAGGATGCTAAAGTCCGCAGTCTCTAGCATCAGTTACATGCACAGCTCTTACTAGCTTGCCTTCGTTACACTCACCCCTTAAACCTCACTCCTATCCGGGTCACGGCACCAAATGTAACCCCTCCAGTCATTTTCGAACTGCTTGAGGCCAGGTAAGTGAGGTTTAGGTGCACTGCTTTTACTAGCTTGCCTCTGTTACACTCACCCCCCTAAACCTTACTCCCATTTGGGTCATGACACCAAATGTAACCCCTCCAGTTGTTCTTGAACCGCTTGAGGCCAGAGGAGTGAGGTTTACATGCACAGCTCTTACTAGCTTGCCTCCGTTTCACTCACCCCCCTAAACCTCACTCCCATCTGGGGTCACGGCACCAAATGTAACCCTTTCGGTCTTTCTCAAACCGCTTGAAGCCAGGGGAGTGAGATTTACACATACAGCTCTTACAAGCTTTGCCTTTGTTACACTCTCCCCCCTAAACTTTACTCCCATCTGGGTCACGGCACCAGATGTAAACCTTTTGGTCCTTCTCGAACCGCTTGAGGCCAGGGAAGTGAGATTTACACATACAGCTCTTACTATCTTTGCCTTCCTTACACTCACCCCCCTAAAATTTACTCCCATCCTGGTCATGGCACCAGATGTAACCCTTTTGGTCCTTCTTGAACAGCTTGACACCAGAGAAGTGAGATTTACATGCACAGCTCTTACTAGCTTGCCTCCGTTACACTCACCCCCTAAACTTTACTCCCATCCGGGTCACGGCACCAAATGTAACCCCTCCGGTCCTATTCGACCTGCTTGAGGCCAGGGGAGTGAGGTTTACATGCACAGCATTAGCTTGCCTCAATTACACGGGTCCCGCAACACAAACTGTTGTCTGAAAATACTGGTTAACCTAGTTTTTTAGTGTTTTTTTTTTTTTTTTTTTTTGACAATTTCTTATTTAGGTTCAAAAACATGCCTGCAAAGTTGTTGTGGAATGCATGTACAAAATTTTCAACGATTTTCATGTTTGCGGGTCAGTTTGACTAATAATTGGGGATGGTTAAACGTGGAAGCACAGACCCAAAAAAAAATAAAAAAAATATAATTAATAATAATTACACCATGAAATATGAGATTGCTAGGTATGATATACATACAGTAAAGTTATATGTACAGTAAGCTTTTCATAACAGCATTCTGGGATTGTCTTATCTGTAAATGATATGCAATTCTGCCTAACATTTTGGTCAAAAACAAGGTATCTTGTAAAACAGAATCATTTTGCAGCCCGTTTGGAAAAGCCTTCATGTCTGGAGCGCGCCTATGATGCCTAAATATGCTGTCTATGTAGGCAGCTCATTAGGGCTGGGAGCGGAGCCAACTGTATCGGAAACCATTTGACCCGAATGTCAAATGAATGTCCAAAGCCACTCTAAAAAATAATAGAGCTAATTTCTCGTTCTCATTTTGCAAAACACACCTGAGATTCCCCTCTTCAGCCAGCGAGGTTCTTCAAGAACGATGAAGAAATTCTCATGTTTCTCGTACTCTTCATCATCAATGATCCTCACCTGAAAGGTCTGACTGCAGACACACAAACACACACACACACATACACAAGTAATCAGACATTCAGGTGGTGGCTTTGAAGTCTTTCATCGATTACTGCGACAAGTGACAGAAAATTGCAACTAAATAGGAAAATGGCAGAAAGCTGGAACTGCAAAATGACACACACACAACACACACACACGCATACACACACACACAGAGCTTTATAAATACTTAATGCCATTCCTCTGGGGTCATGAACAGCAGCGCTCCACCCTGACATGAAATCACATTAAAAGAGCTGATGAACCATCGACACACACACACACAAAAAAATCTGGCTCACACAAATCATGGGAATTATGAGCATTTAAATCACTTCAAAAGGCTGCTTGTCAATATTTAATCACATTCACAGACACACACACACACCATTAATAAACCTAATTGCACAAAAAAAATAAATAAATAAATAAATAAATAAATCCACAATGCTTTGTAAGGAAGTAAATTGTTGAGTGGTGTTGGATCTACCTCCAGCACTGACATGCACACAGGAAAATCATAATGTGTAGTGCTCATCCATAATGTAGGACACTGTCACGTTCATCCGGGATAGACAGAAAAGACTCCAGACAGACGGAAGTGCTGTATCCGCTAACTGATCTTACTGGCTCACGCATACTAAGCTAGCTTACTATAGCTCATTCTCCAGGGATTTGAACAAGTCTCGCCAAAGGTGAATAATGCCTCAAATCATGTGTCTTGTTAAGGAGAGGTGCTATTTAACTTATTTTAGTCATCAGATGCATATTTTTCATCTGCTGGACTATAAAACAGGTGGAAAAAATCCCACAGACACATTGGAGGAGGAACCAGAGCTATATCCAGAGACCAGCAGATCAAAGAGGCTTGTGAGTGCAAGACTCTTCTCACATCAACATCCAGCAAACCCTAGCAACTGCCTAGCAACTCTCTAGTAACCACTCAGAACACCCTAGCAACTGCCTAACAACTCTTTAGTAAGCAATCAGAACAACCTAGCAACCATCCAGGACACTCTAGCAACTGCCTATAAATTTTCTACTCAGAACCCTCAAGAAACTCCCAAGCAACTTTCTGGTAACCACTCAGAACACCCTAGCAACTACTGATAAACTTGCTAGTAACATCTCAGAACCCACTAGTAAATGCCAGCAACTCTCTAATAACTACTAAAAACACCATAACAACTGCCTAGCAACACACTAGTAACCACTCAGAACAACTACTGTAAGCAACTACCCAGAACATCCTGGAAAATGCCTAGCAATTCTCTAGTAACCACTAAGATCACCCTAGCAACTGTTATCACCTTCCTAGTAACAATTCAAAACACCCTAGCAACTGCCTAGCAACTCTTTAGTAACCACTTAGAACCCCCTAGCTACTGCCTAACAACTCTTTAGTAAGCAATCAGAACAACCTAGCACCATCCAAGAAAACCCTAGCAACTGCTTATAAACTTCCTACTCAGAACCCCTAAGCAACTCTCTGGTAACCACTAACAACACCATAGCAACTGCCTAGCAATTCACTAGTAACCACTAAGGTTCTCCTAGCGCTAAGATCAGCCTAGCAACCACCCAGAACACTCTTGCATTGTGAAAGTGAGTTATGCACAGCCAAACACAGAAGCACACTCACGTTGTCTGGTCGTTGGCGAATTCCAGCTCTCCGTGTGTGTCCTCGTAGTCGACCCCTCCTCCTTGGGCCGTTCCAGGCTCCGTGTGGTATGGAATGATCACAGTTCCGCGGGCACCAGAGTTCCGGACCACTGTCACCTCCATGGTACCCACGCTCTCGCTCACTCGCACCAGGCGGTCCGTAAAAGTGAAGATCCCGGCATGGTCATCATCCAAGATGGTGACTGTAGACATCAGCGGTTCAACCAGCCGGGCCTTGGGAGCCTGATCCATGTCGTCACTCTCAAACATACCTTCTGCATCCCCGACACGCAGATTCAGTAAACGCACAAAGAAATGTTCGTCTTCCTCAAAGATGTCATCGTCAATGATGCCCACCTAGAAAGAGACATACAGATTTCTATAAACTTTCAGTGAAGTGGTTTTACTTCAGTACAGCTCAGAACAAACACCTTGGACAAGTACATTAGAGACTTAACATTCATCACACATGGACTTGTAGAGCTCTGATTTTTCGGATCGATGCATCTGTCATTCTGAATCCTCTGTCTTTCTGGCAAAGACACTTTCAATCATTGTCACTCAAGCAATGACAGACACTACAGCACTATTTTCATGGATACACAGCCCTGTCCATCTCAGCAGAGTGGACGATTGTCTAAAAGGAAGTGTACTACATGAAAGATAAAGAGGCTTTTTCTTTGGAAGCTATCAAGGTACAGAATAAAGCATTGTCCTTGATACTCACCTGTTCATGAAGGATTCCTGTTAATGGATGTACAAGAATCAGTACTAGACTAAACCTTTTGGTCTAGGACTTGGCTGGACCAAACTGTATGATGTGGACACATTCTAAGAAAAATTACGAAGAAAGTAACATATAGTACTGCAAAGTTCATGTAATTACTGTTTTCATGATCAATCATTTGTATCACTTCTGAATATTCGGATACTTGAGACCATCCCAACTGATTAACCATCTAGACCAGTTGGGACCAGATAATGAGCATAAATGATCAGTTTGGACAAGGTAGAAACCATGTTTCTGCTGTACCAAACTTTATGTTGTGGACATGTTCTTAGAAAACTTACGAAGAAAGAAAGTATAGTACTGCAAAGTTCATGCAAATACTTTTCATGATCAATCATTGGTGACACCTTTGAATATTTGGATAATTGAGACCATCCCAACTGAGTAGCCATCTACACCAGCTTGGACCAGCCAATGACCATAAATGATCAGTTTGTACAATGTAGAAACCATGTAAAACCATCTACCGGTTTCTGCTTTATCAAATTTTATGTTGTGGACATGCTCTTAGAAAACTTACGAAGAAAGAAAAATATAGTAGAGCAAAGCTCATGCAAATACTTTTCATGATCAATCACTGGTATCACTTCCGAATAATCGGATACTTGAAACCATCCCAAATGACTGACCATCTAGACAAGCTTGGACCAGATAATGAGCATAAATGATCAGTTTGGACAAGATAGAAACCATATAAAACCATCTACTAGTTTTTGCTGGACCAAACTTCTTAGAAAACATACAAAGAAAGAAACATATAGTACCACAAAGTTCATGCAAATACATTTCATGATCAATCATTGGTGCCACCTCTGATCTAGACAATCTCCGACCAGCTAATGACCATAAATGATCAATTTATGGCAGAAACCATGTAAAACCTTCTACCAGTTTTTGCTGGACCAAACTTTATGTTGTGGACATGTTTTTAGAAAACGTATGGAGAATTGTATAGTACTTTTCATGATCACTCATTGGTGACACTTCCGAATATACGGATACTTGGGACCATCCCAAATGATTAAACATTTAGACAAGGTGAGACCAGGTAATGAGCATAAATGATTTGTTTGGACAAGAAATAAACTTTGCAAAACCATCTACTGTTTTCAGCTGGATTTTCCAGCAATGTTTTCTTTTGTCCTTTCACTCCTCCTCACCTTAATGTCTTTCCTGGTTTCTCCAGGTTTGAACACCAGTGTCCCTTCGCAGTACTTATAATCTGATCCAGCGTTGGCTGTACCATCTTCCGTACAGTAGTCTACGTAGAA
Source organism: Chanodichthys erythropterus (assembly GCF_024489055.1). NCBI lineage: Eukaryota > Metazoa > Chordata > Actinopteri > Cypriniformes > Xenocyprididae > Chanodichthys > Chanodichthys erythropterus. Next base: position 5,282,162 of record NC_090237.1, read on the forward strand.
AGTGCTCTCCCCCAGGCCTCCTCGACACACCACAGGTATCATTACGGTGCCGCAGTTCTCCATGCACTGGCTGTGTGCACTTTCAAAGGAAATGCGACTGCAGACGGCCAGGTCCTCATCCTCCAAAGCCTCGTTGGCACCCACCACAACAGTGCGACGAGAGTGATCAGCAGCATGCTTCTTCAGCACATTACCGGCCCCGATCATCATACGTGTGGCCTGGACACGATAAAAGGCGCGACTTTTCTGCTGATGAAGGAGAGCGTAGTAGTTGGCCAATTCTACCAGCTGATCCAGCTCCTTATCTGGATATTTCTGCTTCAGGTCCTTCAGGATACGGATCACCTGCCAAGCAACATTCAAAGGTCAAGGAAAGGGGAAAATATGGGCTGCCTGTTGCAAGTCCAATTTTAGTTCCATTATCATTTATTCACCCTCATGCTGTAGCTTTCAAATCTCAAGACTTGCATATGATGCAATCTACCAGTTTTGACATCAGTGACACCAACCAAACAGAATTGGTTCTCACAGATTGTGATGCATGCACAAATGCAAATTAGATTTAAGACTTATTGCTTTTCCTGAAACGACTTAAATTTCAGCCTGTTCCTCACGTTAAGCTATCATTATACTTCAGAAGACATGGAATATAGCACCTTAGCTGTGTGGACTTCTTTTACAGTGATTTTGGACTTTTCTGGAGCTTGACTGATACTGGTCACTCTCGGAAAACAATAACTTGGAAATTCTGATTAAAATTTCCTTTTGTGCTTCACAGAAGAAAGAAGATCATACGGGTTTGGAATTGCATAAGTGCAAATAAAAAAATGACAGAATTTTAAGTTATGGTTGAACTATTCCTTTTACTGAGCCCTTAAGGGGACATGGTGATGGAAAAAAATACGAGATGGGAGGAAAAAATATATTTCAGTGCTTTGGGTTTCACTCACAAAACTTTTGTCCCCCCCACATACCCCCCCCCCCCCCCCAACCGAGAAACTTTGCGTTGACCCATAAAACTTTTGCATTCCCCGGAGAAACTTTTTAGTATGGTGTCTTGGATTGTCAGCATGAAAAACATGTCGACCAAGGTGAACTTTTAAAGTTCTGTGTGTGAGTATCAATGCATAAATATTTGTTTAAATGAGTGCATGTGTTTTTTCTCACTTCTTTACGGCTCTCGTCCAGGTCCTTGACACTTTCCATGTAAACGGTCGTGCTGTTGGAGTTGGGTAGAGTTGCCATGGTGCCTGTTGTGTTGCTGGTTCCATCCTGGTAATGTTCCTGTGTGCCGATCCCTATGGCTCCGCCCCTCAGTGGAAACTTGCCGTCCATCATCATCTCCATACCTTTGGGGGTCATTTCCCCCTCGGTCTCCACAACAACACCTGTTCTTTTGTCAGCACGGTACCGTTTGGACATGTACTTGTAGAAAAGGAGGCGTCGGTCAGCGATCCATGCCAGAATCACACACACAGGAAAATAGCAGAGAGTGACCAGAGCTTCCCATATCTACAAAACGCACACACACCAATACAGCAAACACATAAAGTAAACAAACACGGTTTAGTGCTTTGGAGAGAAAAGACCACAGCAAGCAAAAGAAAATGCCAAGAAAAACAAACAGTCTGATACAAACCAAGCAAAGCTACATTAAACAGAGACAAATGGTTCTGTACCAGCTCACTTTACCATTACAAATGACTCAATATGGTTGTGTTGTCTGAAGGACCAGTAGATAAACAACATTTCAAACAACAAGTCCTTTTTTATGATCAGTAAGCTGTTCTTCCCTATAGCTTTGTATTATTTTCACCAATTCACTGCTAAATTCTCATAATATCATCTCCAGACTGTTAATTCTCAATGGTGATTCTCATCAGATTTTCATTACTGTATATCATTATTTTTTTTACATTTCAGTAATGAGAATGATTTTTTTTTAGACAACTACTAAAGGGAATTGGGGTGAAATTATCTTAATTATGATGAAATTATGTCACAATACAAAATATCTTCTCTAATGTGTCTGTAGGGCTTTGGCAATTGTATATCATTTGTTTTAAGTGGGGTTGTTTTTGTATTATATGCATGTACTGTATGTTATTTTGCATTTAACAAAATGTATGTGTACATTTTAAAACATAATAACAACGTGATCACAAATAAAAAATAATGTGTATTTTACTCATTTTAGGGATGAAATATGACCTCGACCTAATATGGTTTTGTGAGATTCACTCACTCACAAAATTATTTTTATATTGCCAACCTTGTGGGGTAAATGTAGGGTACCAGGACCACACACACACACACACACACATACCTCCACGATTCCAGGCGAGATGACGGACAGGATCAGGTAGAGCCAGATGTAAGCGAAGATACTCCAGAACGCGGTGATGAAGAAGACTCTCAGATGTTTGATCTTCCTCACCTCACCGTCAGGAATCACCCACACACAGATTCCAATGATCACAAACATATTAAAGGCAGCGCTGCCCACAATGGTGCCCGGACCCAGCTCACCGGACTCAAAACCATGACCACACACCTGAAACACACACATGACAAAATCACAGCCAATCAGAACACATCTCATGTAAACAGTACAATGTGAAGCAGAATTAAGAACCAATGAGATTTCAATGTGGGTGGGGCTACCCAGCATGACACAACAAAAATAGAAACCAAGCAATGTTGTGTGGCATTTCATCTGCTGGAAGTTAAAGTTGTCATGAAATCAATTTACTTTATTAGTGCACATTACTAGTGACTTCAAGTAGTGTTTCCAATTAGAAAGTTGTAAATTCACACGTTCGAATGGAGCTCAGCATTCGGGCTACACGAACACATCAGAGTTTAAATGGTTCAATTAAATGACAGAACAGTCAGAACAATTAAACAACAGACAGATTGTGTCACTTTCCCCTTAACATCAGATCAATGAGAAATGGGTGTTATTCAGATTCAGTAGCATTCAATGCATCTGCAAAATGTCACATTCACTGAACATCCTTGAAAATGGAGCGAATGTCCTTGGGGAAGATAAAACAAGAAAAAGAATGAAATGAAAAGCACGCAGGTGTTTGTTATCTATGCCTGTGGCTCTATCACTGATATCGCTCTATATCTACACTAGCAGATGAGAACCTTTGGGATCGGTCTGTGACAAACAGATAATTCACCCTGTGTCTTCTTTCCAGCTGAGCTTGCAATGAGATTTCACACTTCTGATGCCTAAATCTGCCTGACTGCATCTCCTTCACTGCAATTTTTCAAGATGAACGATGCATTGTGATTGCGATGTTTAGATGCGTTTGCCGTACAACAATAATCCCACTGTGTGCGTGAAACCCTTGAGTGAAACACTGTGTCCTGACAGATGTCCTAACACATTAGATCTGGTGATGCAGAGTGACAAACAACGTGGAGAGACAAATGTGAGACAATAAAGCTCAGCTGACGTGCTAAATGTTAGCCAACACAGCGGTGAGCGTCACCCGCAGGCAGAGTCACACAGATCTGAGACAGTGGTTGATTCCCTGCGGTGGACGACAAGAAACGGACCAGCGTCTCATTAATAAACATGATCTGGACGCTCATTAGTGAGAGCAGCGATCAGCATGCATCTCTCTAACCATCTTCATCTTTAAGGGCCAAGAAACTGTTTAACCCATCAAAATGGTATGACAAACACTTTCTGTCCTGTTTTTGCATACATATTACTGAAACAAAGTTCCCTGCCTAACAGAAATGCAAAAAGTGTGCAAAAGCTGGGAGACCAGCTAAGACTGACAAATCAGCTTAGACTGGTTTAAGATGTCCAATATGATATAATATTATAGTTTTTGTTAATATACTGAATTATACAACAATTTGTTCTGGTTCTCAAATATGATTGACTGAGAGCCTTTTTTTCAGCCATGCGATATTTCCCCAGTATCAGAACTGGAACTTTCACCGTTTGTATCACTCCACTTGTGACGACTGTCATGGCAGTCGAGCAAATCCACCATGTTTTTTACAAATACTACATTTGTTGTGTTACAGAATGTAGACCTTTCGGCTTTCGCACCAATTAGTTCAAGGAACTCAGTTATAGGAACTAGCCACTAGGATACTTCTCCTATTTCTCCCCCGGGCCATGTTCCTGGTTGCATTCGCACCGGGAATATGAACTCTGAATCGGCCAGCAGTGGCGTCTTTAAGTGAGGCATTTACAAACACTAAAAACACCGGTGGATGGAAGGTGCTGTGATTGGAGTTGTGTTTGTTATGTGTCTTGGGTTTCATGAAAACAGAGATGGAATGTAATAGCACAATTTACACGACTGAAAGAGTAAAAAGTGGGGCTAAGCGATGAAATTTCCTATGACAACTTTCAGTATTACATATTATCGAGGCAGAGAAAAGAACACAACCCAGGAGACAGCAGGTAAATGCTGTTATCGCTGTTTTCCATGATCATGAAGTAAATATGTTTACACGCTTTTTAAAAATGCTGGGTGCTGGTGTTTGACGTGTTTGACCAATCAACGTACACTTACATCACTGATAGTTCCTGGTTTAGACCGTGCTCTGAAGTAGGAGCTAATTTAGTTCCCCCAAAAGGAGTTCCAAGAATTAAAATCGTTCCTAGTTCCTGCGGTGCGAACACGGCAAAATCCGGGTATTTCCGCCAATAGTTCTAGGAACTATGAAAAGGTTCCACCGGTGCGAAAGCCCCTTATGTATAAACGTAGCACCTATTTTACAATTTGTTTAGATGCTTTCGGAGATTTGAGCTCCAGGCCGTCAGCAGCCATTCAGAGCTCGTGTACCCACCGAGAACAGCTTTATGTAAACACAACCAGTTAAAAGCACTATTTGTTTATCGCTTGTAATGTTTCTTTGCTCCTCTTTGTTATTTGCTACTTGCTTGTATGTTTTGAAGTTATATAGCCTAAGTTTAAAATTCTTAAACTTGTTTTAATTTAGTAATTTTTTTAATTTGTAATTATTTCAAAAAGTAGGCTACTTATAATTACTTATGTAAGTATATGTAAATGTAAGGATTTAAAGGTGCCTTCTTTTTAAAAGATGTAATATAAGTCTAAGGTTTCCCCTGAATGTGTCTGTGAAGTTTCAGCTTTTAACTGCCTATTTTGGGGCATCATTAAATATGAGCCGATTTAGGCTGCGTGGCCCCTTTAAATGCTCATGCTCCCTGCCTTCCGGAGCTCGCACTTGCCTTAAACAATGCATAAACAAAGTTCACACAGCTAATATAACCCTCAAAATGGATCTTTACAAAGTGTTCATTATGCAGCATGTCTAATTGCGCAAGTATGGTATTTATTTGGATGTTTACATTTGATTCTGAATGAGTTTGATAGTGCTCCGTGGCTAAAGCCAACATTACACACTGTTGGAGAGATTTATAAAGAATGAAGTTGTTTATGAATTATAGAGACTGCAAGTGTTTAAAAAAAAGTCTTGTCTCCGTGAATACAGTAATAACCGATGGTAACTTTAATCACATTTAACAGTACATTAGCAACATGCTAACCAAACATTTAGAAAGACAATTTAGAAATATCACTAAAAATATCATGATATCATGGATCATGTCAGTTATTATTCCTCCATCTGCCATTTTTCGCTGTTGTTCTTACTTGCTTACCTAGTCTGTTGATTCAGCTGTGCACATCCAGACGTTCTGCCCTTGTCTAATGCCTTGAACATGGGCTGGCATATGCAAATATTGGGGGCGTACATATTAATGATCATGACTGTCACGTAACAGTCGGTGTTATGTTGAGATTCGCCTGTTTTGCAGAGGTCTTTTAAACAAATGAGATTTATATAAGAAGGAGGAAACAATGGTGTTTGAGACTCACTGTATGTCATTTCCATGTACTGAACTCTTGTTATTCAACTATGCCAAGATAAATTCAAGTTTTACATCTAGGGTACGTTTAAAGATTTTGAAGTCAGTAAACTACCCCTAGTGATCGTGATATAGACTTCTGTGAAAGTTACATTATTACACCATTAGATGCAAAGACTGTCTTTATGAGTGAGTCATTTATTAGTATGTTTTCGGTTTTAGTTTATTTTTGTTAAAGTTGTAGAATTCTTTTTTCATTGTTATTCATTTTGTTTATAAGTGCATTCACACCATGTCATAATTACCGTAATTATTAAATTTCAACTTGTAAAAAGTGTTAACATCCTCGTAAAGCTCATTATTACAGCTTGTAAGCTGGGAATTTTCTGACAGCTCCTACTTGTATCACCTGACCGTGTTGTCATCTTGAAATTATAGTAATTACGACATGGCATGAATGCAGCATATATATAGTAGTTTTAATTAAGTTTTAGTTATTTTAGTACATCAACTTAAACTGAACAAAAATGAGAAAAGTTGCCTTGTCAACTAGCTGAAGTAATAAAAAATGAATAAAATTAAATTAAAATAATATTAAATAATATTAATAAACTTTAGGTTTTCTATATTTTATTTTATTTTAGTTCATATACTTTTTATTTTTTTAAATAATGAAAATGTTTTTTTTTTGGGGTTTAAATTTAGTTTTAATTAACAATAATAACCCTGCATCACAGCCTGGCAAATCCATGTCATGCCACTTGCTAATGCAAGTACTTCAGAAAGTTTCTTGTATTATACCAACATTTTTTATGTGCCCCTGTGAGCTAGATGAGTCACAATATTTATATCAATTTTCCAGGAAAAACAGAAAGACAGTACATTTTAAAATGCTAAAAATTTATTCTCACAGCTAAAAGCCAAAGCTAAACCCACAAAATGTATATATTTCATTTCATGAGTCTATAAATTATGGATAGATTGTGCTTCAATGCAAACGGAATGATCAGACAAAGCAGCACTTAAATAATGATTGGTAATGTTGCTAATGAAATGGTAAAACCTCAGGCTAGGCTAATGATGGTTTAGCCATCTGCTGTGAATGCAATTAGTTGTTAAGTAGTTAATTGTTACAAAAAAAGCTTCCCAACAAGTACATTTGTCTTTTAAACGTCTCACCCACCTCAATAACCGACAGGAGAATTTCAGGGGCAGATGAACCAAGTGCCATCAGGGTCAAATTGGACACGGTCTCATTCCAGATTCTCACAGTGGCCACTGACGTTTCTCCACTGGGCATGGTGATGGTCACTTCTTTTTCCTGGGTGATCAGAAGGGAACATGTTAAGGAAACAGACAGCTAGTCATTATTGCTAACTAAAGCCTGACAGGTTCTTACAGCAGGGTCGTGCACCATTTAGAACGGAATTGAATTTGTATTGAGGAACCAAACAGAATGCAGAAATGCAGTTCAACTTTGAATGTATGAAAGTAAGTCAAAATTGAAAAATTAATGGATATAATATGTGCTATTCAGCAGTGGAAAAAAAGTGATAGCCAAAGGGGCTAAAAACAAAATTTGTTTTTAATGACCCTACAAGTACATCAAAATATTTTATAATTTTTAAATATGAGGTAAGAACAAAACACTAAACTTGAATAAGGTATTTATCTGACAAAATCATTTGGCAAAAAGGCAACCTACAGCTACAGGTTTAATTTTACAATGTAAATAAAAATGTAAATGTAAAAAATGCTCACAGGAAAAAGCATACATCGACTACAACATAATCAGTTATTAAAGGGGACCTATTATGCCCCTTTTACAAGATGTAATATAAGTCTCTGTTGTCCCCAGAATGTGTCTGTGAAGTTTCAGCTCAAAACAACCCACAATATCCCCCCCCCCCCGGTTGGGTGTGAGCAAAAACACACGTTTTTGTGTGTGTGTCCCTTTAAATGCAAATGAGCTGCTGCTCCCGCCCCCTTTCCAGAAGAGCTTAACAGCCCGTGCTTCGATTGCTCAGTGACAACAAAGCTGGAGAATCTCACTCAGCCAAAATGAGGATTGTCAGTAACGGTGTTCAGCCTTACATTGTTCAAACCGGAGTCAACACTGATGGAGAGACTCAGGAAGAAGTCACAACTTTTAGAATGAATCTGGACGTTTCTGAATGGTTAGTGGATAAATTTATGTAGTTGCTGTGGAGTTGATTCAACTCATCCACTAGCATGTGCCGTCATGTTAATCTTTTGTGCAAATCCAGCATTGAATTGACCCTCGTTTGTGAAGCAGTCCGGCGTTAAATGACGACAACACTCTACTACAACAACTCTTCCTCTTCTCTAAAGCAGCCCAACATGGCCTTGTTCCCTTTGTTGTGTGTTCTCGGGGGCGGGGTTTATGTAAATTTTAGAAGAAGCTCGTTGTAGTCCCTACCAAGAAAATATCACCCTTTGCATTGAACTTTGAGCATCGTTACTTTGCAGATGTTGTTCATGCTCAAACAGCAACATTACACACTAACTAAAGTTAAAAAAGACAATCACAATCAACCACCCCTTTAATATTTCATCAGTTCTCTCTTGTTTTTGAGTGTGTTCATAAGGCCAAAAGTTGTCAGAACAGTTTGACATGTTTCATTGAGTTATCACAAATAAAACACAAGAAGCACAACTACTTACTTAATTTTTAATAATATAAAATAATCTATTTCTATATATCTTTATATGTGGACCAGGGTGGAAGAAAACTCAGAATGCCCAGAATGCATCACTTGTCCTGAATTCACTTAGAACACATTCAATTCTTCTGTGTGTCATTTCACTTCAAATTCCCAAAGGTGTGGCCAATTCAAATTCGAAATAATGATTTGAAAAGAAGTCTAAATTATATAAAACACTTTCTTGAAGGGGCGTGGTCCATTATAAACGTTAACAGCCATGCTCATGAATATTAATTAGGGCAACATAATGTTTGCTCAGTATTTGGCAACTGATATGTTGAAAATCAGGTTTATTCAAACAAATGCATAATCGGTTGGTTGAGGCTTCAGACTCATTTTAAAGCAATCGCAGTCACAATCACAATGTTGTCTTTGCTCCATGGCAAATTTCGTTTTGTTTTCTAGTCTAGTGGAGAGATGCCAAACTGTATAAAAACCCTGAGGCACAGACAACCAACATACTCACACTCCTCAACTCAATAATGCACTGCTATGCTGTCAGGGATCGTAATTCTGGCATTGTGTTTTTATTGTTTGCACTTTCATTGCACCTGGAGTCAGTCAAACTCTCACGGTTCAGTTGTTTCTTTGAGAGGGAAGAGTTCAAGTCTAGTTTTTCTGCCTGGTTTGGCCTGGAGGCTCTAAAGTGTGTGTGGCACAGCCTCTGATTCAGTACAACCGCAGAGCTGGAAACTGTATTCATTTGCAACTCGCATTACAGTAATTATGACTACAGTTCAGAATGATGCATTTAAGGAAGTCTGAGTGTGGATGAGTGAGACGCTCAAGAATGGACACAGACTCCTGATGATGGTCCACAAACTCACGATTCTTCTCTTTTCTTTATGACTCAGAGTTGCGCAGTGTGCATCGTCAACACCAATATGCATACAGACTGCAAAAACAAAATGTGCACAATAAATAAGCTCAGAGCTCTGTGCTCGAGGCCTTGAGGTGCAAACGCAGCCGCTGACAGGCCAAACACACCCTCCACAACACTCCTTCCTTCGCCAACATCTCCAGACTATTTTTGGTCGTCTCTGGTGCCATTTTCACACTTGCATTTCCCATGACCCTGCAGATGCGTCCTCGTGTTTTGACAAAGGTGTATGAGATTCTTTCTAGGGAACGCTTTGATTAATGAGGTGGACTCAGAGCTGTTGGCTTTGATTTTGCAAAGGACGCAAAGTTGATTTAGTCACCGCAGAGAAACAGAGCGACTGAATCCTTGCTAAAGAAAGATGTTAGCCAGTTAAGATTAACATTTGGATGCTATTTTGTTTGCACCAGAGTTATTTTATCAGTGATATACTATTATAGTTTTTTGTTAATATTTTGAATTAGTTTTTATTTCTTCATTTTTAATTATAGTTAAAGGTTTTGTAATTTTGCTGTTTTTGTCATATTTTTTTATATAAAACGTCTATATTGTTTCTTAATTTTTAAATAGATTTTCTATTCATGCTAACTACATGCTCTGAACATGTTTATTCATGTTAACATGCTAGCAACATCATAATCAAGGTAGCAACATGATAAAACATGCTAGCAATATGTTATCGTGTTAAATCAAATGTTTGCAAAATGCTAATTCATGTTAGCAGTGCTAAACAGGCCAGCAATATGTTAATTCTTGTTAGGAACGTACTAAAACATGGTAGTAACATGCTTATTCATGTTAAAACCTGTTAAGAATATGTTAAAACATGTTAGCAACATGTTAAATCATGTTACCATACTAGCAAACATGTTAATCATGGTAGAAACGTGCTAACAACATGTTAATAATGCTAGAAATATGATAAAACATGTTAGCAATGTGTTAACGTTAACAACATGGTCTAAACATGTTCAATCATGTTAACATTCTAACAACATGCTTAAAAAACAAGCTAGCAACATACTAAAACATGCTAGCAACATGTTAACAATGTATTAAATCATGTTAGCAAAATGCTAAGTCATGTTAACAATATTCTAAAACATGCTATTTCTTGTTAACATCATGCAAAAACATGGTAGTAACATGCTTATTAATCTTAGTAACATGCTAAAATATGCTAACAATGTGATAAAACATGCTAACAACAGTAAAAATGCTAACAATGTGCTAATTCATGCTAATTCAAGTTAGCAATGTGCTAAAACATTCTAGCAACAAGCTCATTCATGTTAGCATTTAGTTAAAACATTTTAGTAATATGGTAGTTCATGTTAACAACATGCTAACAACATGCTAATTTATGTTAGTAATGTATTAAAACATGCTAGCAACATGCTAATTTATGCTAGCAATTTATTAAAACCTGCTACAAATGTGAACAAAATGTGAAATGATGCTACACACATACTAAGAAATGCTAATAACATGATAAAACAAGAGGCTTTGTCAAGCCAACATTACAGTTTCTCGCAACAAACTTTACTTTCTAGTTTATAAACTATTATAGTGTTTATTAATGTTTTAAATTAGCTTTTATTTTTATATTTTCAGTTTCCAATTTTAGTATAAGTTCTTTAGTAACTGTGTTGTACTTTTAGTATTTTTTTTTTTTTTTTATATTTCTATATAGCTTTAATTTAATTTTATTTCAGTTTTAGTTAACAATAAAAACAATCACATGATGCAATACTCTCTAATTCTCTCCATGAAGCTGGAAAGCAGATGTTTGTGACTGCACTGTGATGGTGCAGCATTTAATTTTATTGTATTCCAGATTTATGAAAGTATTTTGGAGTTAGGATGTTAGCTGTCTGAAAATTGCTACATCTGGCTATTTAAAATTCAACAGCTATTCATATAAAGTTAGATTTATTTTTATTTCTGTCTGGGAAACTTAAACTTACTGGCAAAATAAAATAACTAAAGGAAAACTAGCTTCCTTTATAAAAGTATTTTGGCTAATTTTCCTCTTTCGACAGGTTTATGGCGCATGAGTCAGCGGAGGTGATAAGAGTAGGCGATTTGCCCTTGACAAGTGTTGACGAGTCAGTCGTTTTAGCAGAAAGAAAGAAAAAACATCAAGCACACTGCAAGCATTTGCATCCCATTAAACGTTCAGAGGCTGGAGAAACAGTCACGATTGTTTTTATTTTAATAGCGGCAATTACTAGCTAAACTCGAACTCAGGTGAAGGCTATGCTTTTAAAGGAAGAGTTCGCCGAAACGTTTTGTCATTGTTTACTCACCCTCACATCGTTCCAAACCCATATGCAGTTTCTTTTCCCATTAAAAATATGAAAATGAAAACTTTTTATTAATCTTCAGTTTGCTCTTTTTTAACATTCCAGATGGAGCTGTCAAGCTCTAAAAACACCAAATAAACCATAAACATCAAAATACTCCATATGATTCAATATGAGTTTTCTTAAGCCATACAATTACTTTATTCTATAAATTAACATAATTATATGGTTTTCATAACCAAATGCATCAGTTTGAACAGAGAATGGCATTTACAGTGAATAACAACTTAAATTTTAAATATGGCAAATACTTTTATCCAAATCAACTTATTTACTATACAAGATATGCATTTATAACCTTAATAACCTTAACCTTAATGTTTCTAGTGCCATACTACCGTTTCAGAAGACTTGAAAATAGACTATTTGAAATGTTTTTTTTTTTTTTTTGTCTATTCTGGGCAATTAAGGTCATTATAAAGTCTTGTTAATATTCTGCATGAAAATGCTTTAGTAAGAAAACAGCATCACACGAGTTTGGAATGACATGAGAATGAGTAAATAATTAAAGAATTTTGAATTTTGTAGGAACTTTTCCTTTAACATACATGATAAATTTAACAGTTATTTACTGAATGTTCAACAATATTGACTGGTTAATGAACCCAACAATAAAACACCCAAGAACAGCCTCATATTATGTTAAAGAGGCAATATTATGTCCTTTTTTGATGCTACAACAATTTTCTCATCAGCTACTGTCAGAAATGTAAGCGTTACTCTTGATCATTCATTGACTCTGGATGTTTACATTAGTAAACTTTCGCCACTTAGCCCTACTTTGTGCTTATGTTTCCCCAAAAGATGAATCATTAGTGCATGCTTTTATTACATCACGCCTCGACTACTGTAAGGCTCTTTTTGCCCGGATTACCATTACACTCTATTTCTAGTTTACAATACATTCAAAATTCTGCTGCAAGAATATTAACCCACACTAAACGATCTGCTCATATTACCCCTATCTTATTTTAACTCCACCGGCTCTCTGTATTATCTCTCATTACTTACAAAATCCTTCTGCTTACTTTTAAATCACTCAATGGCCTTGCTCCTCCTTATGTCTCTGATCTACTTACATTCCGCCTCAATCACTTTGATCTTTTGAATCTCTTTGATTGTCTTTTGCTTTTTTTTTTTTTGCACTTTGTCTATCTTGTAAATTTGTATATTATTATTTTATTCTTTTTATTATGTGTCTTGTCTTGTCGCTGTCACTCTGTTGCACTGTGGAGCTTCTGTCACTAAAACAAATTCCTAGTATGTGTAAACAACATACCTGGCAATAAAGCTCTTTCTGATTCTGATTCTGATTCTGATCTTTAGGGAGCAAACTTCTTATTGTACCTAGATTTCAGCTATCTTCAGTGGGCGGCAGGTCATTTTAATTGCACCTAACTATGGAACTCTATACCACTAGCACTAAAGACAATAACCTCACTCTCTGTATTTGAATCACAACTCAAACCCTTCTTGTTTACCCAATACTATCAGTCATAACAAGTTCTTTAGACACTCCTCAAGTCAAAGTTTGAACTAAATTGTCATATACAATATGCTAGTGCAAGTATATAACAATTAGTTCAAACATTGACCTGTGGAGGGCAGTAATACACTTAGCAGTGTCTACACTGCTGGAATTCTAATAGAGAAGAAGAAGAGAGCTAGTTCAAGATTAGCATTTATGGTTAAAACGTATATAATTTAAACATTTTTTTAGAAAATGAGTGATGGTTTCTCTAGATAAGACCCTTATTCCTCGTCTGGGATCGTGTAGAACACTTTGAAGCTGTAATGAAACTGTAATTTTGACCTTCAACCGTTTGAAAAAAATCCTGGAGTGTTTTCATCAAAAACCTTAAGGTCTAGCCCCTTTATTTTGCATTTGCCTTGGGCAGGAATTATTTAAATGAGGAATATTGTGACGTGTTCCCGGAAGAAAACTCAAGGCTACAATGGAAACAGTTTAGGGAAACAGTGACACTGATATAGAGAATAACTCCTGCTGAAGGGGGACTTTGTAACTTTGCGTTTTTCTTTTCTCAAACAGCAACATTGCACACTAAAGAAAGATGAAGATAAAAATAAATATAATACGTCCTCTGATTTAATTAGCAGAAGTACTAAATGCAAATGCAAGAGAGGCAGAAGATAATTTTCTGCTTCATAAACCCCCATTGCTGGTAGACGGGAACTAGGATACTACAATTTTGCAATTATTGCAACTAAAGAGTAGTAATTTTCACATGCAGGGAGTGAGAATGACGAGTGCAACTCACCTGTGACGTGATGACCTCGATGGATGCCATGAATCTGTCAGCGATGATGGACACTCCCAGAAACATGTACATGAGCGAAGCGAAATACACGACGGCCCGGACGATCTGCTCTCCTAGACTGGGATTGATAGGCTTCCATACGGGCAGGACGATTCCAGGCCTGCACTCCACAGGTTCGCTGCATGGTTTGTTCAGAGCGGCGCCGTCGCTGTCGTTGGTCAGGTTACTGTAGAGCTCTGAGGGAACCTCTGGAGCAACGGAGGGCTGGAGAGATGGCTCTTCACGCTGGGATTCAGAAGAACAGGATGGGGGCAAAGAAAGGACGAGGGCGAGACACAGAAAGAGGATAGGAGAGCGTCGAGAGGAAAGCGGTGCCATGGTCTCACTCCTCAAGGGCTTCCGGAGTTCAGAGGAGGAGAAGAAATAAAGGAGGTGATTCAACACGGAGAGGAACCAGCCCACCAGGGGACCTAGGGAAAAAGAGTAAAGAACAGAACTTTAATGGCAAGAAAAGCAACCGAAAATGCATCTGTAAATGTCATCATCAGAAAAACAAATCTCATGCAGCTTCAGAAGAACAGCATTCGCAATCCAACATAAATATCTCCAGGCTGCAGCTTTGTACAGAGCTGCTCCCGCTCGCTTTTATAGAGGAGTAAATCAAGTAGATGATTATAAAAAAACATGTGAGATGCAGAAACAGACCTTGGTAGAAGAATAGACTGCGTAGGCAATGAAAATGATTGCTTTCATGAGGCGAAACACGGTTACAAGGACAAAACCTACTGCTGATGATGATGGATGGGATTTTTTTTTTTTAAGAGCTTAGCAACACGACTTCGAGAAGGGATGGAGAACTCAAATAAGAATGAAATAACAGTCGAAATGTTGCCAGGATGGAGGATTATGTCCTCTGCAGGTCTCAGAGAGGGACATCTGTGTTTGCAAGGCTTTTATTAGCTCAGATACTCAAAAACCTTCCAGCACTTCCACATAGAGTCACACAAACACACACACTCACAAAAAGGAAACTTTTAATGCTCAGATGTTGCTCTTTCAGAGCTTTAGAGACTAGAAATGGAGTACTCAGTTATGTTTCTTTGCAAGCATCAACTTTGACTCAAGTGTTTCTTTTCAAATATCATAGGAGGAGAAAAACTAATGAATAGATTGTTGATGAAGATGAGGAGAATAGAGCTGTAAAATCAATGTGGATATCCATTGCACAGATATTAGATATTTAAGAGAAGAGATCTCATTTGTGCATTTTTCCACATTAAATATTTATGAACGCAAGCATTTTTGGTCAAATTCTTTTAGTATCAGTGTTATTTTAATATCATTTACATATTATTATAAAATGTATTAATATATCAAATTAGCTTTTTATGTTCTCAGATTTCATTTCAATTTTATTTCAGTTTTAGCATTCAAAATGTTTGTGCTTCTCAATTTTATTAGTTTTTTGTTTTTATATTAATATTTCAAAAAAAAAAAAAAAAAAAATATATATATATATATATATATATATATATATACAAATTTCAGTTTTAGTTTTTGTAAACTTCATCTCAAACCTATATAAGTTAATTGCTAAGGCAATGAATTTTTTATCTAAACTTTATTTTAATTACCAAAATCATTTTTTTGACAATATCGACACTGTCGTTAAATTTCAGGAGAACCACATTAAAGGGATAGTTCACCCAAAAATGAAAATTATACCATGATTTACTCACCCTCAAGCCATCCTAGGTGTATATGACTTTCTTTTTTCAGGCGAACAGAGTTTTCAGTGTTATATTAAAAATATCCTGGCTCTTCCCAGCTTTATAATGGGGGTGAATGTTACCCAAGATTTTGAAGCCAAAAAAAGTGCATCCATCCATCATAAAAGTAATCTACATGATTCCCAGGGGTTAATAAAGGCTGAAATCTGAAATGAAGTGATGCATTTTTGAAAGAAAAATATCCATATTTATAACTAACTTATTATAAACTAATCACTTGTTTCCGGCAGCGGCCGTACACAAGTCAAGTTCCAGTGGAAGAGTGACCTTTGACCCGAAGTCTGACTTAGGATGTAGGAGTAGCGTAAGAGTAGATGTCTCTTGTGGTTCAAACAGATCTGGCTGAGCAACAAACTCAAGCTCTTCTTCTATATCAAAATCCTCTGAAATTTCTCTCTAAAAATGATCGTTTTAGACTTATAATTTGTGACCGGTGTCTTCTGCACTTCTGTGTTCATCAAGACATAATGCTTCGGGACAAACTAGACTGATGTACGGCCGTTACTAGAAGCCAGTGATTATAGTTTATAAAGTTATAAATATGGATATTTTTCTTACAAAAACGCTTTGCTTCAGAAGGCATTTTTTAACCCCCTGGAGCTGTATGGATTATTTTTATGATGGATGGACGCACTTTTTATGAGCTTCAAAAACTTGGGTACAATTCACTACCATTATAACGCTTGGAAAAGCCAGGATGTTTTTAAATATAACTCAGATTGTGTTTGACTGAAAGAAGATAGTCATACACAGCTAGGATGGCTTGAGGGTGAGTAAATCATGGGATCATTTTTGGGTCCCTTTAAGTCTCCTTAGCTATGTAAGAGCAAACTTTGAGCAATTTGATTGCATACTTTGATATCTTAACACATCTGAGCACCATTCGAGGTCTCTTCCTAACATTATTAAGTGTTTTTTCTCAGGAGAAACATCTGAAAAGCAGAACACTATGTAATCTAATTGTTATCTAGGAGAAACATTTGAGACATTAGATTTCATTAGTGACTTTTCTTTCCAACATACACACACACACAAAATCTAATGTTGATCTATAACACAACCACGAGTGCGAGTGGGCGCACTGCTGTCTCTCTCTCTTTCTTTCTCTCTCTCTTTAAATATAAGTTTACAGACATTTAGATTTTTCTAAATTCAGAGCACACTATCCATACTCACTCACCCTTCTTTTTCTTTCTATTGTCTCTTTCTAAATGGCCTTATTCCATCACAGTGTAGCTCTGTGTCTAAAACAAAGTTTGAACTGCTCTCTCTGCTCTAACTCAGAATACTAAACAGCAAGACAGAGCTGCATTGTGCTCGTGTTTCACGCAGTGATGGGTTGCACGGAGGTTAGTGGGCTGCCCCATCATTTCCCCTCATTACCAGAGCATCTCTCTCTCTTGACGTAACAGCATTCGTTTGACTGCGCGCTTGTCATTTGCGGAGAGCCAAACCCCCCAAAATAGCAGCCTGGCAAAGACTGAGTCATAATACGGTATGAGCTAAAATAACCTGGATGAAGAAACTGTGTTTGTTTCTGCTGCAAAACCACCTCAGGGACAGAACCTGCATTGAACTCATGTTTCTTTTAAAATGGCATATTAAAGGAGATACAAAACAGATGCTTTGGAGATCACATAAGAGCATGAGGGGATCTTGCTCACTGCTTATGAGAAGATGAAACGACAGTCACTGAGAGAGAATCAGAAAAACTGAATGTGATTCATTCAAAATCAAACAAATACAAACTCCAAACTGAGCTGCAGGATATGAGACGTAAAAAGACACATTAAAACAAGCCATCTATCCTAAAGACTGAGCAATAATAATAGCGATGCTTGCCTTGCCAAACAATAAAAACGGATGCCTTTATTGTTTTTACACTATTAAAAATAAAGGTTCTTTTTTGGCATCTTTGGTTCCATTAAGAAAAATGTGCATGGAATATTTCCATTGCACAAAAGCTTCTTTATAGTGGAAAAGGTTATTAAACAATATTCCTCTTTTAAATAATTCCCACCAAAGGTGTACACAGAATAAAGGGGCGGGGCCTGGTTGAGTTAGTTAGTAGTGTGTTGGACATTCCCCAAACACGCATGAAGTGCTTGACCAGTCACAACACACTGGTCCAGCCAACCAATCAGAGCACATTGTGCTTTTCAGAGGGAGGGGCTTCATAGAGACAGGAACTAAACAGAGCGTTACTGACAGACTGGGAAGAGAGGAGCTGCAACAATGGAGAATATGGAGAAAATTTGTTTTTTGAACATTCAAGCATGAAAACATATCCCCTCAAAAACAAAATCAAGGCTTTGTAATTGGTCATAATAGGTCCCATTTAATGTTTTTGCAATGTTTATCAAGCTATTAAAGCGTTTTGAAAGGAGAGAGAGACTGTTGCAATGTGGGGGTCCGGCTCATAGATATTCCCCCCATGACCAGGACGTTTCCATAGCGACCCCACTGAAGAGTTGCTGAGATTGATGCATCACAGAGAAATGGAGCAGAAAGACAGTAAATAAAACAGTAAAAACACTAAATAAAGTATTGGATTAAAAGCCTATATTTGGATGAATCTCACGAAACCTGTCGGAAACATGTTTTTGTCAAATTTGAATCTCAAAATTAATAGGAAATCAAGAAAATTACACTTATAATTAGGAGCTTTTTAGATTTTATTTTGTAAAAAAAAAAAAAAAAAGAAGAAGTTTGCCCACCCTGCAGATTATTAAAGGAGCATCTGCAAATTACTACATTACTTCAAATTACTGATGGGTCCAAATTCACATGAAAATGGCTCCCCTTCCCCTGACCTAGTGTGTTGTGACAATATTTTTACTGCACCATAACACTCTTTCTATGGTTCTATATAGAGTTCTCGGATTCTTGACTCAATTTTAAAGAACCCTTTTGAGTTAAGCTTAGAACCCTCACTTTTAAAGAACTCCAAAGTGGAGAAAAGTCTTAAATGATTGATTGCGTAATACTTTCATGTTCAGGTTTTACTTCTAACGTTTTTCTAGTGATAAAGTATGTTTCGAGCTGCTTAATTCATAACCTTGATTTTAAATTAATTAAAACAAAATTATTGGTTACACTTTATTTGATGGTCCACTTTAGACATTCTACTAACTATAAGTAACTTTGCAACTACATATCAACTAGCAGTCATTAGATTATTAGTAGACTGTACTAGACTGTTAGTTTTTTGATTTTATATGAAATATATATTTTCCAAAACACATTTTACTCCAAAACTGTGAGAAATTCAAAGCCATGAATCTAAACAATGTGTGTTCCAAATTTGAGATTGATATCTCAAAAAATAAGCTTTTGGTAAGATTTTGTTTGGGCGCAGTACCAGTCGTTTCCACTAGATGAAATTCTTCTCCCATTCGCTTCCAATGTGCTATTTTTTGTTTGACTGCAAACAATATATGTGTGACTATTTTTTTCAGGACAGTTTAACCTTTTCAAATCATGTCCATGTTTTGTGTGTGTGTGTGTGTGTGTGTGTGTGTGTGTGTTTGTGTGTGTGTTTGTTTGTGTGTTTGTTTGTGTGTTTGTTTGTGTGTGTGTGTGTGTGTGTGTGTGTGTGTGTGTGTGTGTGTGTGTGTTTGTGTGTGTCAAGTGCCAAAACCTTTATCAAGTTTTATACCATCCAGATGAAGTAAAAAAATTCAAAAAAAAAAAAACAAACAAACAAAAAAAACATAATATTTTTTGGTCAAAAATGACCCAACAGCACCAGAGGGTTAAGGTTCTATATGGAACCTTTTTTAGTGCAAAATGCAAAAATAAAGACTGCAAAAATAGTAAAATGGAGATTCCCAAACACTCGACTGAAAAAAAGATTCTTAACTGTCATATAGCAAAAAACATAATATATCATAATATAAATTCTTACATTTTTCATTTTAAATTGGGTGACCTGGACAGAAGATTCACCATAATGCATCCTCTCTCCCTCGCTCTCCTGTCACACATACAAACATTCCCACATGCACAGTGATTCATCCATTTAGCTGTTTCAGCAAGTGCACTCACATGCCAAAGCCAGAGCGCACTGACCACAGCACACATATTTACACACACACTGATGCAGCATTTCTTTTCAGGCTATTCTCAAACAGACTGAGAAGTTCACTCTTACATAAGCAAGTTGTGTGCAACTATTCAAACTAGCACTGATAAAGCACTTAAAGCCACGGCGAGGCTAAACATAATTCTTTATTCTACCAAAACGCTTTCCGGAAACACTCCACCATGGCTCATTTCAGCCGCTGACCTTGAGCCATCTGATAAATGTGTGCCTGCTTGTGTAGAAATGAGAAACTTGAGGCCTTTTCCTTTTTATGCCCCTAAACGCACTACCCAGACTCATTAAATCCAACCCTGAAACATTTGTCTTTAGAAGAGCTTTGACTTTTTCCATTTTGTATCTTGGATCTGTAATGTACAATAATGATGTCTATATTCTTGTTGTGTTTCTGTGCATTTTTACTCTATGCCATGAGAAGGCGCTCTTAATAAAATGCATTATTGTTCATTTAATTATTAAGAAAACAGAAAACAATGCATTGCCCTCACATTAAATGCTGCTGTATGATAGGCTGAACAGACAGCGTTATCCATTCATATATTTAAAGACACTCAACTTAAACTCTGTCGACAGACTCTGTCACCAGCACAGATTTAAAATACGCTACTATTCTGAACTCTAATGAAAGTATAATCAGTAATACTTACACATTACTCATGCTGACATAATATGCATTAAACCAAGAACATTTCTTGAAGCGTTCGGATGAGATGGAACTGATCCAGATGAAATCTCATTCCTACCCTCAGATATCAGGGCCTCTGTCCAAATGAAAGCTACAGGCCCGGCGTGCTTCACTGAGCATGTCAGCACACATTTACTGTGTGCTTTAAAAACCCACTGAGACATTGCTGAATCTGGACTGAATCTAATTCAATTTAACCTTTCGAGTACAGGAAGACGATAATGCATCTTATAATCGCTGAAGGGGTCTGTGATGAGTCTGTGACTTCTTAGGCCCTGTTTACATCTGGTATTAAGATGCGTTTTTGTCGATCCGGATGTGGATGACGCTAAATACTGGGGCTGTGACAATAAATCGTTGAATCACGAATCAAGAAATGATTCTGGATCGACTCTGAGATTTTCAGAATCCATCACAGCTCCCTCTCAAACCGATTCTGAGCTTAGTTTTTAACAGCAGATGGCACTGCATGCTTTAGAAACAGTCATACTCTGCTCTCTTTATTCCTTACACACACCACTTGAACCTTCTATGAAAATAATCGTTCATAAAGCTCGAAAAGGTTGAAGCAAATTTGTTTGCGGTGGGCTGTTTACATCAATCTTGCGTACATTCTCAGACTTAGCCGAACGCGTGAGCACTCTTCTTCATGAGCATTTGAGTGTGCGGTTAAAAACTAGCCTAGAACGCCATCTGCTGTTAAAAACTAAACTCAGAATCAATTCAAGAGAGAATCGCGACGCATTCGGAAAATCGAGATGAATCGATTTATTCTCCTAGACCTACAAAATACAGATGTAAAGGGGGTCTAAAATGTTTTGAGCTCGTCCACTTTTGACCACTTCCAGAAGCTGTCAAAAACACATTTGACCAGATTGCAGGGTTGCCAGGTTTTCACAACAAAACCCGCCCAATTGCTACTCAAAACCATGGACTTGGCAACACTGTTGGATTGATTTTATAGTGTAAATGCTCATGTGGTCGAATGCGCAAAAACAACCACAAAAGACCACCTACTCTCTGCCCTCTGACCGAACACATGATTATTATGATACGTGTTGGGAGAAAGCTCACCAAAACAAGGCATTCAAACTTCACTGCATTGTAAAAACACATGGATTATGAGTAACTTACCCAACACACATCCTTTTCAGTCATGTGCTGTCCAGCTTACTCATAAGCCACATAACATGGGTTCGTTCATTCAGTATTATTCATATTATTACTCCCGTGAAAGTGATGAAGAGTGTGACGAAATAAGCGGGAAGGGTCTCATGAAATCCAAACACAAGTGGTCACAAGAGATGCATTTGAACACGTTAATACCAGGTGGAAATGGTAATTTGTCTGAGCTTATCACTTGTGATTGGCTCACTAAAAACACATCTTAATATGAGGTGGAAACAGAGGTTTAGCCATGTTTATGTGCAAAAAAGCTGTGAATAATGTCTTTGAGTTTGGGAAGTTTTGCCGTTTATTCTCTCTCCTAGAGCCTAGTGCATGTGCTCCAGCTCAAAAGTGGTGTTTAAACATGTACAAGGATTCTTTTTTCTTTTCAAATTTGTTGAGTGATAAAACCAACAACAGAGGATCCATGTCACAGACTGAGATTTTAGCTGAAAATCAAACATTGAGCAACCTCGGATTTTGGTGGTTTTGCATTAAGACAAGTTCAAAAGAACTTGTTTTTCAGTACAAATATCTAAAAATTATTAAACCAAGATACGTTTACTCAAGGAGCAAAATTATTTGATATTAATTCTTGTTTTTTGAAAAAAAAAAAAAAAAAAAAAAAATCATCAAATTAAAGCGAGTTTTTGCTTAAAACTAGAAAAAATATGCTTAACTCAAAGGAAAAGTGCATTTTTTTGCACTTTCAGTACATGGATGGCAGTGTTACTGAAAACTGAAGTAAATTCAATATTTTAACTTAGTTAATTTATTATTATTTATTATTTATTCAAAACAGAAGCTGCTGCCCATACTGCATGGTCTGAAATCATTTTGCATAATTAAAATCTGCGTGACTGCCCTTTGAGCCGGTGCACATCGAGACACCCCACAGTTATTTGTTCCTTCACTGGACTGTTTATGTATTCAATCATTTCCTTTGGCAGCTACTGCAGTGTTTGCAAAACAACAAGAACATGCAGCTAATGTCTCAAGTGATTATGTCCTGGCTTGATTTCAGGTCATTTAAATAAGAAGCGGTTTCCTCTGATTCTGCTGAGGCTTCAGGGAATAATCCTGATGTTCCTTCATTAATTCTTATAAGATGGACATGTCCACATAAAGCATAACATTGTCAGCTGTCTGTTTTAGCCAGCCTCACTTGAAATCGACATAGGTAACACACACTCACTGTGACTCTAAATTAACAAATTAATTGTGTAATTATTTGCATTGAAAATGTAATTTATAATGCAATCTATGAACAGCACACATGCACGCACGCACGCACACACACACACACACACAGATGGTGATGCGATTTGAGAAGGCAGTAGGTTCTCAGATTAAAGTTAAGTTGCTTTATTTCTTCGTCTGTGATTAGAGCAGTTTATGATAATGCTAAAAAGACTGTGCTACAGTGAATCTCAACCTTTTTTGAGTAATGGACCCCTGTCATATTTAGAACTGTCCTCAAGGACCCCAGAATAATGTTGGCTCATTGGTATCATTAATCGTCTTTGTGACGACCAAATGCAATCAAGTATCATTTACTACTACGTAGTTGACTTTTCCAATATTTAGTCATATTGTCAGTTATATTATACATATATTATCTTCTTTTATGGGAACATGTCAAATGTCAAAATATACAAATATTCATATTCAGATATTTTATAAGGACCTCCTGACATTACATCAAGGACCACTAGGGGTCCACGGACCCCTGGTTGAGAAACACTGTGCTAAAAGACTGTCTGATTATAAAGAGCATCTGAATATAGATGTGTGACTAAAATAGAAGAGCGTCTGATGGTGGAAGAGTGTCTAATGACAGAAGAGTGTGATGGCGAAAGAGTGCTTAAAACATCTGATGATGGAAGAGTGTTCGAAGCTTGAAGAATGTCTGATAATGGAAAAGCATCCAATGACGGAAGAGTGTTTGATGCTTGAAGAATGCCTGATAATGGGAGAGAATCTGATGACAGAAGAGCACCTGATGCTTGAAGAATGTCTGATAATGGAAAAGCATCTGATGGTGGTAGAGTGTTTGATGCTTGAAGAATGTCTGATAATGGAAGAGCATCTGATGCTTGAAGAATATCTGATGATGGAAGAGCATCTGATGATGGAAGAGTGTCTAATGCTTTAACAATGTCTGATAATAGAAGAGCATCTGATGCTTGAAGAATATCTGATGATGGAAGAGCATCTGATGCTTGAAAAATATCTGATTATGGAAGAGCATCTGATGACAGAAAAGTGTCTAATGCTTGAAGAGTGTCTGATAATGGAAGAGCGTCTGATGATGGAAGAGCATCTAATGCTTAAAGAATGTCTGATAATGGAAGAGTGTCTGATGCTTGAACGTCTGATAATGGAAGAGCGTATGATAATGGAAGAACATCTGATAATGGAAAAGCATCTGATGCTTGAAGAATGTCTGATAATGGAAGAGCATCTGATGCTTGAAAAATATCTGATGATGGAAGAGCATCTGATGACGGAAGAGTGTCTAATGCTTGAAACAGTGTCTGGTAATAGAAGAGCTACTGAATATCTGATAATGGAAGAGCGTCTGATGACGGAAGAGTGTCTAAGGCTTGAAGAATATCTGATAATGGAAGAGCATCTAATGCTTGAAAAATATCTGATTATGGAAGAGCATCTGATGACAGAAGAGTCTAATGCTTGAACAGTGTCTGATAATGGAAGAGCATCTAATGTTGAAGAATGTCCGATAATGGAAGAGTGTCTGATGCTTGAAGAATGTCTGATAATGGAAGAGCGTCTGATGCTTGAAGAATGTCTGATAATGGAAGAGCATCTGATGCTTGAAGAATATCTGATGATGGAAGAGCATCTGATGCTTGAAAAATATCTGATTATGGAAGAGCATCTGATGACAGAAGATTGTCTAATGCTTGAAGAGTGTCTGATAATGGAAGAGTATCTAATGCTTAAAGAATGTCTGATAATGGAAGAACATCTGATAATGGAAGAGTGTCTGATGCTTGAAGAATGTCTGATAATGGAAGAGCGTATGATAATGGAAGAACATCTGATAATGGAAGAGCGTCTGATGACGGAAGAGTTTCTAAGGCTTGAAGAATATCTGATGATGGAAGAGCATCTGATGCTTGAAAAATATCTGATGATGGAAGTGCATCTAATACTTGAAGAATGTCAGACAATGGAAGAGTGTCTGATGCTTGAAAAAAGTCTGATAATGAAAGAGTGTCTGATGATGGAAGAATGTCTGATAATGGAAGAGCATCTAATGCTTGAAGAATGTCTGATAATGGAAGAGTGTCTGATGATGGAAGAATGTCTGATAATGGAAGAGCATCTGATGCTTGAAGAATGTCTGATGATGGAAGAGCATCTTATGATGGAAGAGTGTCTAATGCTTTAACAGTGTCTGATAATGGAAGAGCAGCTGATGCTTGAAAAATATCTGATGATGGAAGAGCAGCTGATGCTTGAAAAATATCTGATTATGGAAGAGCATCTGATGACAGAAGAGTGTCTAATGCTTGAAGAGTGTCTAATGCTTGAAGAGTGTCTGAAAATGGAAGAGCGTCTGATGATGGAAGAGCATCTAATGCTTAAAGAATGTCTGATAATGGAAGAACATCGGATAATGGAAGATTGTCTGATGCTTGAAGAATGTCTGATAATGGAAGAGCATCTGATGCTTGAAGAATGTCTGATAATGGAAGAGCATCTGATGCTTGAAGAATATCTGATTATGGAAGAGCATCTGATGACAGAAGAGTGTCTAATGCTTGAAGAGTGTCTGATAATGGAAGAGCGTCTGATGATTAAAGAGCATCTGATGACGGAAGAGTGTCTAATGCTTGAAGAGTGTCTGGTAATAGAAGAGCGTCTGATGCTTGAAGAATATCTGATGATGGAAAAGTGTCTGATACTTGAAGAATATCTGATGATGGAAGAGCATCTGATGACAGAAGAGTGTCTAAGGCTTGAAGAATATCTGATGATGGAAGAACGTCTGATGACGGAAGAGTGTCTGATACTTGAAGAATGTCTGATAATGGAAGAGTGTCTGATGACGGAAGAGTGTCTGATGCTTGAAGAGTGTCTGATAACGGAAGAGCCGCTGATGTTTGAATAGTATCTGATAATGGAAGAACGTCTGATGACGGAAGAGTGTCTGATGCTTGAAGAATGTCTGATAATGGAAGAACGTCTGATGCTTGAAGAATGTCTGATAATGGAAGATCATCTGATCTCGGAAGAGTGTCTGATACTTGAAGAATGTCTGATAATGGAAGAGTGTCTGATGACGGAAGAGTGTCTGATGCTTGAAGAGTGTCTGATAATGGAAGAGCCGCTGATGTTTGAATAGTATCTGATACTTGAAGAATGTCTGATAATGGAAGAACGTCTGATGCTTGAAGAATGTCTGATAATGGAAGATCATCTGATCTCGGAAGAGTGTCTGATACTTGAAGAATGTCTGATAATGGAAGAGTGTCTGATGACGGAAGAGTGTCTGATGCTTGAAGAGTGTCTGATAATGGAAGAGCCGCTGATGTTTGAATAGTATCTGATAATGGAAGAACGTCTGATGACGGAAGAGTGTCTGATGCTTGAAGAATGTCTGATAATGGAAGAGTGTCTAATGCTTGAAGAATGTCTGATAATGGAAGAGCGTATGATAATGGAAGAACATCTGATAATGGAAAAGCATCTGATGCTTGAAAAATATCTGATGATGGAAGAGCATCTGATGACGGAAGAGTGTCTAAGGCTTGAAGAATATCTGATGATGGAAGAGCATCTGATACTTGAAAAATATCTGATGATGGAAGTGCATCTAATGCTTAAAGAATGTCAGATAATGGAAGAGTGTCTGATGCTTGAAAAAAGTCTGATAATGAAAGAGTGTCTGATGATGGAAGAATGTCTGATAATGGAAGAGCATCTAATGCTTGAAGAATGTCTGATATTGGAAGAGTGTCTGATGCTTGAAGAGTGTCTGATAATGGAAGAGCCGCTGATGTTTGAATAGTATCTGATAATGGAAGAACGTCTGATGACGGAAGAGTGTCTGATGCTTGAAGAATGTCTGATAATGGAAGAACGTCTGATGCTTGAAGAATGTCTGATAATGGAAGAACGTCTGATGACGGAAGAGTGTCTGATGATGGAAGAGTGTCTGATGCTTGAAGAATGTCTGATAATGGAAGGGCCTATGATGATAGGAGAGCGTCTGATCCTTAAAGAGCATCTGATGCAGAGGAGCAGCATCACTTTACCTTGAAAGTTTTTTACCTTTACCTTTTACCTTACAATACATCTAAAGCATTTATTAAATGTTAATTTCAACATCTATTAATACATTATTAAAATCAAAAGTTGTATCAGTTAATATTATTTATTGTTGTATTGTTGTACAGTTGTATTTTTTATTAACTATTGTTAAAGATAAATACAGCCTCTACCGAATGTATTGCTTATTGTTATTCATGGTATCAACTAACATTAACTAATGCAATATTACTGTAAAGTGTGACCAGAGGAGCACATAATGACAGAAGAGTGTATGATGACAGAGTACAAGTGTGTCAGCTAACAATGTTTTGATTAATTCATGTTGAGTTCCACTTTTGACATCATTAATTAAGTTGATCTCCTTAAACTGCTGGTAGACCAGGATCAAAGCAACATTATGTAGCTGTTTTTATATTCACTTTGTGCTTGTATATAATTTCAACAGCTGAGACCGGAAACATCACGCAACCGTGGTGAGAAAAGCCAAGGGCTTCACATTAACATGCCGGGCTGTAATCATCAGGAAAATAGAATAACATTTGCATATGCTAAACAGATTATTATTAGGAAAAGAGAGAGAGGACATTGAAAGTACAACACAGACACTGTAAAAGAACATCAAACAGACGAGCTGCCCCACAATTCATAGCGACGATCTTCATGTGCCCTTCTATCACAACTACAAGTGTCAGGGTCCTGCTATATTTAGGATACTTAATTAATGCTCATTAACAGGATTAATGCAAAGGTTGAAGTCATTACACTGTACATTTCAACACTAAATCTTCACAGCCACCCCACAGATGAAACAGATGAGTAATTATTGTGTCACTGAACTGATTAAAGAGAACACAGATCCTCGATTTCATTTCATATTAATAGAGGTTTTAATATTTGATGTGTAATGTGAATGAATGGGATTCTGTATGAGGAAGCTGCCAGCAACATGAGAGGAAATGACAGATATGTATTAGGGCAGGAAAAACAGAAAAAAGATGGAGAAGATATATAAATGATGGAATAAAAGATGATTACTTTAAAAATGTACGCATACAAATAAAATATGCCATACAATCGTGACCAAGATTTAATATTTCCACTACAAGTGTTATTTTGAAGCAGATTTGACACCTGCATAAAAAACAACAGCTGGAAAACAAGCATTTGCATTTTAATAAGCATTGAATTGTTTTGTTCACCCCAAAATTAAAATTCTGTCATTAATTTCTCACCCTCATGTCGTTCCACAGCCGTAATACCTTTGTTCATCTTCAGACCACAAATTAAGATATTTTTAATAAAATCCGATGGCTCAGTGAGGCTTGCATTGACAACAAGATTTACACTTTCAGTGCCCAGAAAGCTGCTAAAGACATGTTCATGTGACTACAGTGGTTTAACTTTAATATTATAAAGCGACAAGAATACTTTTTGTGCACGAAAAAAAACTAAATAAGACTTTTCAACAATATCTAGTGATGGACGATTTCAAAACACTGCTTCATGAAGCTTCGAAGCTTTACGAATCTTTTGTTTCGAATCAGTGATTCAAATCGCGCATCGAACTGCCAAAGTCACGTGAACTATTGAAATTTCAAAACACTCATGACGTAACGGAGCCTCGTTTAGTGAAATCGTGTGATTTTGGCACTCTGATTCAAAACAAAAGATTCGTAAATCGGCCATTATTAGATATTGTTGAAAACTTATTTCGTTTTTTTTGGTGCACTACAGTATTCTTGTCGCTTTATAATATTAAGGTTGAACCACTGTAGTCACATGAACTGTTTTAAATCTGTTTTTAGTACCTTTCTGGGCATCCGAAAGTGTTAATTGTGTTGCTGGCAATAAGACCTCACAGAGCCATCAGATTTCATCAAAAATACCTTTGTGTTCTGAAGATGAATGAAGGTCTTATGGGTGTAGAACGACATGAGGGTAAGTATTATGTGACAGAATTTTAATTTTTGGGGTGAACTAACCCTTTTATTCGACTTTGATTCAAAACCTTATATCCTAGTTACTGGGGGAAAAAATCCCATTGTGACAACTTGCCCCAGCATCCCCTAGTAGTTCAGTGTATCCTAGGATATGTTCTTAAATGATTATAGACTACCCATAAAGCTGGGCATGAAATACATCTCAGATTTTGCTTTTATGAATCTTTTTCCTTGTGGAGTTGTTTTGTGAGGCTTTGATATTCTTCTGAGGGCATTTCCAAATTTTATCTTCACCATCATATCAGATCTAGAAACACACACACATGCACACTTACATTTCTCTAGCTGTGAGCGCACAGAATTCTGTGTGAATGCATTTATCATTTTATATACAATAAAACCTGCATCGTTATCCTGAAGTTCAGGGCAGAAAGAAGAAATGAACAGATTTAGAGTTAATGTCTCTGCTATTCTAACAAACTCACAAGATTCATTTAACTGCAGGGAAAAACTCAATTCTGCACTCGGCACTCTGCTGCCAGACACACACTGCGAGGCAGAGGTGAGAATTGAATTTTTGTGCATCATCTTGATTTACTGTGCTTAAAACGAGCTCCATACCTGACATGCAGCTGTTCCAGCAGATGTCGAGCAGAGAGGTGTTCGACTTCACTTGCAGGCCCTCTGAAATAACACTTCATGAATTTTACAAATCTGAATTAGTAGTTTTATGCTCACAGTGAACCTGCAATCATAAAAACTGCTTAATAGACCTTGACAGCTTAACTGAGATTAGAAAATGTGGAGGAAGGACTTTCCATTCTGCAGCTATCATCATTTTAACATAGCCTTTCTCATATTCAGAATATTACATTTAGTTTTGTTCGAAAAGTCAAACTACAAATGTCTCTTAGGGTGTGTTCAGTTCGGTTCTCTAGATTCTTTTGGTACAGACCAAAAAAAAAAGAAAATTTTCTTTCAATTTCACATTCATAGTTCCAGTGCCACCAAACTCAGACCTCTTCCTACAAGGCAAGGGGTTCGGCACCCCTGTGCACTCCAAGCTCCGCATGACTGCTTTCACATTACCAATTTTTCATTAGAACATGCACTGTTTTGAACTAAACTGCCAGTGTGAAAGCACTCTTAATGTCTCAACACATAGCAAATGACAACAAATGACACGCCTGACCTTTCTGAAACAGTAAATCAGTGCATTGCATTGAACTACAAACTGCATTAACATGGATGCTTTAAAATGACCACAACATGTCCACTGAAATGTACAGTTCTCCAAAATGATTTCTGTCATGCTGATTGGATTAATTTGTAATGCTTTGGATGTCATTACCACCCGCATCTGCAGCCAAGCACAGACAAGCTGGCCAAAGCTCACAAATGTGCGATACCACCCACAGGCTTCAGTCTGAATCTCAGATCAAACACACACACACACACACACACACACACTGCAGGCTGAGGGAAAAAAAGACTTGAAAAAACCCTCAGGTTTTCTAAGAATAAAGGTCGCTCATTTACACCTGAAAAGGAACAAACAGTTCCTAGCTACCGGCATCTTGTGAAGCTCCTGGAGTTTAATGCCATTTCATTATTATCTGAGACCGAATATTTCCCTGAAACAGCACATTGTGAGCCAGAGGAATCAAGTTTGTAATCATGTATGTGTTCACATTATATGTTCTGTTAAAGGATTAGTTCACTTTAAAATGAAAACTACCCCATGATTTACTGCACTTTCTTGAGCTTCATACCAGATGGTCCAGTTCACTACCATTATAAAGCTTGGATGTGTCAGGATATTTATTAATATAACTCTGATTGTGTTCATCAGAAAGAAGAAAGTCATATACACCTAGGATGGCTGGAGGGTGAGTAAATCTTGGGCTAATTTTCCTTATAAAGTGAACTAATCCTTTAAAGGTTTTGATTATTACATACTGCAAAGTCCTATACTGCAAACAATTTGTCAGAATATGTATGCGATAGTATGCATGATTATCGTCACTTAGCTTTCTTTATCAGTGACAGTTTAATTTAGCTAAAGGGTGGGAAGCTGTCTTGGAAATAGGTTATTATGTAACTATGTTGTACACTTTACCTTTTGGCAATCCAATTAAGTCTCGAATGAGATTAAAAATTGCAGTTCATTGGAAGGAAATGTCAAGTATAGTACACTGCATTGTGGGATACAGTATTTCATGTCATGTTCTCGGTTTGTATTGAAGTGTTCAATGCATATATAAAATGTGCACAGTAGGAGTAGTAAGCTTTTCTAAGTACAGCCTAAAAGTGTTGTTGGACTAGAAAAACAAAGGAAACACTGCACATTGCCCCAAAAGTATTATGTGTTAGTCTAAATCATATCTGACTTTAATGAACTGAATTACAGATGGTTCTTAACAACCGTCTGTAGTCTTGCTTTGGCAATAAAAACACAAAGCGAGACCAATGACGATAAACAGAATCAAATTACAACACTGTGCATGGATCAGGCCTGTAATATTTGGCCGGCTGACTCATTTAAATCATGCATCATTTTCACAGTAATGCACAATTACGAAAAAAAGCCATTTAGGTCAACAGGGCGCATTAGCTCATAAAATGCCATAATCAGATGAAATTAGACTGGAGAAGCATGTGTGTGAAGCTTTGCTCCCTGGGGCTTTCAGGATATCAGTGCTGAAGATATCAGGGGTTCTCTAATGAATTTCTGTGGAATTGATATTATGATAAATTAAATATAATTTATAAATACACAATTGTGACAAGATTAGAATTCTTATCCGAAATGAATCAATAAAGTGTAAAAGTGGGCTTTTCAAAAAAATTACCATTAAAAAGTTCCATGAATTAAACCATTGCAAATGACATCATCAGCAACAATTCTACAATTTAAAGTATATAAATACCATGTATTTATATGTTCAGTGCAAAATATATAAATATGTACACATATCAGGTGTTTGAGAGTGTAAGGAGCTTGATTACATCATTCGCAATGCATCATGGGAGTTACTGCTGAGCAGATTTTGCATTGGGATTGTGGGAAATGTAGTAAGTTGCATTGAAAAAAACAACAAACTGATTTATGACTTGAGCAGAAAATATCATCACATCACAATCCCAGAGCTCATGGTAAATCTGTTTTGAAAGGTTTGTGCATCACTGCTCAAATCTATTTCTCTGTGGAGAAAATTATTAGAATTTTGACTTCCGGAATCAGCTGGTTGAGCTCTGTGCCTGAAGGGGTCCCTAAACAAAACAAATCAGAGTGGTTTTCCTAGAGAGAACTGTTGGATGTTTGATATTCACTTCTGTCTCTAAACACCAGCATTGTAATTTGGGGTGTAATAAATGTATGAATCCTGTAATGACGGTCCACTGAAGTTTAGTACCAGAAGGTGAAGTTTCTCCAGCCATATGTTAGTGCTCAGCAGTGTCAGTGAGACTGTGATTTGTGTTGGAGCAGCAGTCAAGCACAGATGCATCTGTCACGGCCAGTACGGCTCTTCTCTTCCTCTCCAGGTCTCTCTGCTCTCGATTGTTCTCTCTCTATCTGTCTATCTCTCCCTTTTTCTCTCGCTCTGTTCATTTCCTTTCCCCCGCCCCACTCTTCCTCCATCTTGTCCGCCCACTCTTTCATTCTCTCCCCCTCAGCACATCTTGCTCTCCCTCTCAGCTCTTTCTCTCCCCCCTTTCTGTTTGGCATTCACCATGAATACATGTTCTGTATGTGTATACATGGGGAACAGAGGAGACGAGACAAGAGGAGAGGTTTGTATACCTGTATGGAGTCACATTTTATGTGCTGTTAAATATGAAATGAGAGGAAAAGAGAAGAGGGGAAATGATAAAAGATGAAACACAATAAGAGGATTTGAGAGTATATGAGATGAGATGAGAGGGGATGAGACGAGAGGGGATAAGATGAACTGAGACAAGATAAGATGAGATGAAAGGTGATGAGATGAGACTATAGGGGTAAGATGAGATGAAAGATGATGAGAGGAGATGAGATGAGATTTGAGGGGATGAGATGAGGCGAGATGAAAGGGGTGAGATGAGACTAGAGGGGATAAGATGAGACGAGAGGGGATGAGATGAGATGAGACGAGATGAGAGGGGATGAGAGGAGATGAGACGAGAGGAGACGAGATGAGAGGGGATGAGATGTGATAAGATGAGACTAGAGGGGATGAGATGAGAGGGGATGAGATGAGACGAGATAAGATGAGACGATAGGGGATGAGACGAGATGAGACAAGAGGGTATGAGATGAGATGAGATAAGATGAGATGAGATGAGACTAGAGGGGATAGCATAAGACGAGAGGGGATGAAACGAGATGAGACAAGATGAGATGAGATGAGAGGGGATAGGATGTGATGAGATGAGACTAGAGGGGATGAGATGAGACAATAGGAGATGAGATGAGATGAAACGAGATGAGAGGGGATGAGATGAGACGAGATAAGATGAGATGATAGGGGATGAGACGAGATGAGATGAAACGATAGGGGATGAGATGAGATGAGATGAGATAAGATGAGAGGGGATGAGATGAGACTAGAGGGGATAGGATAAGATGAGAGGGGATGAAATGAGATGAGATGAGACAAGATGAGGTGAGACGAGATAAGATAACATGAGATGAAAGGGGATGAGACGAGATGAGATGAGATGAGATGAGACGAGATGAGAGGGGATGAGATGAGATGAGATGAGACGAGATGAGAGGGGATGAGACGACAGGGGATGAGACGAGATGAGATGAGATGAGATGAGAGGGGATGAGATGAGATGAGAGGGGATGAGACAACAGGGGATGAGACGAGATGAGATGAGGTGAGGTGAGATGAGGTGAGATGAGACGAGAGGAGATGAGACGAGATGAGATGAGATGATACGAGAGGGAATGAGATGAGACTAGAGGGGATGAGACGAGATGAGACAAGATGAGATGAGATGAGATGAGAGGGGATGAGATGAGATGACAGGGGATGAGACGAGATGAGACAAGGTGAGATGAGACGAGATGAGAGGGGATGAGATGAGACGAGATGAGACGACAGGGGATGAGAAGAGATGAGACAAGATGAGATGAGATGAGATAAGATGAGACGATAAGGGATGAGACGAGATGAGACAAGATGAGATGAGATGAGACGAGATGAGAGGGGATGAGACGACAGGGGATGAGACGAGAGGAGACAAGATGAGATGAGATGAGAGGGGATGAGATGAGATGAGACAAGATGAGACAACAGGGGATGAGACGAGATGAGACAAGATGAGATGAGATGAGACAAGATGAGATGAGATGAGACGAGATGAGAGGGGATGAGACGACAGGGGATGAGACGAGATGAGATGAGATGAGAGGGGATGAGATGAGATGAGACAAGATGAGATGAGATGAGAGGGGATGAGATGTGATGAGACGACAGGGGATGAGACGAGATGAGACAAGGTGAGATGAGAGGGGATGAGATGAGACGAGATGAGACGACAGGGGATGAGAAGAGATGAGACAAGATGAGATGAGATAAGATGAGACGATAGGGGATGAGACGAGATGAGATGAGATGAGATGAGGGAATGAGATGAGATGAGACGAGATGAGAAGATGAGATGAGACGAGACGAGATGAGAGGGGTTGAGATGAGATAAGATGAGACGATAGGGGATGAGACGAGATGAGATGAGGGGATGAGATGAGATAAGATGAGATGAGATGAGATGAGATGAGAGGGGATGAGAAGATGAGATGAGACGAGATGAGAGGGGATGAGATGAGATAAGATGAGACGATAGGGGATGAGACGAGATGAGATGAGGGGATGAGATGAGATGAGACGAGATGAGATGAGAAGATGAGATGAGATGAGAAGATAGGGGATGAGACGAGATGAGATGAGATGAGAGGGGATGAGATGAGACGAGATGAGAAGATGAGATGAGATGAGATGAGATGAGATGAGATGAGAAGATGAGATGAGATGAGAAGATGAGACGAGATGAGAGGGGATGAGATGAGATGAGATGAGATGAGACGATAGGGGATGAGACGAGATGAGATGAGATGAGATGAGACGATAGGGGATGAGACGAGATGAGATGAGATGAGATGAGATGAGATGAGATGAGATGAGAGGGGATGAGATGAGACGAGATGAGATGAGACGAGAGGGGATGAGATGAGGGGATGAGACGAGACTAGAGGGGATAAGATGAGATGAGATGAGATGAGACAAGAGGGGATGAGTTGAGATGAAATGAAATGAGAAGAGACGAGAGCAGATGACAGGGGATGAGACGAGAGGGGATGTAATGAGATTAGAAAAGATGAAACTAGAGGAGATGAAATTAGATGAAACGAGAGGGAATAAGACAAAAAGAGATGGTTGAAACAAGAGTAGAGGAGATTAAATGAGTCATGATATGATGAAATGAGATGAGACAAGATGAAATTAAATGAAATAAAAGGGGATGAGATGAGACAAGACAAGACAAGATGTGATGAGGTGAGACGAAACAATAGCTCATTCAAGTCAAACTAACAGATAAGCGACTTTGACTGTGAATGATTTTCTTCCAGCTATCTTCTGTCTCTTAGTAAATGCTGATAGTCTGTTAGCTGTGTGAAACAATCTGTTAGTGGACAGAGACACAATGACACAAATATACCAAAAGACTAATGCTTTAGAGTGTGTCCATTCATCAATGTTCCGTTGGGCAGCCCAGAGATGCTGTTAATAAGATGGCCCTGTAATCTCCCAGCATGCCAAGCAGCGGTACAAGCCCTTGACCTCACTGCAGACTGCAGGCGGTGAAGCACACACACCTAAAACAAACCATCAGCTAATGAGCTTGACATCGTCCGACATAAATAACATCAGACTGGACTGTGTGTGCAGATCAGCCTACTGTTAACCATCAGTCAGACTCAACTCATGGCCCCAATATATTCATGGTGAAGATTTGTTTTCATTCTTAGCTTAGAGGAGTTTGAAAAGCAGTGGTCTACTGTTAGCGAACATCCCAACACCATCCACACTGCTGAGAGCGATGTTTATGTAAATGTGTAAATATGTGCTGCACGCTTTCCTCTTAATAACAAAATAGGACAGCGGTGAGAAAACAGCAGTTAAGAAAGCATCTGATCATAGCGATGTGGATATGTTTTCACAAACTCTGCAATTCAGCACTCCATTCAAGTCATGTAACTTTATTTATTTACCACTTTTTAAAATAGATTGCTTAAAGGATAAATTCACTTTCAAATGAAAATTAGCCCAAGCTTCACTCAACCTCAAGCCATCCTAGGTGTATATGACTTTCTTCTTTCCGATGAACACAATCGGAGATATTTTTATAAATATCCTGATGCATCCGAGCTTTATAACAGGGCTAATGGTAGTCCAGAGGCGTTTATCAGCTGGAGCAAACTTTTCCGTAAAGTTTGTTTTGGCAAGCTGTTTCAAAGTCCTGAAACAAACTCCAAACAAACTTCAATTTGGCCTGACTTTGTTTAAAATAACATCACATCAGTTTGTTTTTCGATTTCGCTTGAAGTATATCGGGGCCTTAACAGTCATTCATCAGTCAATGAGAACTCAAACTCATTACAACACCAACAACAGTATGTGCACACGGTTCATGGGAGCAGATGTGATTGCATGTGTTTCTTCTCCACACTCTCTACTCCCCTTATTCTACAAATACATTTGGCCTATTTTCAATTGTGCATAAAAACAATCTAGATTTTTTAAATTGCCATAATTAAAGTTCTACTCAGGCTTCCCATAGGAAAGAAAAAACACAAATGAGATCTCCTCAACATCTCATTTGCTTCACCTGGACAGAAATTATATTAAATACAGATGAAATAGAGACTGTTGCTGAGGACTCTTACTTTTAAAATTGAAGACTTCAGATGCAGTTATTTCACTTTAATGGCAATGAAAATGACCTATTAATTGCCATTAAAGTGAAATTACTGAACCTAAACATACGAGCTTGATAAAAATGCTCATTTTGAAAGAAAATTTCAGACGGCACTTAGAGGTTTTTGCATCTGAAGTCTTCAATTTTCTCCTGAGCAAAATTCACATTGATCTCAAATGTGTTGCTGCTAGTTTCAGTAGGTTCAGAAAGGATTCAGAAGAGACCTCAAACTTTGCTCAGACTGGTCAGGATCACAAAATCTGCAATCAAAAGGTCTCAATAAGATCTCAGACACTTCTTATCAAATTCTCGTAATTTCAAGTGAATTTCCACATTCATTTCAGCACTACTCTTACTGTATGACAACTATTTTCTAATTTCACATAGAAAACTAAATAAATATGACAGGAAAAAAGTTGATATTTAAAGAAAGTTTATCCTAAATGAAAATTCTGTCACAATTCACTCACCCTCATGTTGTTCCAAACCTTTTTCATCCACAAAACTTTCTTTCTTTTGTTCTTCTACGTGCAATTACTTTAAATCAAGTTTATTGTAGGATGCAAAATCACCATAAACGTATTAATTAAAGTGGTCTACACTCTTGGTGTTTTCATTAGAGTAATGAAAGAAGCAGCAATGTCTGAATGAATCATTCTTAGGAGTCAAATCTTTTAAATGAATCAGCTGATCTAGTTAACAATACTGGTCTGAATGATTCATTCATGACACAACTCACTGACTCAATGATCCAGTGATTAACGGCTCTCTGTCGATTATCAAGAATAATGACTGTCATGACGTATACAAACTAACAATAAAACTTTTAGTGTGACTTTTGTGACTCATCTTTTTAAACCATGAAAGCTCCAGTCCGCATTTATTGTATTTGCATGGACATGAGCAGCCAGCAAAATACTTCATTTTTTTGTCTTCTGTGGAGGAAAAGTCATTTTTAACAAAACGTGGGTGAGTATAATGAAAGACATTTCCATTTTTTATTAGATGAACTATTTCTGAAAATTCCATTAAGTCTCAATATGAAAGATATCTGAGCAATAAAAAAAGTTAGACATCTTTAAAAATGATTACAGAAGTATCA
Organism: Chanodichthys erythropterus; assembly: GCF_024489055.1. Classification (NCBI taxonomy): domain Eukaryota; kingdom Metazoa; phylum Chordata; class Actinopteri; order Cypriniformes; family Xenocyprididae; genus Chanodichthys; species Chanodichthys erythropterus. The sequence continues at coordinate 5,320,343 of NC_090237.1, forward strand.
TTACAAGTACAGAAAGAAGAAGAAGAAAGAGATGTACAATAAGTACTTGGGTCACTTGCTGTCAAGACAGACAGAGAAGCATATGTGAGACAGAGGACAGGAAGTGAGATACTGTTGTCAGCTCTGAACGCTCTCATCCATTAATCCACTGCAGCGATTCTGCCATCTGAACTGGATTAGTCACAGATCCAGTCATTTCTGTGACCGTAAACTGCCCAATTTGATTTTTGAGTGGTAATTCTAACCCGTTACTTCTACATTTGTGAGTGTTTTGATTCAGAAGCCTCATTTAAAGCCCAATCTCCCAATTTGTGGTCAGACAGCAAAAGCCTTGATAAGTAAGAGCGCCTCCCGACAACTTCCATTAACAAAGGAAAATAACAGTCCTCTCTCTACTCTTAGTCGGGGATCAGAAGAGATCGATGTATCCCTCTCTGCTCAGGTAATGACTATTGACGTATTGAGCTCCACATCTCCAGCAAACAGAACACTGAGCCAAGAGTCCAGAGCTTCAACACACAACAATAGCGATTCGTTGAAAGAAAAGAGCAACAGGAAACCCCTATGGTCAGCTCTACAGGGTCACGTGACCTCCTGCTCTTCATCTCATCGTACCCAGATAGAGCATTTAGATAATCATTGCTGTTCAGACCGGTCAAAAGCAAGTTTCTGCTCCTTTTACTATAGGTTTCAACCCTAATAATTAGCTCGAGGCGGTGATATTACTAAATTAGTGAGCTGTTTCGAATATTAAGAGTGATTGCATTTGGCTTGTTTGAGGTGCCTACAGTAAATATTTCTTCTTTAAAGTACTCATTGCATTAAACTCTGTAGATTTCCACTACATTTGAGTGAATAGCCAATCAGAATGAATCTTGTGAATAAGGGATCCCATCACTGGGGATTAACAAGCTGCTAAATAATTCATATCCTGCTCTCTGATCTTTGCTTTTGTAGTTTGCAGTCCATAAAACGACACATTTTTACACTGTTAATGAGACTAAAAGAGCTGATTCCTTAAAATAATAATAGAAACATATTAAAAACACATTTTAAAATGGAAAATTGTCAAATAAGCATCCATCCCCAAATTATTTTTTTATTTAAAAGATAAAGTACTGTGCCATTACCATTATTTATTATTAACTAATAAATTGATTTCATAAAGTATTAATATAAATAAAATATATAATATACTTTAATTTAATTCAGTTGTGATTGTTGAATTATAAACAAATATATAAAAATATTAAATATATCATGGAATAATAATTTATTTATATATTATTAATAATAGTATTATTAGTATTATTAATTATTATTATTTCATTTAATTTCTTTATTGTTTCATTTATTTTTTCATTTCATTTCATCATTTCATTTCTTTATTTTTATTTCATTTCATCATTTCATTTTTTTTTCATTTCATTTCATCATTTCATTCCTTTTTACATTTCATTTCATTTTTTAAAAATTTAATTTCTTTATTTTATTTTATTTCATTTAATCATTTTATTTTCATTTCATCATTTATTTTTTCATTTAATTTCATCATTTCATTTTACATTTCATTTCATCATTTCATTTCTTGATCCTTTTTCATTTCATTTTTTTTCATTTCATTCATTATTTCATGTCTGTATTTTATTTTATTTCATTTCATTTTTTTTATTTCGTGTCTTAATTTCATATAATTTTTCATTCCATTTCATTTTTTATTTAATTACTTCATTTCACGTCTTTATTTTATTTTATTTTATTTCATTTTTTCATTTCATTTCATAATTTCATTTCTTTATTTTATTCCATTTCATTTCATTTCATTTAATTTCTTATTTCATTTAATTTTTCTATTTCTTTTCTTTATTTCATGTCATCATTTCATTGCATCATTTTCATTTCATTTCATTATTTTCATTGAATTGAATTTTATTTATTAATTTATTTTAAACTATTATGAGCTGTTACATCAAAGAGACAAGAAAAAGCAGAGAGCAGAAAAAGTCAATTCCATGCTTTTAACAGGCTATATATGTGATTATAATGTACTATATTATACTGTAACTACTATGATTAATGTATGTTGCATGTTAATATATTGCATGCAAAAGCATTTATTTAGTATACACACAGATACTTTTAAAAAGCTTTCAAAGTAGAGAGATGCTTTATGCATATGAATGACTTACATAATGTTATCACTGCTCATTAAACTGGAAAAGGAGTAAATATTTTAACATCAAAAAAATTATGCACTCCATCTAAGTGGCAAACCAACTCCAGCTTAAGCACATGAACGATCCCCCAGCGACCTCATATTAACTTCTAGCCTCAATCCGTCATTAGATTTACTCAAGAATTATGATTCTTTTCAAGTATTGAATGCAGTAAGTCAGGGTTCAGACAGCCGTATCATTGCAGCACTGCACTAAACGTAATCAGTATTGAACGGCTGAACCCGCGGTCTCTCTGAGAGAGCAGAAATCATCAACATCATTGGCCAGGTCAGCAGATTCCTGCAGCAACACATCTAAAATATTAAATGTAAAATGACAAATGATCATTGAGTAACAGCGCTGATGTGTTAAGTGTGGGGTGCCAAACACTAGACACACTTTCAAATTCATGTGTAACACCGCACACTTCATACACACGTATATTTGAATATGTGGGCAGCTGTCTGGCCTCCAACACATGCCTGTCAAAATGAAAAGGTTCACACTCCATTTACAGTTTAACCTCGGCCTGATCTGAGAAACTGAGAAGTGCTGGCAAGCATGGTAGCACTCAAACCGCTAACCCCAAATATTGAACTTTAATGCATAATTCAGTGAGCACCTAGTAACCACCTAGCAACACCAGAGCAACCACTTAGCAATGCTCTGAAACCTCAAAAAACACCATAGCAACTACACAGCAAAATAACAAACATTAAAATAAACAAATAATAAACATAAAAAACAGACAAACAATTAATAATGACAAAAACAAAACAAATAAAAACATAAAAAATAATAAATAAATAAAAGAATAGAAAATAAATAAAATAATAACTAAATAACTAAATAATAAATAAATAATTTCATAAATAAACAAATAAAACAAACAAACAAAACATTTTAATATAAACATAAATAATAATTTAACAAAAATAATAAATAATTAAAAATAAATAATACAAAATGTATTAAGTAAATAAATACATAACTGATATAAAAATAATTACATAAATAATAATAAAAACATAATAAATAAATAATGCCATAAACAAACAAACAAACAAACAAATAAAACATTTTAATATAAACATAAATAATAATTTAATAAAAATAATAAATAATTACATTAAAATAATCCAAAATAATAAGAAATAATTAGGAAATAAATAAAATATAAATAAATAATTAAAATAAAATAATATATATTTGGATGGATGGATGGATGGATGGATGGATGGATGGATGGATGGATGGATGGATGGATGGATGGATGGATGGATGGATGGATGGATGGATGGACGGACGGACGGACGTACAGATAGATAGATAGATAGATAGATAGATATGCCTGACAGATGGTATTTTTAAAAAAATAATAAATACTGTATTATGGACACAAAAAAACACATCTGTGGTTCAGTAAATGTCATCGCCACTAACCAAAGCTGACTGCAGCCTCATTTTTGCAAAGCAGTACAAGATGACATTTGAATTCAAAACCGGTTTCATCACTTTAAACGATCTCTAGTAGCGAGCGGCTTGTCTAAAAGGGTTGTGAACAACTGAGGGTAAAAACAATGCACATAATAAAATGCAGCTAACCGTGAAAGTGTGCATAATAGCAAAATTCATCCAGCACTTAATAGAAGCTACCCTCATCCTCAAAAAAACAAACAAACAAACAAACAAACAAACAAAAAACATTAAGGTGAAAAACATGACCCTACAAACTTGTAATGAGGTTAAACATGGATTATGTGCAGTGAATTCTAAGATGTCAAGTGCATGAAATGATCACCAGTCAAGTATATTGTTGGGGTAAGCAGTTCTTGGCAACAAATACAAATTGTAAGGTTGGATTTTTGCATGATAATAAGTTGTGGTGCTGTGTTCAGTCACCACTTGACGTTCAAATGTAAAATGTGTGTCCTGAAGCAAAACTAGTTGAGAGCCACTGATCAAAACTCTGCTGTAGAGCACAATAGCTTCCACAGTCATTGAGGTTACTCGTGATACAATTCGGCAGAGGTGAATTTTTTAGAATGTAGGTGGATGGGGTTGAAATTATGGACACCCCTTCGATGTGCCGCACAGAAGGCTTGAATTTAGTAATCCATAACTTTGTCAAGAGCTTTTATTGTGTAATAAATTCAGATGAGAGCCTTTGGCTTCAGAGATTGCGGCAGCGTTTTCAATTTTCCTTTTCTACCCCCTTCAAACCTCCATCATTTCCCTTCTCTTTCTCCCTCATTGCTCCGCTCATTTATTCTAAATCTGCCCTGGTGAGAATCGTGCGATTGTTTCTGTTGTCCCACTTTAAGAACTGAGCGCTTTCGTACATTCTCCACACTTAGATCTGCCTAAACATGACTCTGAAATCTCCCTGGTAACAACTCTCTCTCTCTCGTTCCATCTTTTCCTGTGTCATGGTGTAAATGGCCAGTGGGATGGATAAATAAAAGACACCAGAGTGGCTCTGTTCCAAACCTACTGAGCTGACTACTGTCTACATGAGCAGCTGCTTTATAAGTTAACATACTGGAACCTGATTTGACATTTTCCACAGCCCTGTTTCAAATGGCAAATGATTGATGTCTAAAATGCATACTTTGTTAATAAAAAACATTCTTTAAAAAAATATATAAAATTTTGAGATATTTTCAGTATTTAAGTAAGCATCGAGGCTGTGCTGTATCGAGAATAAGTCACGGCTGAAGGGCGTTGTTAGGCATGACGTGATACAGCACTAGCCTCGAGTATCTTATATTGCTTTTATAAAATGGTTATCACACAATACAAATATTAACCTCTTCTTAAAGCCAAAACATATGTATTATTGCAACTTTCATGAAGTAAACTTTCACTAAAAGCCTTCCTTCCGCCGGAAAAATATAGTCCCTGACCGTGAACATCAACAGAAGTTACATTATTACACCATTAGATGGCGGCAAAGACTGTCTTTATGAGTGAGTCAGTCAGTAGCGAAGACTTTTACATTAAAAAGAATGAACTGTTGTGAACACGGAACAAGACGCAACTGACAAATGCATTGACTAGTGCTGTCAGTAACGGGAAAATCCCTTAACTGTTAAAAGGACAAGATAATACATCGGACATTTAAACTGATTTTTTATTATGAAAACAGGACTGACCTAAAGGAAAATGCTAAATCTGAATGCAGGTAATAAGGCCGATCACTTTCTCATAATATTCTTTTAAATAATACAGTAAGCTTCAATGAAAAATACAGACCAATCAGAATCAAGGAGAGGAAATAACCGTTTTATAATGAAAAAAAAAAAAGCCTTTTTCATTAGTTTTTTTTAATTTAATTAATTTTTTTATTTAAGTAATTTTAATAATTTATTTCACTTAGTTGCTAAGTTTTTTCTAAGTTTATTTTTTTTATCTAATATTTATATTTTATTTTATTTCAGCTTTATTTAAATTCACAAAAATTGTTGTCAAAACGATCCCCGCTCACATGGATCTGCGAAAATGACTAAAAACGCTGTATTGTTCTTTCCAGGCCAGTAGTTGCGATGACACTATGCACCTATTTAATATGCATGTCTCCATTTTCAAAAATTTGTAGTTTACACAGAGATGACAACAGTATAATTTTCAAAAACTTGCACTGTGAAATCCATTTTCAAAAGTTTCATCAGAATTATTACACTTTCATCAATAAGTACAAATCTATAGAATGTTGACTCATATGCATACGTTGGAGTTTTTCCCTCTTTTCCACCTCGCTTTTAGATTACGAATGCCCGTGTGGCTGTGCGCATTTTACTTTCGAATTAGTGACAATTCGGGGACGGATTGCCAAATGGGTGCTTTTACATTTCTCTTTGAAACCAAATCTTTTTCCATCATCTTGTCAGTCAGCTCCTCTCTCTCGTGATTAATGAAATGAGACTCCTGCTGCTGATCTGTGCTGCGACTCTCATTCAGCTCACGCTGAATTGAGCAGACGCGTTCAGTGATGCAACCGGTGTGCGGCTGAACACCGTCTAACACTGGTAACACCAGCTATCACAGCAAGCCTAGTTGATAAAGTCACAGCTATCGTTTAATGACCTTATTTTCTTCTCGTCATTGTCACGTCTTAGTCATGTGAAAAAAGCTTGTTGATGAACATTTTTTATCATAAATTTCTCTAACGAAATTAACACTAGTTTTCATTTCCCCAAAATGCTGTTTTTGTATAAATGAACATCCAAAATGCATAAAAAGTTTTCCGCTTTTAGTTGAAAATGGTGTTGTGTAAACCTTGGATACATTTTTATTAATATACGCTGCTGATAATGACAGTTTTGGCCAGCATTAATGTTCATGCTGGTTTATGATGGTTATTGCTGGTTTGGTGCTGGTTTTCTTGTTGCAATTCATTCTTGCCTTCAATGCAAATAATACATGAAATGCTGCCTCAGAATTGGGCCATCTTGAGATTTCTGTTTGAAACAGTATGTACAGTGCCCTATAATGTTGTCTAGGTTGGCAGCTCACTAGGGTTTGGAAAAGAGATTAAGCACTGATAGAGTGATTAGAGACGCCACGTCGCCCCCTCACTCCTGCTTCTCCTGTCTGGAAGCCACCTTAATGAAAAATGGATTTTCTGTCGACCATCCTAATAATCATTATAGTTATGTGACAAAACGTCAGCCGTCCCTTCACTACAGAGATGCCGAGCATCAGAGCACTGTTCGCCAGATGCACACAGTCAGCGACAACATGTTTTAATTGGTGGAACCCCTGAGGAGAGAGAAATGATTGGCTCTCACCGTCTCAGCCAGAGCACAGCTTCTCGTTTTTACAGGAACATCATTTTCACAACACATCACACACACACTGATTCACACACTATTTTTTGTCACAGGGACAGGGACATTTTGCACATATTACTGTTGGTGTAATAACTAATTAACATTTATTCATTAGTGTTCTGACATTGCTCTGTTTCATCTGAAAAGAAATGTACTAATGCACAAAAAACTGGTCTTAAATACTGTATAAAATCATATTAATTGGAAAAGTAACAACTTAAAATGTCACATAAAATGTCACCCAATATATCAATATAAGACCAACATGAGAAGTCATTGATATAAAGGTTTGGAGCAGGGGAATCTATAGCTTGTGGGTGCATATTCAGTAGAAATATATAAAGGTATGTGTGTGTGTGTGTGTGTGTGTGTGTGTGTGTGTGTGTGTGTGTGTGTGTGTGTGTGTGTGTGCGTGCGTGCGTGCGTGTGTGTGTGTGTGTGTGTTTACTTATGCATATACAGATTTATGAGAAGGACAAAATTCTTCTTTTGGAGTCACCCAGATATTTCCTATTGCATACCTATAAATGCGCTGTATGTAATGCTGTACTAAAGAAATACACACAAGGTTATGTCTAAAACACAAAAAGTTCACATAAACACAGTCGGTTATGTCTGTGAACGTAAACAGCATGTAAAGAAATAGCATGTGTATATCAGATGTGTGTATTAAAATGAAAGCAGCATAATATACAGTATCTACTGCTGTATATGCTTTTAATATAAACCAAACAACAAAAGAAAAACATAAAATCACTCACTGCTCTTGGCAGCTTTAATAAGAATAGATTTCTTACTTGAATGCTGCTGTTAAATGCTCTGGCCAGGAGATAAACATGGTGGACCATGTACAGCTTGCTCAGGGCAGGGTCTATGTTAATAGGGCAGAGTCTGTCAGCAGTAGTGGGCGGGGCCTAATCATTTGTGACATCACAAAAGCTACAATCTGCAAAGAGCTTGTTCTGAGACACTGTTTATGATTTATGGGGATTAAAAAGGAGGTGTGGGTGGATTTTTACCATTATAGGGTGGTTATGTACACACACTGCCAACACACATTTCACGAGTTTACATGTACATTAAATCAAAATAAAGTAATTTGTATAGTAATTATGCATATTTGGCGTGCTGTCCAGACCCAAACCCAGAGTACTCCCCCTCCTTAACTGGGATTGAAACCAGCCAAGAGTGAGTTGATGGGGTGGTGGAGGGATGCTGTGAAACTTGTCACGGGATAGAGGTGAGAGACGGCTTATATACCGGCTTCTTCTTGCACTGATTGGTTGATTTACCTGAATGTGTGCCTCCTGAATTTAGTTAAATAAAACTTCATTTATGTTCTATGTAAAAGTGAATTTTGCATAAGAGATGCCCTTTAAGAAACAGGCAAAGTTCACATACTTGTTTCTCCAAAAATAAATTCTACAGCCAGTTATTCCACTTTGAAATGTGCGTTCCGTGTCGGAATGTCTGTTTTTGTTTTGGTCTGTGTGATCCCGCCCACTGCCTATTTACCCAATAGTATTTCAACACCCTGGGTTGCCAGTTTGTGGAAAACACAGCATATTTTAGCCATGGAAGCCAGCAAAATCACAGATTCTATGACCTAAAAAGTAGAGGTGTGATGAGAGGGTTATCTCACGAGACGAGACATGAGATCGAGCTCACAAGAACGAGACAATATTTTTACACAGGTCTGCAGGTGCATTTTGAAATGCTTTAACTAATCATCTTGTAATGAACGTCAGTTCTACTTTCTGAGTATGAGTTAACATGCAGTAAAAGACACTAATCGTGTTTGAATGTGCGCTCGCGTTTTACTTTCACTTTCTAATTTTGTGATCAGGCATACTCTGTGAATAGGGAGTGGTGCATTCTACAAGATAAGACATTTGTCAGATGCTTAGGCTCTGTTGTGCAACAAATCCTCCGCCATGGTCTTGTCAGTCATCTAGTCACTTACTCTCGTCACGTGATCAGTGAACTCTGATTCCTGCTGCACTACGTACGACTCTGCTGCTCGTGTTGGATGAGCTGGATGGAACTGAAGTGACCAATATCCAACTGAATTAAATGGCTTTTATTTCTAGAAAAAGCAAAATGAAAGCAGAAGCGTAATGTAAACGTGCCAGAGTCTATTACCTAATTTCACCCTCACGCTCGTCATGGCAATCGCGAGAGAGCTTTTTACCTCGACGAGAAAACTCATCACATTATAATCTGGTGGCATGACATCTCGCCACACCCCTACTAAAAAGCCTAAGGATCGTGGCCTTCCATTGTCAGTTGCGCTCTTTCATGTTGCATGTCCTCAATCTGGCAACCCACATGAGTGTCACATGTTGAATTTGGACTGCAGTTCCCAGTTTAACCACTAGCTGTCAATATTACATACTGCACCTTTAAACAGTAGTGTATGCATGTATGTATGCGCATACACTCAGATACTCTCTGCAATGGAATTATGATTAAGTTAAAAATTACTTGGAGGTCCCAAATTGCTTTGGATGTCACATGAAGTGTCAAGCATGACACTCAAATGAACATGAACTTGAAATACTAAAATAATGATATAATGTTATATTGTAACCAGGATGAGAATTATGAGAGTCTGTTCCCCTAAATAAGCCTTAAAAGTAATTTTTCATTTGCACACGGTTTGTAGAATCTCTCTTCACAACCCTGAGCCACAGCTTCTGTGCAATAATGATAAGCCAAAATCATACTTTTGTTCATATTAATGATCAATAAAATAATATTCTATTTCTCTTCTGGTACAAAAGCCTCACATATCCTCATTCACTATCTCTCTCTGCCTGGTATGAGTGCTAATAAAGAAGGTCAGTCACTGCTGCAGAATTCGCTCATAATGCCTCTCGAATGAGCCTGCTCCTCGCAGGGCTTCTTAAAATCTTGAGTCGTGACTGTTGTATTCAAACTGACTCCCCGGAGCTTGTGGGATCTTGCAGCCCAACTGAAGTACAAGTGAAACAACTTGAAAACTCAAGCGTGCTCCAGAACATTCAGACCTCTTAACGGCCAACATGAGGACAAATGTTCCCGCCAGCAAGATCATCAGTCTGTAAACATTTGTGTCTGGAAAAATAGGCCATATGTTTGAGATGGTAAACAGGAAATGAGGTCAGAGAGAGGATTTTACATTTTCATACTCTTGCAAAAGGCAGGCTGAATTATGGGTTCGTAAGAGACGGGAATTATCGTCTCTTACGATTCTTTTTCACTCTTAAAAATAACGGATCTAGAAGGGGGGTTTCACAGTGATGTAAAGAACAATTTTTGGTTCCTCAAAGAACCTTTCAGTTAAAAACCCTTTTTCTTTGAGTGAAGAACATTTTCATAATCTAAAGAACCTTTTTCCACTATAAAGAACCTTTTGTGGAATGGACAGGTTCCATTGATGTTAAAGGTTGGATTCCATGGATCCATCAATGCCATTTACTTTGAAATTTTTAAAAACTATTATTATTGTTATGTTTTAGCCTATCTTTACAGTTACTGACTTTGGTGCCTGTGTTTATGTAATGTTAATAAAAGGAAACTCTTGCAGGAGGCACCATGTTTAACTAACACTATTTAAATTTAAATCAGATTTGTTGGGTTCAGGCTGACAGGCGCTGGTGGTGAAGGTCAGTCCTGATGACTATCCAATAATCAACCTCCCCAGGCCTCTAGGGTTCCACCTCACTGATTAATAACCAATCACAGCATCCGTTCTGGCTCAGAGCGATGGGGCCAGACTATACATCAACTCTCCCTCGCAGAAAAGCCAAAGACTGAGTGTCTAAATTATTCACACAAATAACTCTTCCACACTAAAATCTCTGCATGTAGAGGTACATTGTGTAAGTCAGACGCAGTTGGTTATTATTATGGAACATTAGGCTCGAAATGTAAATGACTAAACCATATTTAGCTCCAAAATCTCACTCAGGAAAATGAATCCATTAGCGAATAACTGACATTATGGGACCTTGGGGCCAAAAGTAGATTCATGCACCATTCGATATATGCAAGTAAGCAACTATGAAACTGCACATCGAAGGTATTCAAAGGGGATAAGAGCTTGTGCAATATATAGCTACTGGCTGTCAATGTAATGTGATAAATTAGTACTATCAATCATTTTAAAAATGTATCAAATTAATCATGCTTCCTGACCTAATATATAGTAATTAGTCCTCGAACTGTGCTTTATGCCATGAAATCCACAGTAAAACATAAATTCACTAGTTGGAATGATGGTCCTCATCATTTGAACCAGTGGTTTTATGTTTTACTGTGGATTTCATGGCATAAAGCACGGTTTTGAGGACTAATTACTATATATTTGGGAGAGAAGCAGGCAGGCAGGCAACAGTTGCACTTTGTCTCTTGCAATCGTGTTATTTGTGTGTATCTTTGATTCTAGTTGAATGAAAACAAAAGGTTTTCAGGTAATTATGCAACATGCATTTTGCTGTCTCTGTGGAGACATTAGATGAGCACATGAGCCATAAATATACTGAACCTAATCCAGCTTTATGTGTTATCCAGTAGAAAACCATATGATTGATGGCAAAATAAACAGAAAAACCTAAATTAATGAATGCAGACAGACATTCATATTCACACAGCGAGAGCGAGCAGCTCAATATTTTCTCTCTTTCACTGCCTTTGTCTTAGTTTTATTGAACACTGCATGGGTGCTGGTGGAAAAAAGAAAGACATTGTGTGCCATCCTGACTGAGTATGTGACAAATAAACCTGACAACATGAAATAAAAATGCACCTCATTTACACCCTTAATAAATGTCTCAGGTCTTATTGTGCTCGATTCATCAGTGCAGGTTATTCAAAAGACAAGAAGCAGTTTCATAATCTTTCATAGAGAACATTTTAGCATTTTCTACATATGAACCGACTTTGCTTTTCTGCTGAAGTAAACAAGGCCACATGGGTGAGTAAGAATAATGTTAATCAGATTACTTTTCATGATCCAATCAAATCAAATCCTGATTGATTAAATACATTTCCGTTTTACATCTTGCATTCAAATACAGTTAAATAAAATGATCTTTACTGCAAAAGCAAGTAATGTAAAATTAAATGTGCATATGTATAGTTATTTTGATTCCTGACAGGGAGTGCAAAACATACACATGTGCACTGAGTATTTGTGTGTACATATATGTGCTCTACACACACGTGTCATTAAACATCACTCTTTGTGACAGATGATTGACAGATGCCTCTGACAAGAAGGTGACTAACAAACACCTTCAGCTATGCAGTGTTCTGTCACCCTTGGTAACGACACATCACCACGACGATGCATTTGACAGCCCATAATTCCCAGAAGGAAGTGCCAAGCAGTCTGGGAACAGTCCAATCTGTGCTACTAATTTGTTATTTCTTAAAACCTCCAGACAACTAAACCTTTCTTTGCCAGACTCTCAGTAAGAGAGTGAAACAGTGTTTTGAGAAAGAGGATGATTATTGAATTCCTTTAACTGAAGTGCACTGCAATGGAATGGATAATAATAAACCAGGTAATGAGTGACGAAAGTAAAACAGATATTCTCTGCTTGTGTTCGTCAGTAAGGATATATTGGGATGCAGAGTCTCTGAGCCAATCCGATTCCATTTAACAACCCACACGTCATGCAGCAGCGCCTGCTAAAGAAACACCATCATTATAAAAGGAGGAAGGCTGTGGTAACACAAATAGCTATAAAAGGACTAAATAGGAGACAAGAATATAAGTTTTTGACTTCAACAAGTACAGGTGCTGGTCATATAATTAGAATATCATCAAAAAGTTGATTTATTTAACTAATTCCATTCAAAAAGTGAAACTTGTATATTATATTCATTCATTACACACAGACTGATATATTTTAAGTGTTTATTTCTTGTAATTTTGATGAGAAAAGTATCTCAGAAAATTTTAATATTACTTAAAACCAATACAAAGAAAGGATTTTTTTTTAGAAATCTTGGCCAACTGAAAAGTATGTACAGCACTCAATACTTAGTTAGGTCTCCTTTTGCCTGAATTACTGCAGCAATGCGGCGTGGCATGGAGTCGATCAGTCAGCACTGCTCAGGTGTTACGAAAGTCCAGGTTGCTCTGATAGTGGCCTTCAGCTCTTCTGCATTGTTGGATCTGGCATATCGCATCTTCCTCTTCACAATACCCCATAGATTTTCTATGAGGTTAAGGTCAGGTGAGTTTGCTGGCCAATTAAGAACAGGGATACCATGGTCCTTAAACCAGATACTGGTAGCTTTGGCACTGTGTGCAGGTGCCAAGTCCTGTTGGAAAATGAAATCTGCATCTCCATAAAGTTGGTCAGCAGCAGGAAGCATGAAGTGCTCTAAAACTTCCCGGTATATGGCTGCGTTGACCTTGGACCTCAGAAAACACAGTGGACCAACACCAGCAGATGACATGGCAACCCAAACCATCACTGACTGTGGAAACTTTACACTGGACCCCAAGCAACATGGTTTGTGTGCCTCTCCTCACTTCCTCCAGACGCTGGGACCCTGATTTCCATAGGAAATGCAAAATTTACTTTCATCAGAGAACATAACTTTAGACCACTCAGCATCAGTCCAGTCCTTTTTGTCTTTAGACGCTTCTGACGCTGTCTGTTGTTCAAGAGTGGCTTGACACAAGGAATGCGACAGCTGAAACCCATGTCTTGCATACGTCTGTGCGTAGTGGTTCTTGAAGCACTGACTCCAGCTGCAGACCATTCTTTGTGAATCTCCCCCACATTTTTGAATGGGTTTTGTTTCACAATCCTCTCCAGGGTGTGGTTATCCCTATTGCTTGTACACTTTTTTCTACCACATCTTTTCTTTCCCTTCGCCTCTCTATTAATGTGCTTGGACACAGAGCTCTGTGAACAGCCAGCCTCTTTTGCAATGACCTTCTGTGTCTTGCCCTCCATGTGCAAGGTGTCAGTGGTCGTCTTTTGGACAACTGTCAAGTCAGCAGTCTTCCCCATGATTGTGTAGCCTACAGAACTAGACTGAGAGACCATTTAAAGGCCTTTGCAGGTGTTTTGAGTTAATTAGTTGATTAGAGTGTGGCACCAGGTGTCTTCAATATTGAACCTTTCCACCATATTCTAATTTTCTGAGATACTGAATTTGGGATTTTCCTTAGCTGTCATTTATAATTGTCACGATCACCGTTTGCTCCTGTCAGTTCCCGGACTACACTTCCCACAATCCTCCCTGTCAGTCACATGTTCACGTCACACCGATCACCTGTTGCCACATCCACCCTAGCACACTGCACTGATCACCACACCCAGCTGCAGCTCATTTACAGGACTATAAAGGACTGTCACACACACCACCTCACCTCACTGATTACTACTGTGTCATTTCTGAGCGTGTATATCCTGTCTGCCTGCTTGTTATCGTTCCTGCCTGTTTCTCGTTATTGACCCATTGCTGCCTGTCCTGATCATTGCCTGTCCCTTGACTACGACTCTGCCTGTTCCTCACTGTTCCTGTTTGTACCTGTTTTGACCCTGCCTGTACGTCCACTCTTGTTATTAAATAAACGCTGCACTTGGATCCTCTGCCTGAGC